>NW_022436970.1:3032118-3238180 GCF_009761245.1 Sapajus apella | reverse complement strand
TCTCAAAAAAAAAAAAAAAAAAAAAAGACTTGCTTGTTTCTTCCTACTCCCTATCCTGTCCTGTCCCACTGCCTGGACCTTAATTAGTTCTATCCTCTTGTGAAGCATCTGATCCTCAGAAGATGATGAGCCATATTTAACTCACTAAGCTACCATCATGCCCCAACCTATCAATTAGACATCATATATCAGAACTCTGAAGAATTTTGACATGGGACAATTAAATCTTGATGACCCAAGAGAAAAACTGCCATCTGCTGTGCCATCTGGGGAGGTGAGGTCAGAGTGAGGAGTAGCTTCCAAAGGCCAGTTAGTGGCCCTTGAAGCTCCAAAAATCGGGGCAGAAGAGTAAGAAATTGAAAAGCTAGGGGCGTGGACAAACTTCATCAGTAACATTGGGCTATAGAGAAACTGAATTTCTCCATTAAAAAAAAAATAAAAAAGAGAGGTGGAGAAGGTCCATTTGGTGATTTGATACAATCCATGCTGATACAAGGTAGGTGGTACATATTTTCCTGAAATGACTTTAAGTTCACTTTTGAATTATTCAAAGGATAGGATGCCGATGGGAGGTGCCTTCTGAAAAGGCTGTTCATCCTCCAAGTCAAGGGGCAGGCATCCACTCAGCTGAAATTCTCCCATGCTTGATTCCAATCAATTGTTACTGCTGATAAGCACTCCTCCCTAAAGTAGCAGGGTTTTGAGTGGTGCTCCTCAAACTTGGTAGTTTGCAAAAGGAAATCTCTTCACCCTACCCGAACCAAGTCAATGCCTTGCAGTTGGCTCAGTGGTTTTCAAACTTGGTTGCTCATTGTAGTCACCTGGGAGCTTTTAAAACTCTTACCCCATCAAGATGACTGACTAGAGGTGCCCAATACTTGCCTCCGTCACAAAGAAGAACCAGAATAACAAATAGATAACTGTACTTTTAGTGAAGTGTCTAAGGGAAAACACTGGGATTCAACAAGAAAAGTGGCAAAGATCCTCAGAAACATGAGAAATCTAGATGGTAGCATAGAGAGAGAGGCAAAGCATCTGGTGGGAATAAACTCAGAGCCAAAAGTGACACCACGCAGGGAAAAGGTTAGTGGGAGACTCTCAATGTTCCCCATTGCTTCACAGATACCTATAATCCTAGCTACAGCAAAGCCCCATGGTCATTGCAAGCCCTTACCACAGTATAAGGAGCTGCCTGGAGTCCGTGTATCTGCATTGCTTTACATGGAATAAAGTCTTTCTCAGACATTTATGAGAGATAGCTTTACTGTGTATAGTATTCTTGACTAACAGGTTTTTTTTTTCAGACAAGCAAAAATGGAGGGAATTTATTAATACTAGACTGGTCTTACAAAAAATGCTGACAAAAGTCACACATATGAATGCAAAGATGAGGACTACCATCATGAAAACACACTGAAGAATAAAACTCACTGGCAGAGTAGACATACAAATGAGAAAGGAAAAAGGAATCAAACCTTATCACTATAGAAAACCACCAACTTGGCCAGGCACAGTGACTCATGCCTTTAGTCCCAGCACTTTACGAGGCTCAGAAAGGAGGATTGCTTGAGTCCTACTATGTTGTCCAGGTGCTCAAAACCAGCCTGGACAACATAGTAAAACCTCAGCTCAACAAAAAATACAGAAATTAGCTAGGTATGGTAGCACATGCCTGTAGTTCCAGCTTCTCAGGAGGCTGAGGTGGGAGGATCACTTGAGCACAGGAGATTGAGGTTGCAGTGAGCCATGATCATGCCATTGCACTTCAGTCTGGGTGACAGAGAGAGGCCCTGTCTTTAAAAAAAAAAAAAGTTAGAGATAAATAATAAAAGGAATAAAAGAACAAACAATATATAAAACAATTAATAAAATGATAAAAGTAAGTTCTTATCAATTAATAGTTTGAATGTAAATATTTAAATTTCACAGTTAAAAGATAAAGACGGACTGAATGAATTTAAAATGCCAACTATATGCTACTTAAAAGAAACTCACTTCACCTATAAAGACACATTTTGACTGAAAGTGAGGGGATGAAAAAAGATACTCCATGCAAACAAGAGCCAAGAATGAGCAGAAATAACTATGCTTCTGCTATAGATAAAACACACTTTAAGTTAATACAGTTTTAGAGTTAAAGATAAAATAAACTTTAAGTAAAAAACTGTAAAAACAAAGAAAGTCATTATATAACGACAAAGACATTAATTCTGTAGAAAAATATAGCAATTGTAAATATATATGTACTCTACATTGGTGCACTCAGATATATAAAGTAAATATTAATAGAACTGAAGAGAGAGATATATTCCAGTATAATAATAGTTGAGAACTTCAACATTTCACTTTTCATATTAAACTGATGACCTAGACAGAAAATGAAGAAACTGTAGACTTACATTGTACTATAGACTAAATTGACCTAACAGACATTTATAGAGCATTTCATCTAATAGCTGCAAAATATACATTCTTCTCATCAGCAAATTGAGTATCTTCCAGAATAGACACATGTTAAGCCATAAAACAAGTCTTAGCAAATTTTTAAAAATTGAAATCTTACCAACTATCTTTTCAGACAACAATGAAATAAAACTAGAAATCAACAACAAGAGGAACTTTGGGAACTGTGCAAATACATGTAAATTAAACAATATGCTCCTGAATGGCTAATAGATCAAGTAAAAATTATGAAGAAAAGTTTAAAATATATCTATTTTTTGAGACAGAGTCTTGCTCTGTCACCTAGGCTGGAGTGCAGTGGCACAGTCTTGACTCACTGCAACTTCCACCTCCTGGGTTCGAACGATTCTCCTGCCTCGGCCTCCTGAGTAGTTGCAATTACTGTCACCCACCACCATGCCCTGCTGATTTTTTAGTTTTAGTAGAGATGGGATTTCGTCATGTTGGCCAGGTTGGTCTTGAACTCCTAATCTCAGGTGATCCTCCTGCCTTGGCATCACCATGCCTGGCCCTAAAATATCTTGAAACAAATGAAAACAGAAACACAACCACAACCTATAGGATACAGCAAAAGCAACACTAAGAGGGAAGTTTATAGCAATAAACACCTACATCAAAAGAGTAGGAAGATTTCAATAAACAGCCTAATAATGCACTTCAAGGAACCAGAAAAACAAAAAACAAAACAAACTCAAAATTAGTAGAAGGAAAGAAATAATGAAGATCAAAACAGAAATGTTTTAGTCTCAAGACTAAAATATATATAAAATATTAACAAAAATCAGTTTTTTGAAAAGATAAAAGAAAATTGACAAACCATTAGCTAGACTAGAAACAAAAGAAGGTCCAAATAAATAAAATTAGTCATGAAAAAAGTAATGATACTAGTGATACTGCGGAAATGCAAAGAATCATTAGAAATTATTATATGCCAAAAAATTTAAAAACCTTGTGAAAATGGATAAATACCTGGACACATACAACCTACAAAAATTAAACAAGGAAGAAATAGAGAACCTGAGCAGACCGATAATGAGGAGCAAGATTGAATCAGTAACAGAAACTCTCCCAATAACAACAAAAAGCTCAAGACTGGATGGTTTCACTACAGAATTCTACCAAAATTTTTTAAAAAACAATCAGCTCTTCTTAGACTATTTCAAAAAAAAATTGAAGGGGAAGGAACTTTTTCAAACTCATTCTTTGAGGCCAGCATTGCCCTGATAACAAAACCAGAGAAGGACACAACAACAACAAAAAAAGTAAATTACAAGCCAATGTCCCTGATAAAGACAGATGCAAAAATCCTCAGCAAAATACTAACAAAGAAAATTCAACAGCATGTCAAAAAGATTATACAGTATGATGAAGCAGGATTTAATCCAGGGATTCAAGGATGATTCAACATATGCAAATCATCACATCAACACATTGAAGAACAAAAACCATGTGACTATGCCAATAGATGCATGAAAAGCATTTGATAAAATTTAACATCTTTTATTATAAAAGCTCTCAACAAATTAGGTATAGAAGAATTATTCCTCAACACAATAAAGGCCAGATATGACAATCTCATAGCTGACATCTTAATGAACAGGGAAAAGTTGAAAGCTTTTTCTCTAAGAACTGAAACAAGACAAGGATGTTCACTTTTATCATGTTGTTCAACGTAGTACTGGAAGTCCTAGTTGAGCAATTAGGCAGGAAAAACAAATAAAAGGCATCCAAGTTGGAAAGGACAAAGTCAAATTGTCCTTGTTTGCAGAAGACATGATATTATATAGAGAAAAATCTAAAGACTCCACCAAAAACCCTTAGAACTGATAAGCAAATTCAGTAAAGTTGCAGGATACAAAATCAATATACACAAAACATTAACATTTCTGTACACCAATAGTGAGCTAGCTGAAAAAGAAATTAAGAAAGCAATTCCATTTACAATAGTTAAAAAAAAAAAAATACCTAAGAAGAAATTTAATCAGTTGTAAGTAACTAAAACAGCATGATACTGGCACAAAAACAGACTCATCGACCAATGGAATGGAATACAGAACCCAGAAATAAATCCACATATCTACAGCCAACTGATTTTCAACAGAGTTGCCAAGAACATATTATACACTGGGGGAAAGATAGTCTCTTCAATAAAAGGTGGTGGGAAAACTGAATATCCAGAAGAAGAATGAAATTAGGCCCCCAACTCTCACCATATACAAAAATCAACTCAGTATGTATTAAAGACTTAAATGTAAGACCCCAAACTATAAAACTACAGGAAAAATGTTTGAGGTGATGAATATGCTAATTACCCTAATTTGATCATTATGCATTGTATGCATGTGTTGAAATATCACTCTGCACCCCATATATATGTACAATTACTATGTGTTAATTAAAAATAATAATTTTGCTGGGCGCGGTGGCTCACACCTGTAATCCCAGCACTTTGGGAGGCCGAGGTGGGTGGATCACGAGGTCAAGAGATCGAGACCATCCTGGTCAACATGATGAAACCCCATCTCTACTAAAAATACAAAAAATCACCTGGGCACGGTGGCGCACGCCTGTAATCCCAGCTACTCAGGAGGCTGAGGCAGGAGAATTGCCTGAACCCAGGAGGCAGAGGTTGCTGTGAGCCGAGATCGCGCCATTGAACTCCAGCCTGGGTAACAAGAGTTTATTGGGTAAACTCAAGTTTACCCAATAAAAATAAACTCTGGGTACCCAAGTTTATTTTTTGACACTCCGTCTCAAATAATAATAATAATAATAATTTTTTAAAACGCTCCCATCCCAGAACAATTAAATCAGAATCTCTGGGGACCCAGGCAATAAAACTGCCCAAGTGACTGCAATGTGCAGCCAAGATTGAGAACCACTGAATTTGCTGCTCTATATTTTCAGGCAACCCAAGTTAGGAGGGGCCAAGAAGACTGTTGAGTCTCTTTCTTCCCCATACTCTAGTGCACTGATTCTGTTGCCTCATTCTCATGGTTGCCAGTCTTGCTGTGTTTGTGTCACTCTTGTAAGCTGAGTTTTTGCAGAGCTTTTTGGCAACAAACTTGAAGTGATTGGAAGACTCAACACTGACAGCTAGCATTTAGTACAGTGAAATTGGCAACAGGTTATTTACATATAATTTATAAATGTCTCTATAAGCTGCTGCTGTAGCATGCTATTGAGGGATTTTCCATTTGCTGTTGGGTTGGAACACTTTGATTCTATCCAAGCTCTTACATAATCTCAAGACAAACTGCTTACTTGCTTCAGTGAACACTCCCTATTTCTTTGGTATTAACCTGATGTTATGCCATGCTTCTCACCTATTGCTCTCAAAAAGTTATACCTAGTGCTACCCCCTTGTGTTTGAGCCACTCAGGTTTGATCTGAAAGACACCAATGTGGCATTACTTGGTGGCCAATATTATACACATTGATTAAAATCTACAGTCCTCCCATGAAGGTTTGAAAAGTGAGCCATCGCAAAGCAGTTAAGATCCCCTCCCCAAACCACTGCAGCCAGAATCTTCTCCTATCTCTGGCCCAGCACCCCATTCAGGCTGGGTAGGCACTTACCTCCCCAGCTTTCGTGTCTCCTGCAGGCTTGGATTCCCTCTTCCCAGGAGTTTGTCCCATCCCAGGAGGAAGCATATAGTAAGTTTTCTCTCTGGGTTGGAAACTGCCTCTCACCAGAGATATGCTGCCACCTCCCACCTACACATCTACCTGGTGGCTTGATTCTCAACTCTTGGCCTTGACTCACCCTCTGCTTACCTGATTTCTCTTCCTACTCACCTGCTCCTATCCTGACCACCAGCCTTCTGTCTCCCAGACTCCCTCCTATCTCTGGGCCTGGATCACGTCTGCTTTCCTTGGTCCCTACTTGGCCTTCCTAGCCTGGCTATCTGTCCAGCTACCACCATTTTCACCCGCATGGTGAGAAAGCCATCTTCAGCTCAGAACCCTGCTTCTTTCTGCCTGCTGTCCAGCTGGTCATGTTGGTCCCTCTGACCCAGAATCCATGCTCTACCTTCACCTCTGATGGTCTTTTGCTTCCTTCTCCTGGGCCTTCCCCTCTTTATTATCAGCATTACACTTCCCAGTTCCATTTGATCCAGAATGTGATGGGGTCTCTAATCTCAGTAGTGGTCTTGAGAGAAATTCTCCTATTCTCTCTGCCTTCTGCCCCATTGCTCTGGTACTCACAGGGCCCGCCCCCCGCCGACCTTGCAGACTGACAGAACCAAGGGCTAGAATCTCACAGGATACACTGTGCTCAAGAGCCTGGGACAGAGATATGGAAATCCAATCTTCCCTGAGCACCGGAGGTGTCTACTTCTGCTCTCACAGTCATGGCTGCACCCTCCTCAGAAATTTCCAAGAACAAACCAAGGAGCTAACTGAAGAGGGTAAGGAATTTGGACACAAGCAAGAGGCACAGTTCCCAGCAGCTGGCAGCAACTGTGCCCTTGGTTATGAGGTCACCCATTTTAAAACTCTGAGACTAAGGGAATCCAGCCATCTCCTGAGACCAGCCACTGCTCATGGGGCCACATTGTTGGCCAAGAGATAGACATATTTATTCCCCTCTATGGCAACTTCAGACACAAGAAACAAGGAGAATAAAAATACCTTCCCCTGGGAGGTGACGAGAACCCATGTTAGAAGTTACCCCATTGAAAGGACCCTTGGTTTTTTCTTTACAGGTCTTTTGGCACCTTAGTCACATTTTGGCCAAAAGAGCTGGGCTTTTGAGGAGGGAAGGAGCATATCTGTTCTGTGTACTGTGTAACAGCTGTTTCCACTCTTGGCTTCCACTATCTGCCCTGAAGGCTAAATAATCCCAACTTCTTATGGAGAAGGTAAACGAGGCCAAGCCAGACATCATGGAACGTTGGCAGTGGACAGGGGCTAAGGGCCAGCCAACCAACTGGCAGAATCTACCTGTAGAGCCAGGTTTAGGATCCTGAGGCTGCAGTGCAGACTGGTCACAGAGAGGGCAGTCATGATGATGAATGTCTTCTGCCACAGGTGCAAGACTGGCATTATGTGCTGTATTTATTCATTCTCATCTGGCCCTACAATTTTATTTCCAGAGAGAAGAGATGACTTGCCTAAAGTCATAAAACTAGTTAGCCAAGCCAGGAATTGAACTAAAATTGCCGATTTCCACTATATTGCCTATAGATGGGCACCTTCTGCAGTGTGCCGTGAAGTTAAAAGCTCATATTTGCAGTAGACACTGCAATTCACTTACATGAATGGAGCATTCCTACAAAGCCCCTTTATCTTGGTAGCTTTGTGTTCTCTACAGGGACAGTCTCAGCAAAGCCAGCCATCTCTGTATTTCTCTCCCTTTCTTCCTATTTTTCTCTCATTTCCCTGATGCCCTTGAGATTTTGTGACATTCCGAGTCAGCCCCTGTCTCCTGGGCCTGTCCCTCCCTACTGCTGTGAACCCAGGAGGCAGGATGGAGCTGTGGTTAAAAACACTGCAACCAGACTGCTCAGATTCCAGTCCTGACTCTGTCACTTACTAGCTGTGTGACGTTGGGAAAAAGATTTAATTTCTCCGTGCCTCAGTTCTCACTTCTGTCTAACAGGACTCCATTTTTTTCCTATCCATAGGATCCCTGTGAGAATAATGCGGGTTAATTCTCACAAAAGCTCTTAGAACAGTTTTTTATGCTAAGAGTATAAAAGTTCCTGTTCCTATTAACACTCACTATAGGTTGGCAATTACCAGTATTCCTTCATCATCTCTCACCTGCAGGAGACTTCTGCATCCTCCCCATGCTTCCACTTTTGCCACTCAAGACAAATCACAATATGGCTTCTCCTGCTTTGACCCTGCTAATGGCATTCCACGGCACTTGACACAAGCTCTTCACCAAGGCCTACTGCATATGGGCCAGCATCCCTCTCTCTCTGCTTTGCTCTCACTGTACTGGTCTCCTTTCTGTTCCTCCACACAGCAAACTCCTCCTACCTCAGGGCCTTTGCACATGCAGATTCCTCTGCCCTGAACCCTTTTCCTCCTTCTTTGCATTGTGGCTCCTTCAGGTCTCAGGATAAAGATCATCTTCCCGGAAAGGGCTTCCCTGCCCGTTCTCAAATGGGAGAGCAAGAAGAGTCAGGTGGAGAGGTTAAGTCTTGGGCCTGGAGCTAACCACTCATGAGGGCATCTACCAAGAACAGTGGCATCTTGGGGCCATTTTCCACAGCTACCATATTGTGGGGCTTCAGTGGGGGTGCACTAGAGAGTGTCAAAAATCAGGAGCCCTGGGCACAGGCCTTGGTCACTTCCCCTCCCTAGGCCACATTTCTCTCTCCTATGAACTCCTACATCTCAAAGGCTACTTCCAGCTCTAATATGCTATGATTTGTGTCTTTAACCACACCCTACAGCTTAGCCACAGAACAAAGCATAGAGACATTCTTGTGATAGAATACAGCATGGGGGTGTGGGCAGCTGAAAGAGCTTTATGTGGCCAACAAAGAGCCTGCTGACCCCTCTCCACTAAGAGGCAGTTTCAAGAAGTCTAGCCCTGGAACTGCATGCTCACCTAATTCTTTTAGTCCCTTTCTGCGATGGGTTTCCCAGGGAAACCTAGTGTCATTTCTCCAGACAGATCACATATTCTCTTATTCTTACAACACAAAAAGAAGTAAAAGGAGATGTAGGCAGAGAGGACCACTGAAAATAAGATGGAATCAAAAGGGTTTTTCTCTTTTAACAATTTGATATTGTCTAAGGCTGCCACCCTGGTAAGTATGCTGTTCTTTTCTTTGAAGATATTAATGAAAGGACAAAAACAGGCACTTCTCAGAAGAAAATATGAAAATTACCAATCCAAACATAACGTGAATAATCCCACCAATATGTTGAAGGCAAATTAAATCTATAGCAAGATAGTATGGGCAAAGATAAAAAAGATACATAGTGTCACCAAAGACTTGGGAGAGATTAGACAAATTGGAATCACTTAGAGTTTAAAAAATGCATACCTTTTGAGCCAATAATTTCATTTCTAAACATTTCTACTATAGAAGATATCTCACAAGTACAAGAAGTTATATGCATGTAAGTGGCCACAGCAGACTTGAGAGAGAAAAAATACTGTAAACATCCTAAATGTTCACCAATGGAGACCAGCTGAATAAGCAATAGTGCATCTTTTTTTTTTTTTTTTTGTCTTTTGAGACAGAGTTTCGCTCTGTCTGCCAAGCAGGGGTGCAGTAGTACGATTTTGACACACTGCAACCTCCATCTCCCAGACTAAAGCAATTCTCCTGCCTCAGCCTTCTGAGTAGCTGGGTTTACAGGCATGTGCTACCACACCTGGATAATTTTGGTATTTTTAGTAGAGACGGGGTTTCACCATGTTGGCCAGGCTGGTCTCGAACTCCTGACTTCAGGTAATTCACCCATCTTGGCCTCCCAAAGTCCTGGGATTACAGGTGTGAGCCACTGTGCCCAGCCGATAGCACATCTTTATATAAAAATATCGGACAGTAGTTAGGAAGTTTGGGCAGATGTTTCTAAGCTGTCCCTGAAAGATGCCCATGATATTTTTTAAAAGAAAAGAAATCAAACCATGGAAAAGTGTTATAGCAATTTTTTGTAAAAGTAATAAATAAGGAAGTTGTATATATTCAGGTATATATTTACACAGACATAGAAGGATCCAGAGGTCTCAAACTCAGCAAAGCCATCCCAGACAGCTGCTGAACTCCTGGCTCCAGTGAATTGGGTAGCATCTCTGAGGAATCATCACTTCCAGGGGACAGGCTTTCTGGTCTCTAAAGGGACCTTAGTGGCCATCTATTCAAACCCTTCATGTCAGAGACCTACAGGCTGAGCCCCAGGGACTGGCTGGAAGGCACAGAGCTTGCTGAGATTTGCTGCACTTTAGCACATTAAATGCCCAGCACAATTTTTCATGATTGTGACATTAATTTGACACAATTAAATGCAGGGCTGGAGTAGGGGTGGCTGAGTCATTTGTGGAATAAGTTCATATGATGGAATATATGATTAAATAAGTATAGCCATTAAAAGTGATGTAGTAGAACAAGGTTTATTGACACCAATACATGAAATATTTCTGAGTTAACAGAGCAGGTAATCATAGTATATGTAGTTTGAATTATTTTAAAAACTACATATGTTTGTAGAAAAAGGGCACAAGAAGGTGTGTTTAATAGTTAAGATCTTCATGGTGAAGTTGCCTATGAAGTGTAGTATATCAGTTTCTGATGTTCTACCCCAAACAAATGTCTAGTAGGCAGTCTACAAGATGGCCCCAGTGATCCCCCCTCTTGGTATGCATGCCCTTGTGCCCCTCCCTCCCCTTGTGTGGGGGCTGGATTTAGCCACTTGCTTCTAGAGAATAGAAGGCAGTAGAGTTGATGGGATCCCATTTTCGATATTTGTATATAAAAAGACTGTGCACTCTCTCTTGCCCTCTTGCTTAGAGGGAAGCCCACTGCCATGTTGTAAGCTGCCCTATGAAGAGGCCTCTATGATAAGAAATGGTAGGGTCACCTGGACAATGGCCAGCAAGGCAATGAGACCCTCAGTCCAATAGCCCACAAGGAACTGAATCTTGCCAAGAAACACATGGATGAAGTTGCAAGTAGGTCCTTCCCAAGGTGAGCCTTCAGATGACACCACAGCCCCTGAAGGCTTCTTGATTGCAGTCTTGTGAGATATCTTGAGCCAGAGGCTTCTACCTAAGCCATGCTCAGATTCCAGTTCCACAGAAACTGGGAGATAATAATTGTTTGTTGTTTTAAGCTGCTTAGTTTTGGGTTCATGTATTACACAGAAATAGAAATTAATTCACTTATATAGTAATAGTTTAGAAATTACTTTTCAAAAAAAATTCTAGAGGTAAATCTGCCAACAAACTTAGCACTAACTTTTTAGCTGCAAATCTCCTTTCCCCTGTTTAGTCCTTTCTTCCTGACATTGCCAAAACTAGTCATATCTGAACACTTGGATTCTGGTGCTTGACTAGCTATGGAATCTCCTACCTCTATAGGCCTCAGTTTCCCCCACTGCATGAAAAGGGAAAGAGGCTTAACCATCAAGGACTAGCTCAGTCCCAACTTGCGTCCATCCCCCTCCATGGAAGGACTGCTTGTCTGTGCTTCTGGTGAGTTTTTCACCTTGTCTCTGTGCATTTATTTGTCTATTTTTCTCCATACCTCTTGTAAGATATAGAGGCACCAAAGGTATGAAATTCACATTCTGGAAAAGATAAATAAAGCTAAACTGAAGGAGTCCTGGGAAAAAATATAGCAAGGAATTCAGATGCAACAGTTAGATTTAGTGTCAGATTTAGGGAGCTTCTCAGTCATTGGTCACTCTCTGCAGCCATTGCAAAAATAGAAATAAGAATTTTTTCAAACACAGCTGCAGCAACCCAAAAGCCACACTTGACATAAAATCTCTCCCCAAAGTTCCAAATATGAAGAAATTCAGGCTTTTGGCCTGGCCTCTAGGTAAAATTAGGCTCTGCTTAAGAACAAGGGGCCAAGATGAGCTTCTAAACCTCTCTAGATTTAAAGTTTTCTGTACTTTAGCATCTTAGCCAGCCAAGCATCATGAGAACCTGGGATGATTCTTTATGAGCCTGAGCCCATTAAATGTGCTGGGAAAGTGCTTCTTTTGTCATTAACGGAGTTAAGCACGCTGAGGGGAAAGAGATCAAATACGTATCTCAAGCTTCCGTTCTGTAATCCCAGAAAAGCAGTCTGATCAGGGGCCCAGTTAAATACGGTAAAAAGCACAGACCTGCCTTAGTCCTCCAGAGATCCAGAACTGGTCTATTTTCTCTCCAGTGTGGCTTATTGCATAAGCCCAAGACAATCCTACTGCAAGCATAAAATGGTACATTTTGAGGGTGATTAAGCACTAAATGTTCACTAGGTCAGGGATCTAAGTGGCCTGGGCACTCACAGGATTAGGGTACTCACAGAAAACTGATCCCATGCTAGGCCCACTTTTTGCTCCCACTCCCCTGAGAGTTTGATGCTGGCCTTTAATAAATGGTGCAGAAGTCAGCTGGTTTGTTTCTTGCTCTTCTCGTGATGACAGTCCTTCATCTCTTGGCAAGGTCCTTACCTTCCTGCAAGACTGCAGTAACAGAAGAGCAATAATTATAATGACCACTAGCCACTACATATGCATTATCTAATTTGAATGTTAAACTATGGGGTAGATGTTATTAAATCCATGTAAGAGATAAAGAGATTGAAGCATAACAATATTAAATCATTTCCAAGGACATAAGTAGCAAATGACAGACCTGGGTTCAAGCACAGACCCTTGTGACTCCAAGCCTGAGTTCCTTGCAGTATACCGTGGATGACATCATTACATGTACTTTTCCAAATTCATGACCTCCTGGCTGATCTGGGGTTTGCAATATGCACTGCACCAGCATCATCTCTCTTGGAAATTCTCTTTGGCTGTGAGAGAAATGGGTGAGGAAGGTCAGTGGTTTCCAACCAGGCTGAACATCAGAATCCACAGGAAGAATGCTAAGCCCCATTTCACCTCCAAGACTTTCAGATTCGGGCATCTAGAATAGGGCCACCGGTCTGAATTTTTTAAAGAAGGGTTCTGGTTGACTCTGACAGTTATATTACATGGGGGATATTATGGAACCACCAAACTGAGTGGCCTTAAAATTGTCTTCAAGAACTAAGGTTCGAGGCCAGGAGGACACTGGGGAAACTGCGTGGCCACCTGACCCTTCTCTGAACTTTTCACTCTCTCAGGCGACCCCTTCCTGGGCCCAGCCACCCATCCCTCACCCTTTCTGACTTCCCTGGACCAGGCTGGGAACTCACAGCAACAGACACCCTCGCCCAACATTAGGCCCCGCCCCGCTGACCTGCCTCTGCCTCGCCTCTCATTCTGGTAACTTTTCTTTGGGTTTAGGTTCCTGCTCCCTGTCATCTAATCCTTCCAGGCCTTTTTGTTGTTATGGTTGTTGTTGTTGTTAGTAGCTAATACATACACACAGTACCAATCTCCAAGGTTATAAACGAGTATATTGAGAATACCTTCTTCCCAACCTAGAACTCAGCCACCCAGATCTCTTCCCCAGAAGTCTCCTCAAATATGTTTTATAAAAAGAAATACAAGGCCAGGTGCAGGGGCTCACCCCTTAATCCAAGCACTTTGGCAGACTGAAACAGAAAGATAATTTGAGCCCAGGAGTTCGAGACCAGCCTGGACAACAAAGTGAAACTCCATCTCTACCAAAAAACAACAACAAACAAATAAATTAGCTGTGCATGATGGCACACACCTGTAGCCTATAGCTCATTCGGGAGGCTGAGCTGGGAGGATCACTTGAGCCCAGGAAGTTGAGGCTGCAGTGAGCTGTGATCATGCCACTGCACTCCAGTCTGGGCCACAGAGCAAGACCCTGTCTCAAACAAACAAACAAAAAACAACAAGAAATACAAATGATAGCTCACTATATATATTATTCTTTGCTTATTTTGAGGAAATTATCTTAAAGAATGTTCCAGATCAGTGCCAAGGAAGTTTCGCAGCTTAATTTTCTATTACATGAGTATGCAGTGATTTCTTTTAGCCATCTTCTATTGAAGAACCTTTAGGCCGTTTCTAACAATGCCACAGTGAATATTCTTGTATGTATGTCATTTCTCACATGCATGAGAATATCTGTAGAAAAAAAAATCTGTGAAATTGTAGGCCCAAGGATATGTTGTACTTAACTTCAATTCCCTATTCTTTCCAAGCTAGGCTTCTAACTCCTGAAGGAGTCCTGGGAAAAATAGCAAGGAATTCAGATGCAACAGAGATCAATGTTCCCAAGTCTTTAACCTGAGTTCCTGACTTCCTGCAACTGGAGGCTACAGGGGCATTTCAAGGGATCCGGCCAGTGTACTCACCTTCACCTGCTCAGTGTGTGCTCTGCCAGGCCCTCATCTCAGCCTTGATACTCAGGCTTCTACATCAGTGTGTTGTAAAGTTTTTTTCTCTCTCTCTGAAGGGCTTGCCTCCAGAACCTGGGATATTATACCCTGCCTAGATTTCAAGCTCTTGGGCACCCTTTCCTATGCTAACTGACCTCAATAGACATCTCTTTCCACCCAGCTTCTCTCTTTTTTTTCTAATTCAATCAAGCCTAACGCTTCACCTCTCTTAGCTAACCTGCCATATTGAAACTCAAGACCTACCACAACACATATGATCTAAACCTCCTCACAGTAAAACCACAGTGCAAGTGCCATTTGTCTTAGGGCCTTTCTCTCTATTTTCTCTGGGACACTCCATGCCCTTAAGATGCTCTCTGGCTCCCAGAGTTTCCTCTGGACACTTTGCCTGGATTCCCTTCTGTCTTTAGCAGTGCTTTGTGTCCAGTTTTTTATATCCTTTCATTCTTGTTTCAGAACATATCTGTCTTATCTTTCATATCCCAAGGGTCCTATTAGATAAACTCATCCTCACTGGCAGATAATGTCACCCATGTCATCATCCTCCTAGAGGTATTTTCATCTTGGTATGGAGCCTCCAGAGCTATCTTTGCTGAAAGAATGAAACTTCAGGAATGAAAGTTGGCACACATAAAGGTAGGTCAAGGGTGAGATATTTTAGGAAAAGAGCAGTGGTTCTTACAGGTAGCGTGGCATGGCACTAAGAAACACAAAAGAAAACAGGTGTTCCAGGTCACCACTTCTCACTGAGAGATGCCAACAGTCCCTCACTTTGCAGAACCCGCTTCCTCACAGTACATTTTTCATGGTGATGTTGAGTTCAACTAAGATAATTAATGAAAAAGTGCTTTGCAACCAGGAAAGACTTGTTCAGGTACAAGGTATTGTTACTCTTTCACCAGCATCCCATGAAGCCCAGAACACTGAAACTGCCTAGGATTCCAGGCCCTCGCAAGGCAGCCACTTGGCGAAAAAGAAGAAAACAAAATTGTTCTATCTTGTCTCTGCCTCGTTCTCTAGAAAGTGCTGATAGCAACAGATAAACCAATGAAGCTCTTGTTAAAATCCTTACATCATTGGAGTCAGCTCTAATTTTTTTCATCCTGTCTCAAACATTTACTTTGATTTCTTAGATTTATACAGAAATAAATTCTTTTATGTTACAGGTAGACATTCTATCTGAATTTGTTTTTGAGTGCCAGACGTTTAAGTGTCCTTTCTGTAGCCTATCGGCTCTCTCTAAGTTTTGGAAAACATCCCTTGTATCTGCCAGTCAAACCGTGTCTTTCTGCTTCTTCAATTTGCTGTGGGATCCTGACTGTCGTGGGGAGTGTTTCAGAGCAGCCTAGATGAGAGCTGACAGCTTCCCTCCTCCACACTAACTTGGGATTCCCAGGGCGCTCTGGCCACAGCTTCCGCCTTAAACTGTAGAAACCTGGTGTCTTGGATGGGGATGTTTTCTTTGTTTCTCTGTATTGTTCTCTTGCTTTTGTTCTGATGTGCACATTACAATTGGTCCAGGTCACTGCCTCCTGGATGACCTCCTCAAGGGAGGCAGGAATTATAGGAATAAGTATTTTGTTCCAAGCCAGAATAATATTAAATGAAAAGAAGAACAAATGTTTCTTTCTACAAGAGCTTTCCAGATATCTTTGGCTTCTCATTTTCCCCAGGCCAACTCAAAAGAAAATCAAATCCCAAAGCTCCAAAAGCTCATTTCTGTCCCTACTTGTTCTCTACCACAAGCCCATGAGAAAGGCATTTTGGGGAAAACTAGAATCCTGTTAAGTTATAAGATTTTTTTTCAAGCCACACGGTTAATAAGTAGTCTGACCAGGATCCTGGAGCAACACAGGGAAGAAAAGGACCCTCAAGCCCCTGCAGCCTTGAAACCAAGTGAAGCCCTGTGCCAGGGAGCATGGCAAGAGGAATTCTCTGTTCATTGTGAGAAAGCTGAGTCTTGAAGATGATTCCATATCAACATATAGGCAGTTCTACCACTGAATGGTCTATCAGATGGGAATGCCATAATTTATTTTCACCAATTGGGAAGAACTGGCATTAATATCAAACCACAGTAGTATCATACCCAGCTACAATTTGCAATGTGTGTATACCCGTATGAATGAATAATTAACAGTTAAATAAATCTATATATCTATCTATGTGTAGGAATACCTAATCATATAATATATGCTCACATAAGTAATAAACAATATCTCTCTCTCTCTTTTTTTTTTTTTTTTTTTTTTTGAGACAGGGTTTTACTCTGTCACACAGGCTGGAGTGCAATGACGTGGTTATGGCTCACTGCAGCTTGACCTCCCAGGGATCAAGCAATCTTCCTGCCTCAGCCTCCCAAGTAGCTGGGACTACAGCCATGTGACACCACACCCAGCTAATTTTTTGTTTTTGTTTTTTGTAAAAACAAGGCTTCACCATGTTGCCCAGACTGGTCTGGAACTTCTGGGTTCAAGCAATCCTCCCACGTCAGCTTCCCAAAGTGCTGGGGTTACAGCCATAAGCCACTGCACCCAGCATAAATAATCTCTTATTTTTTCATCCCTGATGTTTTCTTTAGCTTTTTTAAATGTATCTTTTTGTTATTCTTTTGTAGTCTAAGATTAAGAATTTGTCCAAGTTTTGTATATTCTTTTAATCAGTTATTTCAATATCAAACCCCAGCACATCTTTAAAATCACTTCTGTGTATAGATATTAACCTTTTTGGCATTTGTGTTTTGGTATTCCATATTTACTCAGTTCTTCTTTCACATCCTCCCTGTAGAACAGGAGTATGGCCATGGCAGGATGAAGGGGCAGTAGCAGTAGGGGTCTTAGTGTATTTTCTGTATTTATCCACCATCATTTAAAACCTGGTATTCTAGCTTTAGGGGAGAACACTGAACTCTCATTTGGACATGTTAAGTTGAAGATATCTGTTAG
The DNA here is from genome assembly GCF_009761245.1 of Sapajus apella. NCBI lineage: Eukaryota > Metazoa > Chordata > Mammalia > Primates > Cebidae > Sapajus > Sapajus apella. Next base: position 3,220,785 of record NW_022436970.1, on the reverse strand, counting down.
ACACCCAAGATGAGATATCACGTAAATATCATCTGCCCTTCTTTTTCCTTTCCCAAACTGGGTCTCCTTAGTTCCATCTCCACATGACATGGTCCTCAAACCCTTTGTAATCTTGGGCCTCTACTCCAGTTCTTCAATGTTCCTCTTGAATGTGGCAGCCAGAATTAAATAGGGTACCCCAGATAATGGCTGACCAGCGGGACAGACATGTGTTTGTTATATAATTCTTAGAGACTACAGGTAACGTCACTGGTACCCAGCCCATATCTTCCTGAACCTTAGCATTTTAGTGCATGGTAGCCTGACTTCTAACTGTCAGCACCTATATATCTTTGCCTGAGGACTTTCTCTGACTGCCAGAACCTGCTTTGTGCACAGTCAGAAGTGCCAAGTAGCCAACACTCTCCAAAGGAGCCTTTAGCCAGTAACTAAATGAAAGGTAGAGTATAAATACCCCAGCTCCCTCACCACTCAGCTGGGGTAGCTCTGAAATTCATGCTCTACATCCTGCTCAGAGTTTCCTAGCAGCATCCTGTTCCTGTTACCCTCCTCACTACTGACTTGATGCTCCTCCTTTTTTGGCTCCTTCCCTGTGTCACTTCCCCCATCCCATATGGGAGGAGGTTTCCTGGGTTCACCTTCCAAAGTAATTATTCGTACTGGAATTCTTATTTCAAGTTGTACCTTTGGGGCGCCCAAACTAAGACAGTGCCTAATGATGCATCCGTTTCTTAACCAATCACATGATGCTGTTGTATTCTTAGGGTCAGGTAAACTCCCAGCTTCTTTTTATGTCAACTACTACCAAGCCATACATTCTCAATGCTGCACCTTTATTACTGATTTTTAACTTAAACTCAGACTTTCATGTTTATTCCTGTTACACTCGTAGTTTTTTTCCATATTCCAACCTAACAGAATAAGTTTAAATATTGATTTGTTCTTTCATTGTGTTAACTACCCCTTCCAGACGTGAGTCATATGTAGAAATCTGATAAGCGTGTTTCCTGTACCTTCCTTCGCTTAAAAAAAAGAAAAAAGCTTTGAACAAGGTAGGGTTATGAAAAGAATTCTAAACTAAATTTCTCCTGTTGTTCAATAATCAAGTTTCTTTCAGTAAGAATCCTCATTGGTAGTGATTCAAACTAACTGCACAAGTTCAACCCAGAATTTGCAAATTTACCCATAGGAATATCAGGCAAGCTCAGCTCACTTGCTTTGCTAAAATAGAGAAGATCTACAATTACATCATTCCTCTGATACATGAGCCTATAGCCCTATCAGAAAGGAAATGTGGTACATTTGGCTTGTTATTAGCAATTTTATTTTAACTACTAATAACTTCTGGATTCATTTCTAAAATCCTCCAATCTTCCTTTTAATAATTTGATCTGGAATTTTATCAAGAACCTATGCATGCATGTCAGGGGAGTTCAAGTTTATGGTTTCCAGAATCTACCCTTTCTTTTTATTTGAGAGTAGGAAGTTTGGCCAATATGTTATTTTCCTATCCTTATTTCTGTAATTTCTCAACAACAGTAAGTAGTATTAAGGTCACATTTGCAAGTTTTTTGGGGAGCCTGGAATGTAACTTTTCTGGAGACTTCAACCCATTTTAAGTGATGTTATGCCCCCTGTGTCCCTCACTGCCTCCCTTCTGCTGAGCTCTCCCCAGTCCTGGGAAGGCTGATTCTTTCTAGAGAGCCCAGAGCAGCCCTGTGGCCCCATATTCCTACGTCAATCTTCTCGAATCTGTGTTCCTCCCTCGCTCCTTTATCTTTTTACATCAAACCCAGGGCTCAAAGCTTTTTATATTCTGTTTGACTCTTCAGGACTTCAAGCTCCTCTGACCCAGCCCTCTACCTCCACCCCTAACCCCTGGCCCACTCTGCTCCAGGGCTCCTCAAAACCTCAAACTCCACTGTAAGCTCTCTGAACAGCCACAAGGATTTTGGGGTTTGATTTTGTTTTGCCTCTTACTCCCTTTTCATTTTCCCTGGTGTTCATATTCACCAATCAGATTCATTTTTACCCTCTCCTATTCCTCATGAGAAATACTTTCTTTTATAACCTTTTACCTTGGATTCAAATCCGTTTTTCCTCTGAAGCACCTGAGGTGTGGTGGGTATCTCTTCTTGTCCTAACCTTATCCACTCGCCATGATATGATTTGGCTGTGTTCCCAACCAAATCTCATCTTAAATTCTAGCTCCCATAATCCCCACGTTGTGGGAAGAGCCTAGTGGGAGGTAATTGAATCACAGGGGTGGGTTTTTCTCCTGCTGTTTTTGTGATAATGAGTAAGTTTCACTAGATCTGATGGTTTTATAAAGGGAGTTCCCCTGCTTAAGCTCTTTGCCTGCAGCCATGTAAGACGTGACTTTGCTCCTCCTTTGCTTCCACTGTGACTGTGAGTCCTCCCCGGCCATGTGGAACTGTGAGTCAATTAAATCTCTTTCCCTTATAAATTACCCAGTCTCAGGTATGTCTTTATTAGGAGCATCCAAACAGACTAATATACACACCAATTTTCCTCCTGCATGTTCTCACTTCTATTAGCACTGTAAAAAGACTGATTCAGTAGACTGGAATCACCCTGAGGGCAGGGATAGACCCCTGTTCATGTTTGTGTCCAGCACAGTACTTCATCCATGAAGTTGTGTTACTGGAGGCATTTTTTTCTTTCATGATTAGGGTTATTTGCCATGAATGTTGTCTAGCAAGGATATGGTGGGTAACAGGATTGGGGATTCTGCTGAGGCCTGGAGAGCAAGAATTTGTTTTCCTGGTACAGGTTCCCTCTCTTCCAAGCAGCCCAGCCTTCTTCCTCAGGAAGCCTTGGGAATTAAGCTGGCAGGGATGTCTGCCGTCAGATTGTTTTCTGCTAAGTAACTCGTAGAGAGGAGGTGGAAGCCAGCCTGCAACCCACAGAGTATGCACAGCCCAGGGAGCCTCTGACCCTCACTGCTGAATGGGGTGCTAATAGGCACCTGCCAGTCTCAGAGTCAGGGGGAGCCAAATGGAGGATGGAGGTGGGGTGGGCGAAGGAATGGGGAAGGGGGAGAAGAGGAAGAGAAGAAGGGAAGGAGGGGGAGGAAAGGAGGAGCTGGCCAAGATTCCTGACTCTGCTCCCAAATCCCTTTGCAAAGCCATTACCAAAATTGATTTTAATAAATGAAAGATTTACCTGGGTCGAAGATTGTTTTTAACTGGCAGCAATTAATTAATTAACCATCACCAACCTGGACATCATAATGGGATGATATTTTGATGCTAACACATTATTGAAAAGGACAAGCCATGTTTTTTTTTCAAGTAATCAATTAATCAGCCCCAAATGAAGATTCAGACCACTGCCTATGCTCACAGGCACTTAATAGCTTCCTGCTCTGAGACTCCAAATACCTGCTTTAAGACTCTGTGCCCTGTTAAGCAGTTTGAGTCAAGTCAGTCAATGTTAACTCAGTATTAAAAAAAAAATCACAATAGTTAACTTTAAGGAATCCCTGAAACATCTTCCTCATAATTAATAAATGAAAAATGTTCCTGCAACTAATCAATAAAGTTGTTAGAGAGAATTGATCGGATGGGGAACTCTTTTTGTGGGTACAATTTTTCACCTTTTCAGAACAAAAGACTCCCTAGTGTGCTATCAACATGATAGACACTTAGAAGTCTAACCCAAAAGGAAAAATAAAACAGAAAGATGATTAATTAAAATCTCTGGGAGTGACAACTACTTTTATTCTGTGGGTAGAAAGTAGGGTCGGGTGTGGAGGTGGTGAATGTGAAGCTTTGGGAGAAATTAGGGAAGCCAAGTTGCCTGGGGCTTTCCTCACTCCTTGTCCTGGAAAGACTAAAGAATCAGTCTTCTTGAAAGCTAAAAGCAGAACTAACTCATGGAGGCTGTGTCATTCAAGTCTGCTAAGGAGCATGGTAGCCTCATTGTTGCAGTTGGGGTGCATAAAATGCACGGAAATATGCTGGAATGGAGCTATATTTTACAGAAGATCCCGATGAACAAGTCTTCAGCAAGGTCCAAAGTGAAAAACTCTGAGTGCTCTACTGGGTCCCAAACCTAATGACTCCTTATAATTATTTGCACAAATTCTTGGGCTCATACACATCTACACACCCAGAATCAATGAGACTGGAGCCTAGAAATCTGTGTTTTTAAAATGTGCCCTAGTGATTTGACTCTGGTTCATATCAATGTGTGGTTACCACTGATGTTATTCATTTTCCCAACTCCAGGTATAAATGTAGGTAGTGGGTGACGTGTATCATCACTAACAATGTATATTTTTCTTTTGTTGGACACATCTATTGAGCTCTTACTGTGTGCCAGGCATTGGACTGAGCACTTAATGTATAGAAGTCATTTAATCTTCACAGCAGTCCTGTGAGATAGGCAACATGATTATTATCATCACAGATGAGGAATCAGAGATTTAGAAAGCTAACTTGCTGAAGGTCACACACCTAACAAGATGCCCCCTCGCCCCACAGGCTTTGAACCCAGGTTTGTCTGGTTCTTGGGTATGTACTCCTACCACCCTGTATCTATCCACAGTAAGTGATAGACAGAGGACACAGGGCAGAGTTGTAGGCTGGCAGCCCTGAGCATGCAGAATTTGACTGGCAGACCTGTAAGGCAAATGGCCTCTCAACTCCAGAGCTATGGAGTTTAGCTAATATGATTAAGTGGATTAATGTAACATTTTATTCCTCTTTCTAGGATGCTGAATATCATTCTCTTTCAAACTACAAAATGATTAAGGTATGAAAGAAGGTAGACCAGAAGGACAGTTGTAATTTTCCCAAAATATTTCTAGCCAATGAGCTTGTTCTTCTATTAGAGTAACCCTAATTTAATTAACATGTGACAATATAGTATTCTTGGACAATTGGAACACTTCTTAAAAATGCAGATTTTTGGACCTACCCAAGATATACTGAAATAGTCAGGATATTTGCATTTTTAACAAGCTTTCCAGGTCACTCTGATATCTGGCTAAGCGTGAGAAACACTGATGTAGCACTTCACCTACTGGCCCCATCTCTCATTCCAAAAATGATGTTGGTTGATGGTATAATAGGGAGCATATTGGACAGAAAGTATTCTAGTCATTTATTGCTGTGTAATAAATTACCCCAAAAGTTAGTGGCTTAAAACTATTAAATACCTAAAAGTAAACATTTATTTAACTCCCCAATCTGCAATTTGAACAGAGGTTAGCAGGGAAGGCCCATTTCTGCTCCATGCAGCCAGCACCAGTTGGGGCTGGAGTGAAGTGGGGCTGGGGTGAAGTGGAGCTGAAAGATCCACTTCCAAAATGTCTTGCTCGCATGGCTGATAAATTGGGACTTGCTGTTGCCTGGGAGTTCAGCTGGGGGCTGAAAACTAAGGAACTTGATTTCTCTCCACATTAGCATATCCAAGGGCTCTTGGACTTCCTCACAGCATGGTTGTTAGGTTCCATTAATGAGAGTTTCAAGAGACAGAAAGTAGCAGCTCCCAGTTTCTTAAAGTCCTGGGTTGGGAACCTACTATGGTGTCAATTCTGCCATTTTGTATTGGTCAATCAATCACAGAGCCTAGATTCAAGAAGAGACACAGATGCCTTCTCAATAAGAGAGTTCACATTGCTATAAAGAAGTACCTGAGACTGGATAATTTATAAAGAACAAAGGTTTAATTGGCTCACAGTTCCACAGGGTGTACAGGAAACATAATACTGGCATCTCCTCAGCCTCTGGGGAAGCCTCAGGAAACTTACAATCAAGGCAGAAGGCAAATGGGAACAGGCACTGTCATGTGGCAGGAGGAGGAGCAAGAAGGAAAAGGTGGAGGCACCACACACTTTTAAACAACAAGATCTCAAGCCAACTCACTCACTGTCGTGAGAGCAGCGCCAAGTAAGCATTTTTTAAATAAGCACTTTTCATTGTACATTAAAATAAAATATATTTAGAAAAATATTTCTACATAGAAACTTATTTGAAACTCATCTCTTATGTAAAGAAAGATGAACCTGCAATGCTACAGTTATATATCCAAGTGAGAATTGAAGAGGATCACGAAAAACCCTCTTGATTTGGTTAGCGTTCTTTTTCTGAGATGTCTGTCTGACTTCTCCCTGGATTATGATTCCTCCGCTACACTCAGAAATTCCTCTGTAAACAAGATCAGCACTTCTTCGTGGTTTATTCTTCCTGTATCCTCTGATCACTTCTCTCTGAAGAAGGGCCCTGCAAACATCCACTAGAAAAAAAATAGAAATGATTCTGAGTCTATATCATGGTTATGCATAGAACCTGTCATGTGGATTCTGGAATCCACATCCAAGTAGATCCACCTGCTCTTGGTAGTTTAGGAGGTACTTCATTTTCATGCCTCATCTTACAGGTGTACATTAGGTCTTGGTAAGAGTTTCCCATCTTGTGTTCCAGGTTTTGGTGTGAGGGAGTAACCTCCCTGACCTCCCTGGTCCCTCTAGCATCACAAGCAGAAACAGTAGCAACTCTCCCATCTGCTGTAGTGAGGAAATAAAAGGTACTGACAAAATCCCTCCATCTCTTGTCCCTACCCTTCCCTAACTTGAGGAATTTTATGCCGTCTTAGGTAGACCTTGGAGAAGAGATTAAATGGAACACCAAAGCAGCTACTCTTTTCCCCCACATTCTTTTGAAGAATGACCTTTAAATTCTGAGCAAGCTACTCTATGATTGAGTCCTTGTTCAGGGCAGCCCAAGGGAGGGGATGGCAGAACAACTGAGCCTGTGTCCAGCAGTGGAGCTAACCACCCCAGCCTCCTTCAGAACTCAGGGGGATTTCTGAAATAGAACTAAAACTGCAGCCAAGCTAGATAAGCTCCACAAGGACATGGACTTGGACATGTGTGAAGGGATCACAATACAATATAACCACTGAAAAACTAAAACAACTCTTACAGCAGTTTCCCTATATCTAAATGCTGTGGTGATGTATGGACATTGAATCACAGATCCTTAGATAGCCATGTAGCCCGATATCCTCATGCTCTTTTCAAAAAACCTAGGACTAGCAAGGTAAACGTCCTCCTTCAAGATGACACAACTAATTGCAGAAAGGGACACAAGACAGATGTCCTGACTGTGGTGGTTTTAAAATATGATCCCCCAATTCTTCTGCATTTGCTATAGTTTGGATATGTGTCCCTTCCCAAATCTCATGTCAGATTATAATCACCAGTATTGGAAGTAGGGCCTGGTGAGAGTGGTTGGATCATGGGGGAAATTTCTCATGAGTGGTTTAGCACCATCCCTTTGGTGCTGTTTTCATGACAGTGAAGAATTATTCCCTGCCTTTTCCAGCTTTTGGTGGCTCCTGGAAATTCATCACCTGCCTGTGTCTTCACACCTCTGTGTCTTCTTCTCTTTATATAAGAGCACTAGTCATTGGATTGAGAGTCATCACATGCTTACCACAGTATTGTTTGTGGCAGCTGGCAATTGGGGCACACTCGAGGTACCCATCACTGCTGGGAATTAATAAGGAAAGTGTGGTTTTAAGGTGGCCTTTTATCCCACATCCTGCTTTTTCTGCAGACCCAAGAGGCCTCTTCATCATTAGACAGGCCACTAGACCAAGACTGCAAAATGCCTCAGTACTTGATATTTTGAAGCATAAGTTCCATCGTCAGTTTAGCTCAGCCCATCCCTCCAGGCTTACGCCCTTCTATTGTTTCCAGGCTCCTTTTTAGGGAAGAGGCAGTGCTCAATCTATCTTTGTTTTCCTTCAGGTCTCAGCTCAGTGCTCTACACACAAACATCATTAAATGCACGCTAAATCTATTAAGTATATAATACTATTACCTGGAATTTATTTGTTAACTCTACATAAGATATATTGAGATCACTTGAGATCAAAATAAATGTTTGTTTCTTAAGAAAATAATCTATTTTTAGAAAGTAAATATAATTTAACTCAGTTGTCCTGCATAAATAGGAAATCTGATTATTCTTTGATTTTACTTTTCCTTTTTAAAATTTAATTCACAGAGAGATGACCAATTATGAATGACCCCACAGCTTAATAACATATCTGTTAATGTTCTTTGTTAAAAAAGGCAGTGAATTAAATTAGGTATTAACGGGGTTTGAATTGATTTGAGGAACTGAAACAAATGGATATTTTACCCTGTTGTGATCTAGTTCTAGATACTTTTTTTGCAGGCTAACTTCAAGCTTGGAAATAAAGGGGAACCCTATTTCTGCATCTTCAAAATCTATTTCTCTTGGGCCACATGATGGTATTAGACACTTCATTATATGCAATTAATAATGAACACAACAGCCAAAATGTTAACTATGGTTGGTGCATATAATTCATTCATCTATTCACCCATTCAACAAGCATTCACAGTCACCTACTATGTCAGACATTGCACTATGTCCTAGAGATTTAGAGACAAAATGGAAATAGTCTCTGTTCTGAAGGAGCTGCCAGAATGGTAAGAAGAGGAGGATATGTAAACAAATACAATATTACTGGGGTAGTGGTAGGGTGTATGCAGAAAACAATGGAAACACAACATGGCAGATCTACCTGGGAAAAGCCAGGGAAGTCTTTGTGGTGAAGGTGACTCTTACATTAATGTAGAAAGGATTGAAGGACATCTAGGGAAAGGAGTTCAAAAGGAGAGTCAACATTAAGATTTGGAAAGCAGAGAAGAAATTGATCCTGGTAATACCAGATCCTGGTCATTAACTTTTAGGTAGTTGTGTTAAGCTGGGTGAGTGGCTAAGATCCCCCAGCTGACACCACAGGTAGCCTAAGAGGACCAGGGTGGAAGATTGCTGGTGGGAATCCTACCCAATGAAGTTGATCAGGGAAGGACCTGTTGGAGCCGTGGGCCAGTCCTGGAGGCTGAGACCCTCATAGGAAGCTAACCTTAATAGTTTTTAAGAACACAGACAGATCTGAGTCCTAATATAAGCTGTATGGCCTTAACATATTGCTTAAGCTCTGTTTATCTCAGTTTCTATACCCACAGAATGAAGGTATTAATAGTACATACCACAAGGTTATTGGAAGAGTTAAATGAGATAGTGTTTATAAAGGAGGATCTGCTATACAGAAAGCAATCATTGCATAATACCTATTGTTATCATTTTATTATTAAAATAAATGTGAAAATTGAGGAACAAATTTTAACCATTGAACTACTAGATTGTAACATAAGCATTTGCTTGTTCCAGAAATATTTATTGAGTACCAGTGATGTGCCAGGCATGGTTTTGGTGCTAGAAGGGAAGAAAACAATACCTGTGGCCTAAAGAGCTCAACCTTACATGAAGAACTCAAGGGATCTTGAACTTTGAGTGGGGCAGAAAATGCATTTTCATTATCACTGAACTAACAAAAATGTAGCATTTTCTTTAATTGTGAATTTAGGCAACAAACCACACAAATATTAGCAGTGCCTGTGGCTTTGTTACTAATAAAAATAAGTCTTTTTATATCACATTATAGATCTCTTATAGGCTTAGAAATATTTATTAGAAATAACATTACTTTAAAAAGCAGGAATTGGGAGGACACTTTTAGATTCAGTTATGTATTAACAATGAAGCACATGAAATCCTTATATTCTAAATTTGAAATTTCTTTTATATTTTGATAACCATATTTCAATATACTTGGTTCTTTTATGATGCTATGTGTTCTGCCTTATGTATTTATAAAAACTTACTCTGAAAAGGAATGATCTGTAGACCCCCAGACTATCAATGTGGTCATGAAACAAAAACATTAAGAATGCTGAAGTCTATTCAGTTCTGGGAGAGACAGATAAAAAGCAAATCCCATGAATATATAATGGAACGTCAATTAGTGAGTGATGAGCTCCATGAAGACCAAAAGGCAGGGAACAGACCAGACTGGAGGGTTGATTTAATGAGTAAAATCAGAGAAAGCTCCTCTGAGGAGGTGATTTTAACACATGGACCTGCAGGAAGCCAGGGAGGGAGTCATGTGTATGTATGTGGGTGGGGAGAGGGCTCTGAGCTCAGAAGACAGCAGGGGTGAAGGCTCTGAAGGTGCTTGGTGCATGTCTGGGGTGAAGAGGGTGAGGCTGGAGAATGAGAGCTATGGGTCAGGTAGACCTTGAGGCCTGGGGAGACTTTGGGTCTCTATCTTAGCCGTCACGGGTCCCCAGAACCTGGCCAAGTGGGAGCACAGAGTAGATACTGAGCGAATAAGGCATTCAAGGAAACAAATTCCCCTCCCAGGCAGTTTTCTTGAGTTACTTGCCAAGGAAGAATTCAAGTGGCAGCAGCTAGGTGAGGGACCTAAAACAGAAGTCAGCAGAAAGAGCTGACCTGCCCTGAACATGGCCCCAGGACTGTGGCCAAGGAGAGATGCAGGCATGGGCTGCTCCAGGGTGCTGGGTAGAACTCAGGATGCAGCCTTTTTTCCTGTCTTGCAATTTAATAAAATAACTAACATGGCTTTCTCTTTTCCCCCACCACACAATAACTCTGCACCCCTCACTCCCATCACAATCCCACCTGCCAGAGACAGTTAGTCGAAAGTCACAGGGCATTGGGCAGGCCCCAAGTGAGCTGTCATGATCCCAACTGAGAGATGTTGAGCCCTTATCTCATGCCAGGCAGTTTTCTGAGAGCTTGACTCATTTAATTATCACCAATAAAGTTTCTGAGGTAGGGGATATTATCCCCACTTCATAAATGGGGAAGCTGAGGCCTAGAAAGGTTAAATGGCAGCCATAGCACATAGAACCAGTCAGCAGCTGAGCTGGGAGTGGGCTCCACGTGTCCTGACTCAGGAGACTCCAGTGTCATTCTTGTAACCCCCACACCAAACTGGTTCTAGGTAGTGACAGTGCCAGACACCCAAGGGACCCCACAACGGATGCCAGAGGAACCTGGGCTAGACTGCCAGCAACTGCTTAGGAACGGCTCCAGCCAGACAATCTTCAGCTTCCTCCTGTCCACCCCACTCCTTCACTTGCTACCAACATGACATGAAAAACCAGAATTACAGGTAGATAGAATACGATTCCAAATGGCAAGAAATATAGCCGCCTGGGGAGTAGCTGGCTTACCTGAAGCTTGCTGATTGATTTGCTGACATTGTGAGGATTGTTCAGAAGGTTCTGGAATGCAGACTCTGGCAGGCCAGATTAAAAGCACATCTCCTGTCATCACAGGTATTGGGGACCACTCAACTCTCAGTCCTGAAGGACCACTAGGGTGAGGACTCCTGGCCACCAGTCAGAGTCCTGCAGCCAGATCTCCTATCACTCCAGTCCTTCAAATGGGAGCAGTTGGATTCAAAAGAGGTAGAAGGAATTGTCCAGGATGACACAAATCAAGTCACAGAAGAGTATCACCAAATCCTAATAGTCCTATTGGCTCGGAAACGTCTACTCCTCTGAGATGGATCCTCCAGGCCACCTCATCCCAGTAGGGTTTGCTTGGGCACAGTGGTAAACATTGCCGGCTCTCCCAAGCTCTGAAATGGGAGTGTGTGGAGTAGGCTCAGAGAAGGAGAAAAGGAGAACATGGATCTTCAATAACTTTCCAGAATATTCTGGTGGTGTGAGCCAGCATCTAAGATCTGCAGGTGGACACTTCCAAAGTGACAGAGATCTTCAGGCATTCAGGAAAAGGATCTCCACCAAGGCAGTCTGGAGGACCTCCCTGGGGCTTGGATGGGACTGCTCTTCACTCCACTGATAGACTTTTCTAGAGAAAATGGCACAGTGATAGAGCTGAGAGACCCAAGGGCCTTTCAAGGCAGTGGAAGCCTTTCCTCATGTGTGCCTGAGGCTGTGAAAAAGCAATTCCTTGGCCCAGAGTGTCTTTGCAGTGCCAGGTCAGCAGGGCAAGAGTGAAGGCCTCATACAGTCTGGGGAGCTCAGCCTAAAGATGGGGCCCTCCTAGTTCCCAGGTTTTACTTGCAGGTCTCCTTCAAAAATTTTGAATTCCTGTCTCCATAGCCACCAGTTCCATGGCTGAAGTGTGTGCTCTTCATGGTGAGGACACAGAGGAGAAGGCTAGGCTGGGGCCACAAATACAAGGAACAGGTGACTTTGCCCATCGGTGAGGCTTGAGGGTCACAGGGCCCTGCTTGGACCAATGCAGCTGCAACTCCATTGTGTTTTGCTTTTAACTTTTTATTACGGAAATTCTCAAAGGCACAAAAATGGAATTGTGACACAAATCCCTCTTTAGCACCACCCAGCTTCAATAATTATCCATGTTTGGTCAGTCTGGTCACATCCTTCTTCCTCTGAACCCCACTGAAGTATTTTAAAGCAAATTGCACTGTGTCATTTCATAAACACTTAAATGTGTCTCCCTTATCAAGAAAGACTTGTGGAAACACAACCACAATACCGTTGTCACACCTAACAAGCCCTCTGTGATCAAATTTTCCCAGTTATCTGAAAAATGCGGTTTTATGGTTCGTTTGTTCAAAGCAAGAGCCAAATAAGGTCTACATATTGAATTCAGTTGATATGTCTCTTAAGTCTCTTTCACCCTTAGAAATTTATCATGAGGAGTGCCTGGCTCCAGCCCCTGATAGCAGCCGGACCGAGCCCTCCACCCATCCCTATCCTGTGGCTGCCCCAGCCCTGTTCACTGCCCAGGGAGCTCTCCAAACACATGCTGGCTGGAAACCAAGTGCGAAATCTGCTTCCATCGAGGAAGCTGGAAGGCTGGCATCTGTGGAGGCCTTGTCCATTTTTGTGTACATTGTACTTAGATGCTCAATAAATCCTCTCCTAAGAATAGTATTTTAGAGAAAGGAGAGCTGCCCTTAATACTTAGAGTGCAAAGATTTCAGACAATTAACAACGTACACTGCTAATAAACTCTTCTATCACACTCGCTGGCACCAGGCACTGTTCTTCAGTGTTTCATGTGCATGAGCTCATTTAACCCTCATTGTAACTCCATGAGGTGGGTTTGCACTTGCCATCTTACAGGTGAGGACACTGAGGCACAGAGAGGGGAGGTGACTTGCCCAGCTAGGAAGTGTCAGAAACAGAAAGAAAACCCAGGCAGCCTGGCTTTGAATCTCCACACCATCCACCTGGGACCCCAGCATGCAAGCTGGATGGGTTCAGCTGTGTGGATCTGACTCTGAACACACAATGGGATTTCAGCAAAGAGTCAAAGAGCTGATCTCGGAAATGATTAACTTTGACATCTGCACAGGGAGAAGCAGACCCCTCCTAGTCCCCCCAAACACACACACCCTTTGGTCCAGCTTGGGGTCTCATAGAGCCCACAGGGCTTGTTGGCCGGGCTCACTGCAGGAGGGGCAGAAAAGCCAACGGAGAAGCTGAGGCTGGGCTGAGAAACCCAAGCTTCCCCTTGCCTGGGGCAGTGCCCCCAGCCAGACCTTTCTACTGGCACAGACTCCAGAAGCCAAATCCCATTGTTACTAATGCTTTAGTGAGAATCAGCTTTGTCCAATTTTTGGATGACTGTGAAAACAAGGAATCTAAAAACGGAGATCAGGAAGGTACTGAAAATAGCATTTCTGTGGGGCAGACCCAAAGTCACACTTGTCATTTCTCAGCTCCCAGTCCCGTGCCCCCCAAAGAGCAGCCACAGCAGAAGGTGAGAGGTGACGAGGGTGGCCCCATGGCCTCCCTGAGTCAAGGCCAGGCCTTCGAAAGAACCTGCCTCCTGTCAGCAATGGGCCCAGCGGACTGGAAGGAACTGGCTTAATAAAGGTTTGACTTTGGCATTTGGAGGAGGGCAGGCCTCAGCCAGGCCCCAGAGCGGCTCTGAAGTGCTGTGGGGCCCACTGACACTTCCCTTCCCTTTCCAAGGTGTTCTCATGACAGCAACTACCTGGGGTCTGCTAGGCTGGAGCAACTGCCTTTGCAAGGTGGTGACCTTCTAAATCCAGATCCATTAATGAACCTGGCAGCCCTGGGAGCCCCGGAGGCTGCACCCTCTGCAGTGGCTTCTGCCAAATTCCTCTTGTTGTTTTTGATTTTTTTTTCCTCCTCCTTCCACTTCCCATTATGCCTGACATTTCTAAGGCCAAGTTTTGTTACAAGCAATTAGCCTGTGTCAGGGATCTGGGGAGAAGGGCTGCGTGCCAACAACCGGCTGAGATAGGAAGCGCCAGCGTGGGGAGGGCTGCCTGGAAGCCGGCTACCCAAAGCTTTGGCCCCTGCGTGGTGGTGGCCCTGCACAGACCACTGCTCCCTGCACCGACAGTGGGGACAGGCCCCTCGAGAGGTGAGCCACGGGTACAGGAGCCCCCAAACGAGAGTCCACCCTTCTCTACTCTGGAGCCCTCCTCCTGCTTCTCATCTAGAAGTGTATCCTCCCAACCTGAGCCTCCCAGGCCCTGGATGAGCCCAAAAGCCAGAGTTCATGGCCTATTTCCAGTCCTTGAGAAGGGAAAAAGAAATGTATTTATCCACAATAAGCTGTATAGGCTAACCCCAAAAAATATTTTTAACTTTGCCTGGAATTATTTGCTCACTCAGTATGGTTGTCTAGACACTCAGGTTGTCTGTTTGGTTTGCTGACAAATAAAAATGACGAAATAGAGTATTTCAGAATCAATTCTCTGGGGTAGACATTTCTCACACGGAGGGTGGTGTTTTGCGGGAGCCACCAGGGAGGAGGGAGAGGTGCTGAATCCACTGACCATCCAGCACCTCCTTCCTCAACGCAGCCCCTGGTGCTTCCTGATCTCCCAGTATCCAACTAGCCTCCATCCTCAGGCCTCCCAAGAGGACATGCAGCCATCACAACCCACATGTTGGTTGATCTCATCCCTTTAGTATCAGGATACAATGAACTAACTTAAGGAATCAATATGCACTTCTAAGAGAGGGCCCAAGGGCTCACCTAGCCCTTCCAGGTCACAATAGGGGATTTCAGAAGTTGAATGTTAAAACCTTTGCCTTGGGCCAGGCGCGGTGGCTCAAGCCTGTAATCCCAGCACTTTGGGAGGTCGAGGCGGGTGGATCACGAGGTCAAGAGATCGAGACCATCCTGGTCAACATGGTGAAACCCTGTCTCTACTAAAAATACAAAAAATTAGGTGGGCATGGTGGCGCATGCCTGTAATCCCAGCTACTCAGGAGGCTGAGGCAGGAGAATTGCCTGAACCCAGGAGACGGAGGTTGCGGTGAGCCGAGATTGCGCCATTGCACTCCAGCCTGGGTAACAAGATCGAAACTCCGTCTCAAAAAAAAAAAAAAGCCTTTGCCTTCTTTACTGGGGGTCCATAGGTGAGCATTTCAGAAGGATGATGAAACTGAGGCCCAGGAGGCTACGTTGGCTGTTGAAGGTCCCAGGCAGTTGAAGGTCCCATAAACTTGATGCTCACTCAAGTTTATATAGATGGCCATGACGAGAACCATGGTCTCCAGTCTTTCAGCACAGAGCTCTTCCCATATTGAGGATGCCACTGACTCCCTGCCATTCACGTTCTGCCCATGTTACATCTACAGTCCACAACAGAAATATGAAGAGAGGATCATGGGATGTGTATGCCACAGCACCACAACCAGAAACCTGAAAATAATCTGTTTCCATCCTGAAGCAAATCTGTTCTCACAAACCCATTCACAGCCCAGCTACTAGCTCCCCAGACAGCAAGAGGCTGCCTGCCTTGAGAGATCAAGGACCAGGGAGGAACAAAGAAGAAGAGAATGTGAGGAGGAGAAAAATCTTAGCGGGGGCTAAGGGCAAAGAGAGCTAAGCTGCAACCTACTGTGCATATTAAATCACTGGAACTCTTTGTGTGAGGGATTTCTTTCTCCCTAGCTGGGTGAGGTTTTGGAGATGCTCTACAGGACCTGTCTTGGCTTGCCTTGGGGAGGGCTGTGAATGTGACCTGAGAGTAGAGAGTGTTGGGTAACTGACCTCCATGCCCATACTCTACAGATTACCAACCCCTCCCATCTCAGCCCATGGCATTCCTGATACCTCCCAGAGATCTTCTCACCTCCCTTCTCTTACCACTTCTAATATTGCTTCCCATTTCTTGGTCTCTTCTTACTTAGGCCAGATCAGCTGTGTTCATGCACAGCCCCCGCTGGTGGTTTCCAGACCATGCAATGATGCTCCAGCCCAAAAGCTTTGCCGTGGAAGGCAGAGAAAATTCCTCTTCCAAATTCCAGAAGCCAAATCCCATTGTTATTAATGCTTTAGTGAAAATCAGCCCAAAATAGAAGGGATGTGATTGTTCCCCATTTTTGGCACCCGTTCAATATTTTTGAGGTAGGATGGTTTTTATCAGCAAGATTTAAAAAAACGAATTAGAGGAAGCAGGAAGAAATATGCAACTGAAACATCAGGGAGCCGGCACCTCTTCCATGGGCACTCACCAGTCAGCAACACAAGCTCTTCCCACACGGGCTCCAGCTGGACCTCCTGACGCTGACCGTTGGTCTAGTCAGCCCCCCACTGAATAAGATTCGTTTTCTCAGTCATAGAACCTACCCCTTATACCCACAGCTGCTTACAGCCAATGATGGAGCTAAAGCTCCGATCCAAATAGAACCCCATTCTCCCTCTTCTAATTCTGTGATTTTGAGTCACACCAAGGGACGGGAAACAGAAATAATGTGTTTACCCATCGGGCTTCATAGCAACACTGCCCAAATCTGCTGTCCCCACTCATCACTGGTGCCTTCACTGGAGGGGCAAAGAAGGGGAGAGGCTAGTGCAGTGATTTAGACCTGCTGGCTGTTCGTAATTATCTGTGAATTGGCAGTGGGGGTAGGAAGAGTACCCAAGAAATGATAACTGAAATTTGAAAGATTGAATAGATGGAACAAGAAACCAGGTAAAGTTATCTTCTTCCTCCTCTCTTCCTGCCAAACAAAACAAAACAAAAATGAGTGGTTAATCAACATCACCTATTGTGTTTAGTAAGAATCTGGAAAACAGCCAGTTCCAGGAAGTGGAGAGGGAATGGATGTGGAGGGAAGTGGTTCTGGGTCTCCAGAGAGTGTCCGATACACAATGGCTCTCAACATGTGGTTCCCTGGGGCAGCAGCACCAGCATTACTGGGAACCTGGTTGGAAATACAGTCTCAGGCCTCACCCCAGACCCACTGCATCAGAAACTCTAGGAGCGGGCCCCGTAATGTGCTTTTCAATCACCACCACCCTCCGGTTAGCCTTGATGCTCACTCAAATTTGAGAAGCATTCAACCTCAGATGCACTCCGGCTTCCTGCATGGGGAACCATTCAAATCAGTGTGAAGATTCTCCAACCACTTGCTCCCTGCCGCCAGCCACTCCTGCCATTCCCATTCCTCTCTCCTGTCCTTTCCCTTGGCCTTGCCTTTCGGAGGCACCATCCCAGCTTGGCCTGTCCTTTCTTTTCAGGTCCTACTCAAATCTCTCTTCTTCCAAAGACCCCTGAGACACTTCAGTCCTAGGAAACACTCCCTGCTATGAAGCCACATGCACTTACATCTGTAACTGTCATTCTACACTGGCCTGCCTGTCGTAGACACTCATTTTCCCAAGCCCATAAATGCCTTGAGTGCAGGGTCTTTGCCCTCAAAGTTGCCAGGAGGTGGGCCCAGAAATCATTTCCTGCAAAGGAGATCCCAGAGCACATGTGAAAATCAAAAAGGATGCCTGGGAGAGGAGCGGGCCTCCCAGTCTCCACAGATTATCCTGCTGGCACAGGGCCCATAGGCAGGCCCTCCCCCGCAGGCCCAGCATGTTATTCCCCACGTGGATTAGAGGCTGAACACAAACAGAATACAAAAGACAAAAGACAGGGAGCAGCGTTCCTGTCAGAGTCTATAAAAGTCTTGGAAGTGACAGCCGAGCTCTTGCCTGCTGCTGCTGCCCTGAAATCCAGAAAGAATCAATTTCAGACCCAGGGCCAAATGGTGCCCCAGGGGGCGTGCCTGTGACAGGTGTTGACTCCGCCCAGACCCCAGGACCCACCCAACCGGGAGATCTGAGTGGGGGGGGGGGGGGGGGGAATGGAAGAGTCGCCCTGCAGCTTAAAAAGGAAACAGGCACACCTCTCTGTCTCTTTTTCAGTCTCTTTGCTTCTGTTTCTCTGTCTCTTTCTGTTTCTGTTTGTCTCCATCTCTTTCTCCCTCCCCTTTTCTCTGTTTCTCCTTTGTCTCTGTTTTTCTGTTTCTCTGTCTTTCCCTCTGTCTATCTCACTGGTGTCTGTTACTGTATTTCTTCTCTGAAACTCTCTTTACTCATTATTAGGATTACAACTAAAATTTTCTTTCTTGCTTCATGAAACTAAACTGTGACCCTGACTGTGCCACCTACCCTTTCAGACTCCAAGTCCCCCCAAAACATACATTTTCAATAAATACTTGTAGTTCATTGATAAGAATTTATAAAATTCCAAAAACTGCATTCGTTTATCCTTCTGGATTGCAAGAAAGGAATTACTTAGCAGGGACCAGTGGACATGCGTGCTGCATGCATGTGATGAGCTCCTCAAGTCACAGCACAGTTTTATTTGTGTACATATTTATTTTCAGAACACAGCAGTGTCCATCGTATAAGTTAGCATTTTCCATTTGCCAAACTCATGCGGTGGGAAGAGGAAGCACTCAGGTTAGCGTTGGCAGCTTTGGCAAACTAAAGCACAGGGCACCAGTAAATTCGAATTTCAAATAAACACAATAATACAAATATGTTTCAAATATTAAGTGGTCCATGCCCTAGGAGAGTATCTGTGGCTACTCTGAAATTCACATTTACTGAGCATCCTGTATTTCATCTGGCAACCCCATCTTAGGACAACTCAAGTAGAAAGGGGGAACAGAGAGCTGGTAGAGGAAAAACAACTTTAAAAATTGTATTACACTTTATGTTACTTTTAAAAAGAACAAACCCCAAACCAAAATCACTTCCACAACACATTTCTTAAAAGCAGAAATTAGGTTCCTTTTATGTTAGTGCAAAGATAGGTGCCAAGCTGGGGTCTCAGATGGAGTGATTTTAAATCTCAGAAAGAGCTTAGCTGTTTTTGTAAAAAGGAAAGTTGGCAAGTGATTAGTGCCGATGTGGCCCAGCTGCTCTTTTGTACTTTGAAAGAAACAATTAAAATGGCTGGGACATTAAACTTTAAAGAGCTGGGTTGTTCATATTCTGAAGCTAATTTTAAAAAGAGCCTGGTACCTGGGAGAGGAAGGGACATTTTCAGAGACGACATGGTCTTCTACTTTCTAAACTCTAAATTTTGAAGAACCATTTAAAATAACTAATAGGTAAATATGACAGATAAAATACCTCCAGGGATAATAAAGCTCTTTTTTGCTTAGACATGTAGATACCAGATGCGATATTAATTTTTGTTCACTTTTTAGATGCTAAATGCTGCCATCTGAGAAATTAAATGTTGGAAAAGACAAATACAGAACTGATTTCTTTCTACAAATTGCTGAGCTCCTGTAATGTGCTAGGTCCTGGGGTTAAGGAAAAGAAATGAACAAAGCAAATCCCTACCCTGGAGGAAGCTCACATTTAAGTGGGGATGACATATCTGTAAGCAAAGACAGTTCACTGTGGTGAGGTGGTGTGGTTAAAAGCATGGTTAAAAGGGTTAAAAGTGAGGGCCCTGTGCTCAACACAGGCTCAGGCCCATCCCCACCACTTAGGCAGTGTCTGAGCTTTGTTTTCTACATTTGTAAATGGAAAAAAAGATAGGATTTCTTCAATTAGATGGTGAGGACTTACTATGGTAAGTGAAGTTAAGCGTTTAGTACACTGCCCGCCATAGAGCAAGTGCTTCGTTAGACCTGGCTATTTTTGTAAGTGTGGTCATCCCTATGGGATCTATGGGAGCACAGACGAAGGAGTCTGTCGCTCCGCTTAGATGGGGGTGGGGCGTGATGTGTGGTTCCTTGGGGGCTGAGTCTTTTTTTTTTTTATATGTATATGTCTGTGTCTATATGTATGCATCTCTATATCTGTATACATCTCTGTATCTCTATATCCACCTATATACCTCTATTTATACAGAGTTATAGAAATGTATATCTATTTAGATAGATAGCTACCTTAGATAGATCTGTCTCTATCTATATATGCATCTCTATATCAATGTATAGATAGATATGGAGATGTATATCTATATAGACACCTATCTATAGATATATAAAGATATATCTATCTATACCTATTTCTATAGTTCTATTGATCGATATATCTGTACCTATATCTATATCTATGCCTGTATCTATATCTCCTGTTTGTTCTGTTTCTCTGGAGAAGCCCTGAGAGAGACTGATGAATGTCGTAGAGCCACAATTGCAGCAGTGCCTGGGAAATGTCCTTGCTCCTGGATGAGGCTCCTTCCACCTCATGTTGTTCTATGCCAGATGTGCTGCCTTTAGTGCAGACCTCTTTTCCTTTCTCAGAGTAACTCAGGGAGAAAACAAAGGGGTAGTTTGGCACTCTTGGAAACTGTTCTCCTTATTTGTTAAATTCTTTTCTTTTCTTTTTTTTTTTTTTTTCAGACAGGATCTTGCTCTGTTGCCTAGGCTGGAGTGCAGTGACCTGAACATAGCTCACTGTAATCTTGAACTTCTGGACTCAAGGAATCCTTCTGCCTCAGCCTCCTGAGTAGCTGGGACTACAGTCTTGCGACACTATGCCTGGCTAATTTTTAATTTTTTGTGGAGATGGGGTCTTTCTGTGTTGCCCAGGATGGTCTGGAGCACTTGACCTTAAGTGATCCTCCCACCCTGGCCTCCCAACATGCTGGGATTACAGGTATGAGCCACCGTTCCTGGTCTAAATTATTTTTTATTCTTTCTTGAGAACATCTTGCATTAATTCAGAAGGTTTATGTATATTTTCTTTTTTGCATGACAACGAAGCTAATAATGGACTTACTTCTTTTAAAGTAGTTTAAAATGTTCTTTTTACTTTTCATGGCTATATCACTCCATGGCTCAGAAATTCATAGAAATGTTATTATTTTAGCTTAGAAATAGATGGATCAGGAGGTATCGTCTCTGAGGGGGCTGAGTCTTAAAGGAGGGTAAAAGTGGTTGACGGCATTCCCTTCACAGTGCGCAGAGGGAACACAGGGCGTCCAGGATAGTCATGGGCATGGCCGTCATTTGGAGCAACAGAGGTGACCAGGAGCCCCATTATCACAGGCCTCATAAACCATGCCAGGTGTCTGACCTTCTAGAAACATCAGAAAACTGATGGTTTAAAGAAGACAAGGATGTAATCTGCATTTTTTTTTGTGGTTGTTGAAAGATAAGCCATTTATTGATCATCCATTTTTCTAAAAAAACACAAACGTGACAGTAACATAAACACACTCAAGACTCACTAGCCCCCTGCAAGGTGGAAGCAGCCTTGGACAGAGAGTCTGCAAATGAGTTTCCTCATACCTAATGTCTGAACTTCTCAAAACTTCTCACTCATTCTGGGGTTTCATGTTTTGTTACCTCTTGCAGAGGAAAGGAAACTGGCTGAGGATTCACAGACAAGAAGGTCACAACTTTAAAGCTATCTGACGCTAACATCGTGTACAATCTAGTTTGCAACTCTGAGAGACAATATCAAATAAGTACTGTCAAATACTACTCCGTTAACCTTTACTGTCATTGTTCTTTGAAATTGTCTTTGGAATTGGTTATGTTCTCTCGCTGTAGCTTTCGTTTATCCCAGGGCACAAACCCTAAAGTCCCTGTGCAGTCTCCATGTTCAAGTATAAAAGTCTGTTTCAGGACAACCCTGGGTTGCTGCAGTGTTTCTCTCTCTGACCATCTACTTGGTGTCATGCCCTTGGACAGGCTAGTCAAATGGCCACGCAATGCAGGGGCGACAGGGTCAACTTCCCCATGGCCGAACTTGCTCCCCTTTCAATCTGGTCACTGCCCATGGTCAAGATGGGGATCTTGAGCTCAGTGATGACCTTGGCCTATCTTCAGTCTGAAATTGCACTCTTATGTAACCGAATCCATTTCTTCACCAAAAATTAAACAGAGCTTTCAAAAGGTGTCAGGCCTATTCTTAGAAATTATCCTGAGATGGAGCTGGAGGGTCCGGGCCTTCAGGCTCTGGAGGGGCTGCTGGCACAGCTGCTTTTATCTGGGCCACCAGGTACTCATGAATTGCTCGTTCTATTTGTGGCCTGAAGATGTGGTTTAGTTTTGGATCCACCACCTGAGAAATAATCCTGTCTACTCCAGTTTCCAACATCCCTGACTGAAACACACTCTGCCTCAGACCATTGCGCAGTTGATTTTTGTTCATTGCAGGATTCCATTCCCGCTGGTCCAGATGTGCTGGCACAAGATTATCCACTTTCCGGCTCGGGTTTTGGTAAGCTGGCTTGGTGTCCACGTCGGCCGGGCAGTCCTGGCGGAAGCTGTCAAAAAGGCCCCGGCTCTTGAGCTGCTCCACGATGAGGGCTATGAGCTGAGGGTCGCCAGGGGGCAGCAAGGCCGGGTTGATGGGACCGCCGCCCCCGCTGGCCGAGGCCTGGCCCGCTCCGCCGCCGTCCGCCATGGCTGCACCCCGGGCCCACAGGGAGACCGATTATAACTTCTTCTCCAGGACGGAAGGCCTAGAATGTGTAGAGGTGGCGAAGGGGGCGGTAAAGGAGGAGGGCCCCGAGGAGGCAGCGGCAGAGGTGACAGTGGTGGTGATGGCGGCGGGGGCGGTGGTGGGGGCCAGGGAGGCCAGCTCCACGCCGCCGAGGTTGTGGGAGACGCGCCAGCAACGGCTTGCTCTAGTCCAGGCTCACCATGATGACGTCACCGTCGACCTTTGCATTGCGGGGCGGGAACCGTAATCTGCGCTTCTTAAAAGGTCTCTAGAGGAAGGTGGAAAGATGGGAGTGGACAAGTGAGGACACTGGGCGACGATTTCAGCAACCATTTCAGTGCCCTATGAAGGAGATGAGGAGGAGTGGATGATCTTGGTGGCCTGGCAAGTTAAGAAGGTAACAGATACAAAAGATATTTAGGAGGTAAACTCATCCCAGGGATTGGAGACCAACCAGGTGAGAGGCGAGGGAAAGGAGAGGGTCAAGGATGACACCCAGGTTTCTAACTTGGGCATGAGTATGGAGGTGCCATTTACTACGTGGAGAACAGGTATAGAGGTGAGGATGGGAGACAGAGACGTGATCATGCTTTCCATTTTTATTTCCTAGTTTAAGATGGGTATGGGTTATTCAGGTGAAGACATCTGCCTATGAAGTCCAAAGAAAGAAGGACTCGGAGCTTGGGAGAGACATCTATCTCACTGAAGATAGAGAATCTAGGTGACAATTACAATGGAGAACTTAGATGAGATAGAGGAACACCTGAGAGCCCATGAGGGGGACTGGGAACAACGCTAAAAAGATGGGGTGAAAACACAAGAGCCTTGGATTAACAACTGCAAAAGGGCACATTTCATGAAGGCCATGGGGTTAAATGCCACACTATGTTCCACAGGTGTCCATTGGCTTTGGTAGCCATTGATGAGCCTAGGGCGGAGGCATCAGTCAGAAGGAGGTCATTTCAGCAAGAGAACTGTATTGCAGCCGAGAGCCACAAAAGGCAACCACATCCAGCGCCATCCAATAGAGAAGTGCAGGTGCACAGAAAGAACCTTCTATCAACATTTCAAAAGAAAAGTAGATCCCTAATTTCACCCCAACACTCACTTCCCTGAATTAAAATCCCCTGAAATGTAGACACCAGATTGTTCTATAAGCCCTAGCATAACTTAGAGATAGTATATTTCACAAAGAAAGTTTACACAACAGACTCTGTTAATAACCTCTCCCCAGAGCTTCCACAAGTACAGATGCCTTAGAGGGACATTATTCTGAATCTCATCCCACAGGAGACAGTGAACCTACCAAGACCTTCACCACAGCAACCCCCACCCATGCTGCTCACCATCCCCATGATCAGCTCAACAATTCAGTTCCATATTTTTAAAATTCATCAATATGTATTGAGGGATCAGTAGATGTGGCCCTGTGCTAAGCTTTATGGAACTTTCCACATGCCCGGCCCAGTCTAACACTCAATAAATGTTTGCTGTGGCTGTTGTTTAAGATAGGCAACATGGCCAGCCTTCAAAAAGCTTACAATCTAGTTGGAGAGGGGAGATGTTGACAGAGAAAATCATTTAGGACATAGACAGGCTCCATGGGCACTTAGATGCAGCATGCACACCTAGCATGGTGCCTGGAACAAAGGATAGGCACCATTAATATTTGCAGAATGAAGACTGCATAGATGAAGGGAGGGTGTTCTTGTCATGTGTTGGAGATAACTGAAGACTGGGAGAACATGGCAGATGGAAGAAGACTTTGCAAAAGAGCTGGAACCTGAACCAGGTCTTAGTTTATCCTCTCACCGTGCATGTGCCCTTCAGATTTCGCAGGAGTTCTCTGTCTTAGAATGAAACAGAATGAAATCACCTATGTGGATCTGAGATGAGATCTGTGGAGTTTTCCACTCACAGCCTCACCCACAGATGGACACTTACCTAAGTTTTTGATAGTGATGATAATAACAATCATATTGCAGTGTTCCATTCTGTGCTGAAAAATGTCCACTTCAAACACCTTTTCTCCACCTCCTCCTTAAGTCTTAAATAGTGTGCTGGCATGGTTTTTCTGTACAGCTGACTTGTGTATTATTTGTAATTATAGACATTAAGTTACCATAATTATCCCATCACCTTGCATCAGGGTTTAGGGCACAGGACAGTTCTCACTGAGGTTTCAAACCACTGTTCCTGGCTGCCTGGCAAACTAGAAGGCCACTAGAGTAACTTCCCTGACCTCTAGCTGACCTGCAGGGATCAATGAACAATTAATTACTATCATCCTGCTCTGGGAGAGATAGCACACTGCCATTTCTCAATTACAACTGGAAGTGCCCCTTGGCTGACAGCTGCCTGTCGGACAAGCCAAGCCCCCTGCTGATTCAAACCAGTGCCTCCCACCACAACTACACACATAGATACCCACACAGGCACATGCCATCTAACTCAGACTACATCCATTTCCCCACCACACCCACCCACAATCACACAGATCATACCATCTTCCCACCCACTATTCCAACACCCACAATCACGCTAGTGTCAGACTCTGAAATATAGATACCAGAGTGTTCTATGAGCCTTAACGTAACTCAGAGACTGTATATTTCACAAAGAAAATATGACAATGATCAATAATCTCATATCATAGCTTCTAACATACAAGTACAGATACCTAGGAGGGACGACATTCTAAATCTTACCTGGCAGGAAACAGTCAATAGTCTTTATCAGTATCCATTTTCCTGATGTATTATGTGGGCACACAGACCAGTGTTGTTCATGGGCAGGGATGACCCTGCAAACGCAAGCCTCAGGAAGACTGTCTTTGCTGTACTTCTGTGACATCTCTACAGGTAAAACCTTTGGTGTTTTCCACCGTTATCTCTTCAGACATCTTTAGTGTCCCCTCCACTCCCATCGAAATGCTCTATGTTCTGTTTCCTCCCCAGCTACCTTGACCCACACCACCTACACCCTTCCTAGCTCCTCCCCAAATACCAAAGTGCCTTCTGCATATTCACTCCTTTCCAGCCCCCTTCTCTCCACTCCTGATAAATGAAAAAGCTGGACTGATCAACTCAAACTGAAATGTTTCTGGCTGCTGATAGCTTCAGCTACCACTCCTATAGTTAATCCTAAAATTCAAAAGAGTAAATATACTGGCAACCACAGGGGCTCCAGTTCTACTTGAAGGTGGGGGTGAGCTACTTTTGGTCATAGTCTCTGAGAATCCTCTCTCATTATGTTGTATGTTTCCTGCTTTATTTCTACAATCAACTATCTAAAGACTGTTTATTCCATTAGAAAGATCTACAAGTGCATTAGCCAAAACTTTTGATTGCTTGCAACAGAAACCCAGCTTAAAAAAGGAGCGGGGATATATGGGCTCACTTAAAGACCTAAAGGTCTCTCTGGCGCAGGCATAGTGGGATCCTGGTACTACTGGAACACAGTAATCTGAACTTGATCTCTGGTGTCCTCCTGACTGGCTCTCCTCCCAGGCTGGATGTCTGAACAGGGCTCTCTGAGCAGCTTCAAGTGTGCATCATCCATGGTCAGCAATTGCCACTGACAGGAGAGCTGCTAATTCTGAGAAAGAGAAATTCCAACAAAAGTCTCCAGATCATATCTCTTGGTCTACCTTGGATTAGTCTTCATCCTCGAGCCAATCTCATTGGTCAGAGGACTAGAACACTAAACTAGAAACAATTCCTCTCTTTTCCCAGCTCCTGACCTCTACTAGCCAGGGCAGACTCAGTCTGTGGCCAGTCATGGCCCCTGCTGTTAACTATACAAGAACCAAAGCCTTTTGCTAGCCCAGAGCTTGACTTAGAGACCCAGTGACTATTTAGAGGAACTGGAAAACCCACAGTTTCTGGGCCCTCATCAGCAAGCAAAACCACCTTAAACTAATCAGGTATATACTGTGCTATCCTGATCAAACTACTAGGCACCTAGGAGGTGATCACAAATATTGTAGTTATTAAAGGGACATGCTTATGACTCTACCGCTTACATTTCCATCTTGCCTCATGACCAGAGGAGAGCAGTATGGGAATACACATTTCCAGTCTCTCTCCTGACTTCTGCCATCACGTGCTGCTCCAGCCAGGGGAAGAGTGACTGATCTGCTTGGTAAGATCAGGGAGAACCAGGTAAATCCACTAGGCCACATTTGCCAAGAGCAGAGTCCTTGAGTGGGACATGGACGTGTCTTGCTGGTTTTCTTAGACCTGCCTAGCTACATTTGGAGCTTGCTGCTCTTCTCCTTTTCCCATCCCCAACCACAAGGGAGGTCTCCTTCTCTTTAGCAGGCATATGGTTGGATATGTAAGTTCAGACTGGAGAGCCACACGGAAGACCATGCTGTCCAGTTTTCCAGAGAGCCCTATGCTTTGGGTACTATAAGTGACTCTTAGATCCCATTTAGCTCCTTAATTGGCTAAAACCAAGAGGGGAGAAAGCATAAGTAATTAGCACCTTCACACCTTCGAGCACAACAGCAGTGACGATGATGATGATGATGATGATGAAGGTGGCGGTGATGATTACAGGGAGGTGTCCCCCAAACCTGGAAGCCATAAGGAGTCAGGCTAGCAGCGACCATGCTCTCCCACTTTCCCTCCCTAAGAGAATCATCAGCCCTGAGTGTCCCCCTGCTGGGGGCTGAACCTTGTCCTCTGCAGAGAACACAAAAATAATTGCAAAGTGCTGTCTCCATCCTGCAGAGGCACACCAGCTGCTTGAGCTTGGACATTAAATCATACCAGAAGACTGTATATCTGCCCTGGAAAGGAAGGAAGCAATTGAAACCCAGTATTTAAAGGCAGTCTCAGATTTATCCTCCCTCTTGACAGCCTACAAAACGTTAGAGAACAGTCCCTGCCTTTCTCTAAATGATAAAACAGGATCCACTGTCCAGAAATAGGCCCTGAGAAAGTTCATTGCTCATTCTCATGTGACCTTGCTGAGAAACAAAAACTGCAGGCCAAAACTCTGAGTTTTAACAGCCTTCTACTTCTACTTATTTGCCAAGCAAGTGCTGCATTGTCTTCTCAGTATCCCATGATGTTTCACTTTTTGTGCATTTCCTTTCTTGGCAGTAGAACTGATTTTTGTGCACTTTCATGGAGATACATATGACCCACTGGCTTTGTTCAACCCATGACCCACCCTTTACCAGTAGACCTCCATGACCCCGGAAGGGATTTTGAAGGCCAAATATTTTGGCTGGTTTCCATTCAGAAAGCTTCCCTATTGTTTGGACATTAATAAACTAAAATCCAAAGTCCTCAGCCAATTACCTCACCTCCTAATCTAACTTTGGGAGTTTGCTGGCTCCGTTTCAAGCCGATTACTGACGACAGGCAATCAGTCATCGCGTCTCGTCTGTGGGCAGGTGAGCCCAACTGCCCTGCAGGGCCAGGAGCAAGTCAACATAGGATTGCATCATCCACAGCTC
Source organism: Sapajus apella (assembly GCF_009761245.1). Taxonomy (NCBI): domain Eukaryota; kingdom Metazoa; phylum Chordata; class Mammalia; order Primates; family Cebidae; genus Sapajus; species Sapajus apella. Next base: position 3,192,750 of record NW_022436970.1, on the reverse strand, counting down.
TCAGTCTGAAGAACTGTGGGTAACACAGTGTGCTGATAACCCCACTCCCTGTCTTGCCGTAGGAGCTCACATTATTGTTGACAATTAACCTGATCCAAGAGACCCACATAAATCAATCACTACAGAAAAAAAATTGTTCTTGATCTACAGTGACAAAAGTGTAGACAAGGTCAGTGGCCCAGGTTTACAACCCTGCTGTCTGAAGTGAGAATCTGGGGAGGAAGCTGCCAGTAGAAGATAGGGGCATTTCCAAGGACTTCCAGAGTCCCATGCTGAGCAACCTGCTTTGCATTGAACATTCTCATACTCAGGCCTGTTTTCTTCCCTTGGCATTTGGTGCCCTCTGCACTGATCTGTTTTGCATTGCTATAAAGGAATAGCCGAGAATTTATAAGGTAAATTATAAGGAAATTTATAAGGTAAATTTATAAGGGTAATTTATAAGGAAAAGAGGTGTGTTTGGCTCATGGTTCTGCGAGCTGTACCAGAAGCATGGCACCAGCATCTGCTGGGCTCTCAGGAAGATTTTCCAGAAGGTGGAAGACGGAGGAGCAGGCATGGCTCTTGGCAAGAGAGGGAGCAGGAGAGAGAGCAGGGAGGCGCCAGGCTCTTTTAAACTAAAATCAGACAGTTGGAACTCTCTCATCACCACAGGGAGGGCACCAAGCCATTCACGAGGGATCCACCCCCATGGCCCATTCGCCTCCCATCAAGCTGCACTCCAACATTGTGGATCACAATTCAACAGGAAATTTGGAGGAGACCCAAACTATATCACCTTCCTTTGGGTTTCTGACTCAGTGTTGCCCAGTCCCACAGACTTGCAATTCCCAAAGGGCCCCCCAAGCTGCAGGGCCATTGACCAGGCTATACCTCTGCCCAGAAGTCCCTTCCTCCCTCTTCACTGACACCACCTCTTCCACTCCCTGCTGGAAGCCTCCTGTTTGTCATTCAGGTCTCAGCCTAGACATTCTTCAGTCCCGGCAACATTCGTTGACCCTTCATTCTGCTCAAGGGCCCTTCAGATGTTCTCCCATAGGGTCTGTATCCATTTCCCGGGGCTTTTGTAGCAAAGTACCACAGACTAAGAGCTAAAAGCAGTGGTCCCCAAACTTTGTGGCACCAGGGACCAGTTCGTGGAAGACAATTTTTCCACCGACTGGTACAGAGCAGATGGAGGTGGTTTCAGGATGATTTAAGCACATTGTGTTTGTTGTGGATTTTAATTCTATTATTATTACATTGTAATATATCATGGAATAATTATGTGACTCATCATAATATAAAATCAGTGGGAGCCCCAAGCTTGTTTTCCTGCAACTAGACGGTCCTATCTGGGGTGATGGGAGACAGTGACAGATCACTGGGCATTAGATTCTCATGAGGAGCATGCAACCTAGATCCCTCGCATGCGCAGTTCACAATAGGGTTGACGCTCTTATGAGAATGTAATGCCACCCGCTGATCTGACAGGAGGGGAGCTCGGGCAGTAATGCTCACTTGCCTGCCACTCACCTCCTGCTGTGCGGCCTGGTTCCTAACAGGCCACAGACCAGTACCGGGGGACCCCTGGTTTAAATAACAGAAACATATTGTCACGCAGTCCTGGAAGCTGGAAGTCCAAGATCAAGATGTTGGCAGAGTTGGTTCCTTCTGAGGGCCGTGAGGGGAGGATCTGTCCCAGGCCTCTCTCCTCGGCTTGTAGAGGGCTGTCTTCTCCCTGTGTCTCTTCATGTCATCTCCCTTCTATGCCTATCCGTGTCTAGATTTCCCTTTTCTTAAAGTCACCAGTCATATTGGATTAGGATCCACCCTAACAACCTCCCTTTACCTTGATTACCTTTGTAAAGACTGTCTCCTAACAAGGCCATATTCTGAGGTGCCGAGGTTAGGACTTCAATAGATAAATTTGAAGAGGAAACAATGTAGCCTATAACAGGACCCTTATTACTTCTCACCTACCATAGGATGTTAACCGGCCTCATTCCTCCTCCATCACCCTGCTTGAGGGCAGGAATGGTGTCTGACCCTCCCTCTAGTCCGCTCCCTGGCACGGTTCTCATGTTTGTTCATGATTTCACATGCCTGTCCCTCTCCTCCTTGTCTTCATTGTGTAATGCCCCTTGCTGCTGAGTGTGTGGGCCCTGGTGGCCACAGGAATTGAACTGCCTGGCATGGGAGTGGGTGGGGTGAGGAGGGCTGCTTAGAGCCTGCCCGCCAGGGCAACATGGTGGTAATGACCTGGACGTGGCCTCCCCCATCTGCTTCAACCTCCAGGGAGCCACCACCATGAGGACGTGGGTCCCTCCCTGGCAGGGCGTGCATCAAGCTAATTCTACGGCTCCATTTCTTAATCTAACGGGTGGTTCCAGGAATCCAGCCATGTGCTCTAATGGGCCCCTGTCATTAAAGGCTTGGCAAATGCTCACACTCTCAGGCTCCCCAAAGCCCAGGAGGGCTGGCCAAGGGCTGAGAGGCACCAAGGCCATTTTCAAAAGCAAAAGGGCAGCAGGATCATAGTCCGACATTTTTTAAAACCTGCATTTATATAGTAAATAATGTATGTTAATGCAACATATGCTGTATTATGCAATAATGATGGAAACAACGTGATCCTCTTATTCCAGACTTCACTCCATCCTGCAGCTGCTCGGCAGGAATCCTGCAGCCCCCTCCAGCCAAGAACTCCTTGTCAAGTTCACAAAAGGGCAGTGAACCTTGGAGGTCAGCCCCTGGCTGCCTCGTCCCCTGCTGGGCTGCCTGCCCTCCTCGTTGCCCCTCCCTTCTCACACCAAGCCATCCACACCTGCCACCTTCCACAGACCCTTCTCAGACCTGCAAGACCTCCCTGACCGCGTTGGCCCGCAGTGACCTCCAGACTTGTCAAATCACCACACTCCTTGTCATTTGGGCCTTAGTTGACATACAAGGGACGTTGCAACTTTACTGCTCCCTCTGTCTCCTAAGCAGATCACAGAGTTGCCCCTTCTTCCCCAGAGCACCAGAGCAGTGCTTGGGCCAAGCCAGGATTATTCCAACTTCAGTTGACTGAAAACTTAGTGTCATATCAGATCAGTGTTTGCTGGGGGAGTGCATATGGAACAGAGAGAGGTGATTGACTGCAAAGGTGCATGAGAGAATTTTCTGGGGAGAAGGAAATATTCTAATTCTTAACTGAGGTGTTGGTTACTTGGAAGTGTACATTTCTCTAAACACACCAAACTGTACAATTAAAATCTGCGTTTTAATGTATGTAAATTATTCCTCAGTAAAGTTAATTAAAGAAAAAAAAAGCTCATGTCATTGTAACAACACATAGAACCAGGTTTCCCGCAGATTTTGGCAACTATGAAGTTCTAACCCCACCCTCAGTAGACAGCTAGTCTGACTCTCAATGACTGTGACTGAGTTGACCTGTGATACTTGTTAGAATCTGGGTTTGTCAGATAGAGCACTCAGCATCCATCCAAGAGAATGCTATGGCGCCTGTATTAGGAAAATTTCATCTTAGCAGGAGATTGTTAAAATTCACATAAGGCATGTTTATTTGCAAAAAATGGCCCAGGCCCCAGCACCAAGAGCCTGGGTTCACGTCTGACAGTCCATGGGCTGTTGGCAGCATGCTTCCCGGTGTAGTTTTCTGTTCCTTTAACTATCAAATGAGGCTTCAGCTTGGCTAACCTGTGACATTTCTTTTAACTCTGCAATTCAATAATAAGGCTGCACCATTCCTATGCACTGATAAAGTCACCAAGTCACTGGAAAATTGGTGCCCGTGACATCCAACATACTCCTGACACACACCTGCCCTTTCACGGGCCCATTCCTCTTCCTGGTTATTTGCTGAATTCTTCCTTCATCTTTCAGTTTTTCCTGCATTCTCGTCTGGTCAAGACTCTTTCTCACCTGCCTCTCTACTATTCTGGCAACTTAAAAATGTCACAGAGCCATAGAGACCTTCTTGGGCAGGCTCCCAAACTTAAAGACAGATTGCCCCTAACATGGAAGAACCCCAGAAAGACCTTTATCAAACTATGTCCTTATGGTCATGGTGTTTCACATATTCCTTGAAGGAGAATTAAATGTAAAATGAGTTTAAGAAATGCTGGGAGTTTGAACACATCTCCTTACTAGTGCACTTCAAAGCTTTTATCACAAGTGAATTGCAAATCTCCCAACATAGTTTACCATGTTTTTTTTTTGCCATGGAAGGTTGTTGTTGGTAGTGTTGGTGTATTGTTTGTGGTAAGGGTAAGGTAAGGGTAGGTATTTGTTTTTGCTAAATGACTTTTATTAATACCATCTTGAGGAAACCACAAAACGACATTTAGAAAAATACTGCTACCATGGGTAGAAGACAGGGTGAAGACTCAGATAAGTTAATATGGTGACCAGCCTCCAGGACGGCTCCCAGTGATTCTCACCTCTTGGTATTCCCATTTTTGTGTAGTTTCCTTCCCACACAAGACTGACCTATACTGCTAAGTAGAATATTGCAGAAAGGATGTAGTATGACTTCCAAGGCTAGGTCATAAAAGACATTTCAGCTTCTTCCTTGCTCTCCCTTGGATCATTAACTCTGGAGGAACCTGGCTGCTATGCTGTGAGGAACTCAAGCAGCCCTATGGGGAGGTCCAAGCGTTGTAAAGAAGTGAGATACCTCACCAATAGCCAGTACCAGCTTGCTGGTCACAAGAGTGCACCATCTTGGAAGCAGATCCTCTAGCCAAGCCAAGTCTTCAGATGACTGCAGTCCCAACTGTCATTCAAGTTCATGGGAGACTATAAGCTAGAAGCCCCCCATCCAAGCCACTCTTGAGTTCCTGACCAACAGAAACTGTGTGAGATAATAAATGTTAATTGTTGTTTTAAGTCACTAAGTTTTGGGCTCATTTGCTATGCAGCAATAGATGCCAAATACAGTTAAGCAGAACTTCTATGATGTTTCAATGTAATGAGCCCTGGGAATAGTTTACACCTTTTAGAAATGAAGAGCAATGGTCTTCTGGCTACTATATTTCCCTCCCAATCATTGGGATGAAACTCTGGAAGACATAGAACCACCCCTTCCTCAACCTCCCAAACTCTGTCTTATCCTTCAGCAAAATAAATCAAACAACAGAAACATTTTATTTGGGATGTTCTTCTCAATGAAGAACAGAAGACCAGTGATGATTGGCACTAATGTATGGCTCCCATAATTTCATTTTCATCTACTATATGTAGGTACATGCTTCCTTTACCTACAGTAAAACGTTGGCCTGCATTATGTTAGTTCAGCTGTATAATAACAGCATGATGTTACTCGTAACTGCTATCTGCCTGTCTTGGGCTATAAACCGCTAGCTGCAAGGACAGGTAGGGCACCTGGAACAGAAATTTTCATTTTACGTAATGGTTGTGCTCATGGAAAAGATAACAGTGTGCTGAGAGCACCATTAACCGATCTGTCAGCTTTTAGCCTGTTCCCTGAAAGTCTATGAACTGACTGTTAAAATCCTACAAAAAAGGAACTCTCATAATCTCAGCAAGGGATCACATTCTATTAATATTTTAATGTCTGCTTTGATACAATAAACTTTTGTTGTATTATGAGAGAAATTTTGAGCTGTTGTCCAGAATGCGTATATAGGATAAAACAAGATATTTAAAGATTCAGCACTAAATTATGTTAATAACACCAATATGATGCTTGGTCTGAATTTTACTGAAAAAATATACATTTTTAAAAGATACACATGAATGGATATAGTCACAAACTCTCAAGTTGAATAAGGGAGGTTACATTTCTCTGAGCCTTGGAACAAGGATAATAAAATATTGCTTTTACAGAGCCCTTTTCTTGGAAAAAGAGCTCATAAAACTTTATCATACATGTATTTGCTCCCTTAATATAATCATTCAATCTCCCTGGTGCTTTTCTAGAAGGCATCTTTACTACCGTGTGGCGGGGACTCCAGACTAATTATGTTTACAGACAATGGCAAAGTCATCTTCTGAAAGGCCTAATTTTCTGAGGGAACGCAATAGTAAAAAACTCCATGATTTTTTACCTTTATCTAAAAAAAAAAAAAAAATTCTTGGGGTTTACTAGGATTGTAACCAGTGTCCCTATAGAAGCAATGAGCTTGTTGTTCTGATTAACCTTATCTGCTGCCTCCTCATTCATTCTCTTGGTCACACAGGTTGCCGTGGGAGAGTAAACACAGCTCCAGACCTTACCTTTTCACCTCATCCTAATCTTCCTTTAGGGGCTCCTAGCAACTGTCCTGCTCCCAAGAACCCAGTAAAAAGTGGAGGGTTGTGAGCTCAGACAAGGCAATTAGGCCTTTTGACCAATATCAACCAAGAGAAGCGAAGGGTGTGAGCTCAGACTAAGCAATTTAATCTTTCGATCAACGTCAACCAACAGAAGGGAAGGATGTGAGCTCAGACAAAGCAATTAGGTCTTTTAACCAGTATCAACCAAGAGAAGGGAAGCTGGGAGGCTTCCTTCTGGGATCTTTGCAGAGTAAGTTAAGCTGGCTCTCGAGGGATGATGCAACCTCTAGGTTAGGTGTGTCCACACCTGGAGTATTCTTTCGTTTTGCCCAGAGAAGCGAGAAGCCAAGCTCTCCCATCTCCTAGTGGAGTGCTGGGGTTTGCACAAGAGAAAGGGGCAGTGCAGGTAAGCCAGCCACGGATTAGGGCTGGGCAGTGCCCCAGGACCTGCCTCGGCACTCCAACCCAGAGCCCAGTTTTGTTCTGCTCCTGTCTGTCTTTCTTACCGGAGATGCCGCTCTATCTGTATTGAGATTTTACCTTTTTAACAGTTAATGAAAAGAGAGAAAAGATAAAATTACCGGCAGTTTAGGGGCCAAGAGAGCATTTCCAAAGCCAATGCTCAATTTTCTCTAGTCATTATTCTCCAATTCTCTCTCCTAATAGAGCTGGTTATAGCTCTTGATCTGAATGAAATTTCATATCTGCGTCTTTCCTCACCCCCTGCTCTTGATGGAAGCCCAGAGTTCCCAATATATGATTGTTTGAATGAATGAAGGATGAATGGATGAATGAATGAATAATTTTTCTAATGGAATAGGTCATTCTATCCTCAGAACAATCTGGTGATATAAACAAGTCATGTATTCCTCTGCTTTTAACAGATGTGCAAACTGAGGTACAGAGGGATTTAACAACATCTTAAGGTCACATGGAGAATGAGTGACACTGAATTAGAACTCCTGATGCTCTAAGTGGATAGTCCACAAACTATGTCTTGATTATATCCATTTTTAGTTGAGCCATTTAGTTGATAAGTAATTAGCCCTGCTCCCTCAGCTTGGGGTGGCCCCATTTCCCTCCCCACTCTGATCCATCGGCACCTCCAAGTGCTCCCAGGCCTTCCTGGTCCAACAGAATCCCTGTGTTTCCCCTGATGCCATCCTGAGACCCACACATGGAAGAACCTCTTCCTCCCTGGTGCCTTCCGAAGACTGCTCATGATTGTCCATCCTGGCTCCTCTTTGCTGTATCCATGGCCCAGTCCAGGGATACCCACAGCCTTGCCTGGATGGCCACTCCCACTACCCCTGGGAAAAGTCTAGTTGGAGGAGGTATTTGTATCAATTATCTTGGGACACAAATAGGACCACTAAGAAGGGTTACTCCCCTTCCTAGTGATAAGTGGAGGAAACCACAAATCAGGAAGTGTGGGAGAATGATTGGCGCATAAGCCACCGTAGGTCTTATTCCTCCTGGACACTTGTGTTGTTGCTCCTTGAGCTCGCTCCTTTTTCCCGTCTATTCTCTGGGGCACAGGGTAACTGTAAGCAACGGGGTTGGTTTTTTTTTTTTTTTTTTTTTTTTTTTTTTTTAAATGAAAAGACTTTACTTCAAATTACTTTCTTTTTCTAATGACATCCCATTGCTCAAAACATATTCATGTCTCTTCTGGAGCTTCTTTCATTGCTTGTTGAGTGTTCTTTTGGATAAGCTTAATGGTGGCAACAATTTTCCATCCCTGAGGGTGGGTTTGGCCTTGGCTTTTTGGCCGGATAACAACAATGTAACTGTATGGAACATTTTACATCTCTAAAGACTAGGATGTCCTTGGTTGATAGATTCAGAATTAAGACTTATGACTAAAGAAGACGGCGATTTTTCTTTGAGTAGAAGGTTTGACATAAAACAAAGGAAAAAGACAAGTTTTTGGGTGGTTCAAGAATGGCCCAAAAGCATGGCCAAGGGTTGAGTTCTGGGCCAACCCCTTTGAGCAGTGGCAGCTCCACTGGATAGCCAGAGTGACAGCTTTAGCAAGGGGCACAGATTTGCATGCCTTCATTCCAATGTGTGAGTTGTTAACAACCACAGCCATTGCACTAGGGGCCTTCAACAAGCATTCAAAAGTGCCTACTAAATGTCAGGCATGGAGTCATAAAGAAAGGCACAGGGTTCTGATGTCTGGATTTGCAACCTAATGGGGGCAAATGTAACACTCTTGTGACAAGTGCAGACACAGGTGTCCATAGGGCCACATGGCACAAAGGAAGGCACTGTCACATCTCCTGGGGTAACAGGGCAGAAGGGGCTGGTGACCAGGCATGGGGTGCCAGTAAAGGCCTCACGGGATTAGCAACAGTCCTCCCAATTATCCCCAGGATAAGTATCCATATGCCCATTGTGCACATGAGGCAGCTGAAGATGAGAGAGATTACAGTGCTAGCCAAGGTCACGAAGCTAGGAAGAGTGGGAACCAAGGATATTTTTTCTGTGCTTGGCTCACTGCTGCATATCCACCTAGCACTGCTTGAGTTCTAAATATCAGGGCTGGAATCTGGGTCTGTCTGAAATGCAGCACAACACTCTCTCTACCTCAGAATGCTGCCTTCTTTTTGTTGAAACAATCAGAATTCACTTATTGTTGTTGCAGTTTTAATTTTATAGGCATACTTCAATTAAAGTGAAGCACCAAGAACAGTCCCTGGCACACTATCAGTGCTGTTTCAATATTTGCTGAATGAGGCAATGTGACCAGTGCCTGGCAGGTGCCGAGAAAATGAGAGACAGATGGGAAGAGGAGAAGAGGGCAGACGCAGCGCCAGGGGCGTGCCAGGCACATCGGGCACCAAAGGCAAAGGAGGACCAGGTATTGGTTTTACTAGTTCAGGGATAAGGAGAGTGAAGCTCAAAGATATGAGGTTCCTTGCCCAAAATCACTCAGCCAGTGGCTGAAATGGGCCCCACACTTTCTGAGCACAGTCACTGATTGAAGTAGACAAAAGGAACCAGCCAAGGAGTACATTCAGGGGACACAGGAAACCACTGAGTTGGGATTTCTCTTCTTTCCTCATTCCTAGGCCCTAGTAGAACTCTGTTCTTCTGATTTTAATCAAATGTTGATCCCTATTAAAATGTCCCCCCCATACACAAGCGCTAACATTTAAACCTCTTTAAATCTTCACCTTAGAAGGAATGAGCTTTCAATCTTTGTCTAAAACCATATCTTAACAGTGGGTGGAGCAGAGCAAAAGTGTCTTGTCTGTCTCCTCTTCACCTCATTGATGAAGGGAGGATTCCTGCTGTAGGGTTCCGGGATGGCCAAACATATACCGTTGACACTGGACTGATGAGGTTGACAGCAGTTTGTCACATAGACTCAAAGCCCGGAGGAGGAAGACAGCTCATCCCATGCAGGATCACATGGGGTTGCACTCCAGAGAAAAGTGAGTTGCCAGGGACTACAGGAGGCAAGCTTCATAGTAACAAGAGGGGGAGATGCCCTGGTTCCGCAGGGGGATGTGATAGGCCTGTTTGAATAGTGTTGCAGGCTGGGAAGGGCGTGAAATGCATTGGGCTGAGGACCAGGTGGAGTGCAGTTAACCCAGCCATTGAGAGAACTATGCTGGCAGGAGCCTTTCTTTGCTAAATGGGGGCATGTCTGGGAAGAGCAGGGAAACTCATAGTTCGGCCTTTGGGGCTGTGTGAGGCTCAAAGACCTCAGGGTACCAGGTGAAAGGAATTTCAGGCCTTATAATATAAAGTGAGACTTAGGGGCAGGTGCTACAGAGTGAGAGAGGGAAGAAGGCAGTTTCATGATGTTACCCAAGATAGGCACCCCCTCCCAGGGTAGCCGATAGCAGCCCACACCCAAGTCCATCAGCTGCAGCTCTTCCATGCTGTGGAAACCTTAAAAGCATTAGAGAAGTTTGCTGTAAAAATGACTATAGTGACATGGAAGAATATCTCCAACATAATGTGGAGTGAAACAGACAGGGAACTGATAAGCGTATAGAGTGAGGTCCCAATCAAATATTAAAATGACCAGTAAGCCCAATAAGTTGCTCAGCTATTTTCCCTGAATAGTGCAATTATGAGTGATTGGTTTTCTTCTGTGTGATTTTATCTGGTTTCTGTTAGCATTACTTTTTAAAATCATGTAGAAAATGTAAAGTGAATTTACAAATGAAATTTATAATACTAGCCTTATAATTGCTCATATATTTACCTTTCCTGGAGACCCGTATTTCTTCATATGGCTTAATATTACTGTCTAGCTTCTTCTTCTTATTTTAGAGACAGGGTGTCACTCAGTCACCCAGACTGGAGTGCAGTGATGCTATCATAACTCACTGCAGTCTTCAACTCCCAGGCTCAAATGATCCTCCTGCCTCAGCCTCCTGAGTAGCTGGAACTATACACACACAACATCACACTCAGCTAATTTATTTTATTTTTTGTAGAGACAGAGTCTCTCTATGTTGCCTAGGCTTGTCTCAGACTCCTGGCCTCAAGCTGCCCTCCACCTTCACATTCCAAAGCCTGAGATTACACGGTTGAGCCACACCTGGCCATCTAGCTTCTTTTCATTTCAATCTGAGGGACAGACTTCTCCCTTTAGCATTTCTTGCAGGATAGATCTGGTGGTAAGAAAGTCTCAGTATTATCTTTTAATGCATTAAGAAAATAATATTTTGTGGGAAACAAACACAGAAATCAGCGACTTGACTGCCTAGTTGTCTGGAGGCAACTATAGGAGTGAAAGAAGCCATCTCTACAGTCCACGTCATCACAAAGCTCTCACGATGATCTTGGAAACAAGAACAATCACACTGAAGGACCCATACAACAGACATAGTTCCCCACAGTCAGAGAGAATCTGCAAGAGCTCTGCCACCTAGTTCCTGTGAGAGTTGGGGAAGTGAAATCACCTTCACCTTCTATAATATGATCCTGTGATTTCATATGGGAAAATGGGGAGGTGCCGACTTTAGGTAGGGGTCTACCAACCCAGGGGCCTTCAGCCTTCACCAGAAGTGAGCGAGGCCATTGGGTAAAGACTGTTCAGGAATAGGAACAGAGCTGCCGGAGCTGTGAAAGACTGTTCACCTATTCCTTCTCAAGAATAGGAACAGAGCTGCCGGAGATTCGAATTTTTTAAGAAAATCTCTCAAACTTTATTCTTGTTTGAAATCTCCCTATATAAAAATATTGACAATGAATTCAGCTTAAAACACGCAAACCAAGAAACAATCTGCAAAGGTCAAACACTACAGAGGTCAAAAAAGACATGTCCATCATGGGGATACATCTGGTCACCAGTTCACAACATCTCCATTATGTGACCTCTGAAGTCTCTTTGAGCTCTGGAACTTTGTAATTCAGTGACGTCTTGTTTCTCCTCTTGAGATATGACATATACAATAGGAAAGGTCAAACCTAGGTGCTTTCTATCTTTGAGGCAACACTGGTGAAGGCTAGGACCAACAACAGGTGACATTCTCAAGCCGATGAATTTTTCTCCAACTCCATAGCAAGCCCTCAGCTGTCCCTCTGGCCTGTGTTTAACACGACTGTGCTATTTCAGGCTCCCATCTCACTGAGGGCACCTGGGTCAGCCAATGACCTTTATTACACCCCAGGGCCTTCAGGTATGTAAATGAGGAGTTTTCCATCCAAACTGGACAGATATGATGTATTATACTTGCATGTCACAAAGCAGACGTGCAGTAGAGTCTCAGCTATAGAGGAAGGTGAGGTTCTGGAAATATTTTGTGAAAAAACGAGTGTATAAGTATGAGAAGGGTCATCAGATAATATCAGCTTTTACAGATCGGGGTTTCTCAGAGGGATTCTATAAAACACTCTTCACAGAGGCTCAAAAGGAGTATTGATTTTTTTAGGAGCAGAAGGGGTCAAAATTACATGCCTTGCACAACAGCAGCCACTGCTCCGCCACCCTGGACCTTTCTAACAAAGAACAAAGTCAGAAACAGGCAGAAAGATAGAGCTGGGAAGGGAGACAAAGAGGAAGGCATTGTCTGGTCCTGGCAAACCTCCCCCAGGCCGCTGCATTAAGGCAAGGTGAGGCTCTTCAGCAACACCAGAACCTGATTTTATGTGGTGCCTGCTGCAATTGACAGCTGTCTCTGGGGGACTGCTTTGTGTCTGCAGGGAGGTGGTGGGAAAGGTCACCACAGGGGGCCTGTGGCCCGATGGCACTGGCAGCCAACGATTTCCCACGTTGATGCACTCACTCCTCCAGGTACATAAAATGCCCAGAAGGCACCAGACATTTTTGTAGTCCAGCAGGATGGTGCTGAAATCAGCACTGCCGAATCCTGATGGCATGCCCCTCGGAACCAGAACATGGATGCTTGCTGGTATCTTTTGTTCTGGATGGACAAGTGGAAGGGAGGAAGAGGTTGCTCTTGTGTGATTGCAAAAGAGGACGCAGCACCCTGTCCACTATGTGCCTTGAGAGAGGTCCCATCCCAAAGGGGTACAGGAAGACTTCTTTAGGAAGGAAGTCAGATTTATGTTCTGTTTGTTTGTTTGTTTGTTTGTTTGTTTGTTTGTTTTTTGAGACAGGGTCTCACTCTATCCCAGGCTGGAGTTCACTGGCATGATCACAGCTCACTGTAGCCTCGACTTCCAGGATTCAAGCAATTCACCCACCTCAGCCACCAGCGTAGCTGGGACCACAGGTGTGGTGACCACCATGCCAAACTAATTTTTGTATTTTTTGTAGAGACAGAATCTTGCTATGTTGCTCTGGCTGGTCTCAAGCTCCTAAGCTCAAGCAATCTGCCCATCTTGGTCTCCCAAAGTGCTGGGATTACAGGAGTGAACCACTGGACCCAGCCCAGAATTTATAAAACAGAAGGTCACTTTCCTGGAGGCTGCAGCCAGGGAGCTATCAGAATGAGTTAAATCAGCAAATCTCTGGGAGTTACCAACAGAGCAGAGAAGCAAGCAGTGGCATCTTAATTCTTGCTACCTCCTGGAAGTGTGGAGATCCTATTCTTTAGTTTTCTCTCCCTCCCAGGTTCTGTCCAGTTGATAACTTGACTGAATTTGCCTAAAAATGATCAAAGTATTTCCTACTAAAACCAAAGTGTGAGGCCCTGAGAAGGCTCGTCTGGAGAGCCTGCAGGGAAACCTACCTGCCACCCAAACATGAATGAAACTGGGTGGAGATGCTGGGAATGGAAGAGAAAGCACAGTGTAATGGAGGGCAGGAAAAAATAAGAGAGGGCAAGAAAGATGGGCCCATGTTGTCTGTTTCTGTGGAAGGATCCTACCTCCGGAAATTGTGGCCTCACAGATCAATCCAGACTCTAGCTGATTGTACCACACAGCATGGAAGAGGTGGAGAGCAGACCAAGATTTCACCCCAGCACCACTCCACCATATGGAAACCTGAAGGGGAGGAAGACAAAGGTTCCCCCACCCTACTCATATACACAGAGCGGGCCTGGGCCATTGGAGAGGCCAGAGGCAACGTGAAAAGGGCCAAGCTCTAAAGTTACAACATCAGCTTAAAATAAAGTGGGGCCAGCCAATGAGAGGCTATGGGTCATCCCTGCTGCCTACTAGTGAAGTCAACCAGCAGGATGACACAGCCATGCAGGGGGAGCTGTGAAAGTTAGGGTCTAAGGAGCTGGAAGAGAACCAAGGAGAGGAAAGCAACAGACAGACAGAAGGGATGCCTATGGCTGCACAAAGAACCTCCTCCCTTCACAAGCCCACAACTGGGTCCCTTGCAAGTGACCCAGCAGTTCTTTTCCCAAAGCCTCAGTCTCCAAGCCTGGCATCTGGACATGGGGCAAATGCAGATATGAAAAGGCTTCTGGTTAGCAGGAGAGAGCCCAGAACTAGTGCCACTGGAAGACTAACCCGAGGTGATCAATGACCAGAGAGTCTGTAAGCACAGAATGACTGAGACAGCAAGGACGGAGGTGGGGAGGGTGCACTGCCATCATGGGGAAGAATGGAGCTGGATCAGGTAAGAAAGCACTGGAAGTGAGAACAGTTAAGCTCCACTTCATGGCTGTAGGGTGAAAAGTCTGACCGAGATGCCAATTTCCCATACACTGAGCTTCCAAAGATGTCCAAGCATGTGTCTTCAGGGCTTGATTTGGACAAGATCTGACCAATATAGTAACCATTTTCCCAGCAGCTTGCATGGGCTGGGTCCCAGGAGAGTAGCCTCGAATGTCCTGAAGGCAGAAGGAGCCTTCAATTTAAGGAGCCACCTGAGCTTCCTCCCCATCCAAGGATTGTGCGAGTACGAGATTCTCCCTAGCCTGAACATTAAAGAAAATTGGAATGTCTATGGTGACAAATCAGTTCAAGGATGGACTAAGATTCTGTTCAAAGGTGAGACTTTAAGAAGCTTCTACACAATGATAAGTTCTATTCGTCTACGTTTCTCAACTTTGCAAAATTTCATCAGTCAAATCCTTTTGCTAAGACCCCATCTATTTCTCTGTGTATGGCCTCCCTCAGCCTTCCTTGATCTTTCCTTTAGGCTGAACTTGAGCTAAAATATTTATAATATGATACTATTGGCAAAGTTCATTCATTAAGGTAATGTTTACACTTCCATTACCAGGCAGTAGTAGTTGTTCATTCATGAAGTTCTCCTTTTGCCACTAGTCATTAAGGCTGATCACTGAACAATTAAGAGCTTCCCACACATGGAGTTGCTCCAGGTTGCTCAGGTCTTCCATTGGTGCCTACCCTCAGGTCAGTGTTTTCTGAACAACCTTACTCTCAGAAAGGCTCAGGACATACTTCAGGTAATAAATGGTTTCTGTCGCAATGACACCACAGAGAAAATTCTGAGAAAATATTTCACTAATAGCCCTGCTGGTTTATGGGGATTAGCCTAATCTCTCCCACCAGCAATTCTCTTTCCTCTGTCTACTTGAGGTTCCTCTAGTTGACCCACCACCATCGTGAACAAACACTGGCCATAGGAAGGAAGGAACCTTATAGGGATTTAGTCATGTTTGAAAATTGAATACAAAAGGCATGTTTACTCTGCAAAAAGTCCTTTATGCAAAAGGTTAGAAATGAGGCTTTGCCCTTTTTTGGAACTTCAAAACCTCACTGGGCTTATCCACTCAAAAATGGAATGAGGTTCTATAAGAGAAGATAACTTCCCAATGTCATGGAGCTGGGGCAAGAGCCCAGATTGTACGCTTCAACTCTCCAGCCCTATTTTTCACTGTACTGCATGTTCTTACAAAATGGGAGCTGGCCATTTGGAGTGGTTGCCAACCTCTCAGAAATTAATAAAACCCAAGACCAAGACCTCACATGGTTGGGCAAGGAGAAGCCTAGGAGTATGGGGGGAAGCTACGGTGAACCTCAGGACAGTAAATGTTCTAAAAAGTTGCATAGGTGGCTGGGCACAGTGGCTCACACCTGTAATCCCAGCACTTTGGCAGGCCAAGGCAGGTGGATCATGAGTCGGAAGTTCAAGACCAGCATAGCCAACATAGCGAAACCCTATGTCTCTACTAAAAATACAAGAATTAGCCAGGCATGTTGGCATGTGCCTGTAGTCCCAGTTACTTGGGAGGCTGAGGCAGGAGAATCACTTGAACCTGGGAGGCGGAGGTTGCAGTGAGCCGAGATCGTGCTACTGCACTACAGCTGGGGTGACAGAACAGGACTTTGCCTCAAAAAAAAAAAAGTACATAGGTTCATAAATGTTTCATCCCCAGCCCTCAATAACCCAATGATTCATTTCACAAATGAACAAACTATGGTTCAGAGAAATTAAAAGGCATGCTCAGGGTCATCCAGGCAGTTACCTGACTGAAATGAAGACCTTGGGACCCCATCCTCAGGCCAGTGCTCTCTGCCACACTATCCTCCTATATCCTACCAGTTCATTTAATAGCACATGTTTCTGCTTGCCAACTTGAGAAAAGATGTATGTAAATCGTTTTTTAAAGAAAAGAGAGCAGGAAGAATCTCATAATTCCACTTCTAGGAGCTCATCCTGCTAATATGTCCTTATATATCTGTGAAACAATGTGTATACAAGACTGTGCACGGCATTTTTTGTGGTAATTATTTAAAACAACCTAAATGTCCATCAGTAGGGGATTATTGATATAAATTATAGTGTATCCATGTGGTAGAATGCTTTGCAGTGATTAAAAAGAATGAAGCAGCTATAATAAAGTATATGTGCGCTATGAAAGACCTACAAGATACAACATTAAGCAAGATACATAACAGTGTGTGTTATGTTGCCAATTTGTAGTGTGTGTGTGTGTGTGTGTGTGTGTGTGTGTGTGTGTGTGTGTGTATGTGTGTGTGTGCCTGTATCAAATAATTCTAGAAGACTGTGTAAGACACTGGAAACAGTGGTTGCCTTTTGAGTGCTAATGTTTGGTACTTAGTAAATACTCAATGAATACCTGTTATTGGAAGGAAAACACCCATGCTCATCAATATTGGCTTTCAACAAGGCATAAAATGGAAGTCTATGTATCCAATTATTCTTATTCCCTGACAGTGACAGTAGGGCCCAGGTCTAAGATTCCCAGCTTTTATGGAGTGGCTGTAGCAAACATCTCTGCAGCCTGACACATCCAACTGGGTTACAGCAAAACCCAGGAAGCACAGCCTCTGGGGCTGGAGCACTTAATTCATAATACCAAGAGGAGAGATTCATCAGCCACATTTGCATCCCACAGGAATTCTTAAAATGTTTCCTACACACCATCCAACAGGAAGTGAAAAGTGGCCAAGACAAAGACTGCAGCAAAAAGGAGAGACTTCCTTTGTCAAAATCACAGAAAAGAGCCAAAAGTTGAAACACCTTTTAAAATTTAAAATTATATATATTTGTCTATACATCTGTTTTGGTACAAGTACCATGCTGTTTTGATTACTGTAGCCTTGTAGTATAGTTTGAAGTAAGGTAGTGTGATGCCTCAGCTTTGTTATTTTTGCTTAGAATTGTCTTGGCTATATGAGCTCTTTTTTTGTTCCATATGAAATTTGAAGTAATTTTTTTTTCTAAATCTGTAAAGAAAGTCCATGGTAGCTTGATGGGAATATCATGGAATCTATAAATTACTTTGGGCAATATGGCCATTTTTACCATATTGATTCTTCCTATCCATGAACAAGCCATGTTTTTCCATTTGTTTGTGTCCTTTCTTATTTCCTTGAGCAGTGGTTTGTAGTTCTCCTTAAAGAGATCCTTCATATCCATTGTAAGTTGTATTCCTAGGATTTTATTCTCTCTGTAACAATTGTGAATAGGAGTTTACTCATGATTTGGCTCTCTGTCTATTATTGGTGTATAGGAATTCTTGTGATTTTTGCACATTGATTTCATATCCTGAGACTTTGCTGAAGTTGCTTATCAGCTTAAGGAGATTTTGGGCTGAGACGATGGAGTCTTCTAAATATACAATCATGTCATCTGCAAACAGAGATGATTTGACTTCCTCTCTTCCTATTTGAATGCCTTTTACTTCTTTCTCTTGCCTGATTGCCCTGGCCAGAACTTCCAATACTATGTTGAATAGGAGTGGCGAGAGAAAGCATCCTCGTCTTGGGCCAGTTTTCAAAGGGAATGCTTCCAGCTTTTGCCCATTCAGTATTATATTGGCTGTGCGTTTGTCATAAACAGCTTTTATTATTTTTAGATATGTTCCATCAATACCTAATTTATTGAGAGTTTTTAGCATGAAGGGAGAGTGTAAATTGGTTCAACCGTTACGGAAAACAGTGTGGTGATTCCTCAAAGATCTAGAACCAGAAATACCATTTGACCCAGCAATCCCATTACTGGGTATATACCCAAAAGGTTATAAATCATTCTACTATAAAGATACATGCACATGTATGTTTATTGCAGCACTATTTAAAATAGCAAACTTGGAACCAACCCAAGTGCCCATCAATGATAAACTGGATAAAGAAAATGTGGCACATATACGCTATTAAAAAGGATGAGTTCATGTATTTTGCAGGGACATGGATGAAGCTGGAAATCGTCATTCTCAGCAAACTAACACGGGAACAGAAAACCAAACACCACATATTCTCACTCACAAGTGGGAGTTGAACAACGAGAACACATGGATACAGGGAGGGGAACATCACACACCAGGGGCCTGTCAGGGGGCGGAGGGGGCGCCAAGGGGAGGGATAGCATTAGGAGAAACAACTAATGTAAATGATGGGTTGATGGGTGCAGCAAACCACCATGGCATGTGTATACCTATGTAACAAACCTACACATTCTGCACATGTATCCCAGAACTTAAAGTAATATTTATTTATTTATCAAAGAAATATAGGCCCCCATGCTGGCAAGATCACTGCCTTCCAGGGCCGCACCTGGACAGCTCAGCCTCCAGGATTATCCTTTCCTACCACAGCTTGCCCGCAGATTCTCCTTCCTATAGATTACTTGTCTCTTCTCCAAAATGACAACTAGTAGAACTGAATAAACAAAATGCTAGAGGTTAGATACATGGTATTAACCTAATGGCTTCTATTTTCCAAAGAGTTGAGTGTTTTATTAAGAACAAACTAACAATAAAGACCTTACACCAAAACTAATAATAGCCAATACCTACCAGGTTCTAGGCACAATTCTAACCTCTTTACCAAAGCTAACCTATTTAATCTTCCTAACAATATAAGGATGTCAGTATTATGATTGTCCCCACTTTACAGATGAGGAAATTGAGGCTAATTAACTTTCCCCAGGTCCACGTTTACTAAGTAGTGGAGCCAGAATTTGAGCCAAGAGAGTGTGGCTCTAGAATCAGTGCTTTTAACCACAATGCTAGAGATCAAAGGGAAGATGTAAGGGCCTGAGACAAGCCAACAAAGGGATGGTTTATACTCCTGGTAGCATAGTAGTCAGAGCTAATGGACACCCCCTCCTCCTCCAAACACATAGATGCACTGGATAAAAGAGAGCCAAAAAATGAGTTAAATTTATAGGCAAACTGAAAAGAAAGAAAGCAAGCCCTGCAAGTGCCAGAGGCATAAAGAGACTACAAAATGGGGTAAAAAAGCAATATTGGTCCTGGACTTTGGCCCCACTGGCTGGCACACAAACCGCACATGTGGCCTGCGGCCCAGGTTTGCTTGACATAGGGAGCAAACCCAAGACCCTGTCTCTTCCCAAACCTTAAAAAAACCTGCAGCCTCCACGAAAAGAAGGCTAGAAAATCTCTCTTGATGGCTTGGGGGAGTGGAGACATACCATCTGCCCAGGGTATCAGAGGAAAAACTGTCTACCATGTGATACTGACATCCCAAGACTGTAGTTCCTGTAGAGGTGAAGTCCAAATGTAAACCGCAGGCTAAAGTATCTACACAAACCATTCACAAACCGATGAGCCCCTGGTGCTCCCAGCAGAAGCAAATGTAAAACCTCTCTGTAAATTTCCACCACCCAGGGGAAAGGGACGCCCACAGGAAAAATGACCTCCAATGGGAAGTCAAAACATAAGATGATGGGAAGACAGCACCCACTCCGAGGAGGACAGTGGACTGCACTCACGGCTGATTTTTCTTCAGCAAACTCATACTTGCTTGTTTTTCATTTGTCCTCCTTACTAGCATTTCAGCTCTAGTGTTGCGATTCTGTTTTTCATTGCTCTATCCTCAAAGCCTAAGACAGTGGCAGGTGCATACTAGGCATCCAATAAATATTGATTGGACATGGATAAAAACAATAATACATATTGTTTATGGCTATGTCATAGATAACGTATGAAACCTAGGTAGGAAAGGAGTCCAGTAATATCAGCGGAGAGGTTCCCTGGGGAAGGAGAGAGAAGGCAGAGGATAGGGGGGTTGAGGTTGCTGGAGCTCTCCTACTCTATAACAGTTTATTTCTTTAAAAAATGACCAGAAGCCCTTTGGCAAAATATCAACGCAATCGTTGTTTCTGGGTGGTGGTTCCATGGGAGCCCTATTCTTTGTGTGCTTTTCTGTGTGTTTGAAATATTTCAAAATTTAAAAGAAATATACATAGAAAAGTATTTGTGGAATGAAGGAGCTTCTGATCCAACCATGGGGCCTGGGGGCTGCATCTGCCTATTCCATTTGGACCATGGCCCTGATTAAGTCCAATAGCCCAGCGCACAGGGGGTGCCCGGTTTGCTGCCAGACTTCTTGATTGCAGAGACGGGCAGTGGAGGAGGAGAGGAGGCTCCGTGACGTGGCTTCCCTGGGGCAATCCCCCAGGGGTGAACGACAGGCTCGGTGCTGAGTTGCGCTTTTGGGTACAGCTAGGAAAACGGGAGGTTGCCTCCACTCCTGCTTTGCGATTTATGAAAACGACCACTCACAGACCTCTGCAAAACGGAAGGAATCTGACTAAAGGCTCAGCTACCAATGCATCTTGCAGCTAGTTCGGGATTTCTGTGGGTCTTTCACCCAGCGGACTGGCAGGATCTTCTCACCGAGTGGAGCCGGCCCCGAACCCGCCTCGGGAGGCCTGGGAAAGCGCACCCCCTACCGGGCGCCTTCGGGGGCCGGGGTCGCTGCAGGACCCGGGTCTGCGACCGGCGCCCGACCGCCGACCGTGCTGGGGCCACAGGTAGCAGCGCACTTACACTTCCAGAAGTGCTGGAAGTGGGGGGCTGGGGGCTGCCCCTGGGTTTGTGGGTGGGGGTTAGGGCGTGGGAGGAGGTCTAGGAATCTCAAGTTTTCTGGCTGCACAAAGACCACTCAGCTTTCCTGAGCAGCCCAAGCCGGCAGAAAGCCGCCGTCCCCTGTCTCTGACCATTCCCACTACCCCTCCCCAAAGTGGGTTGCAAGAAAAATGGAGCCCGTCAGCTCTGGGGATCTCTCTGGGCCTTGATTGATTCTGGTTTTGCGCTTTGCAAATGACTGCTGGCCTGCTGCTTAAGCAAGCCAAGTAAACGTTTGTTAAGTGCTTATGCAACTGAAGCACCTAGCCTGGGAGGAACGGGCCTCCTCTAAGGATCTCTGTCCCCTAGAAATCTAAAAAGCAAGCGACATATGCCATTTTAATTTTTCTAGTAGCCACATTAATAAACGTACAAAGAAGTAAGTAGAATTAATTTTTCAGTTAATAGACTTTACTTTTTAAAAGTCAGTTTTAGGTTTACAGAAAAGTTGAAGAGGAAGTACAGAGTTCCCATATAGCATTCCTGCCAGACACAGTCTCATGCCTGTGCACGGGTGCGCATGCAAACACACACACACACACACACACACACACACACACACACACACACACACCACTTTCCCCTATTAGCATCTTGCATTAGTGTGGTACATTTGTTGCAATTGAGGAACCGATGTTGATACATTATTATTAACTAAAGCCCATAGTTTAGGGCTCACTGTGTTGTATACTTCCATGGACTTTAACAAATGCATAAACGGCATGTGTTACCATTGTAGTATTATACAGAATAGTGCCACTGCCTTAAAAATCCCTCTGATCCACCTGTTCCTCCATCCTTGCCTCCCCTCCCCAAACCCCTTGTTACACTTCTTCGTGTCAGAAAATATACTTTTCATGAAACGTGTTTTATTTTAACATTTAAGATGTTTTCATTTGTTTGTTTGTTTTTGTTGTGGTGGTGGTTGAGACTCACTCTATTGCCCAGGCTGGAGTGCAGTGGTGCAATCTCAGCTCATTGCAACCTTCACCTCCCAGGTTCAAGCAATTCTCCTGCCTCAGCCTCCCAAGTAGCTGGGACTACAGGTGCACACCGCCACATCCAGCTAATTTTTTTGTATTTTTTGTAGAGACAGGGTTCACCATGTTGGTCAAGTTGGTCTCAAACTCCTGACCTCAGGTGATCTGCCCTGCCTTAGCGTACCAAAGTGCTGGGAATACAGGTATGAGCCGCTGCACCCAGCCTTCATTATTGTTTTAAATACATTAATACATATTTTAAATTGTTCTTCGTTTTAATTTCTAATGCAGTAAATATGTTAGATATAATCCACATAAACTAAAGCTCTCAGAGTCCTCAATAAGAACGCAAAAGGTTCTGAGGCCAAAAAATATGTGTGGGGCTCCATGCTAAGCCAAGATAAATGAGCTTGAGCCTCAGTGAGGTAAGTCACCTGAGAGGTCCCCTCCTGATGTCCCTCTTCCTCTCCACATGGCTTGCTTCGATTTTGTATGAGGAAACACTCACGTCAGGTAATATGAATGATGGTGTCCTACTTCAGAGCCCACTCGCTGGGAGCTCACACAACTTACTTTACAAACCAGAATATTTGATTTGGGTCAAAAGGACCATGCTATCCATGATTATGCTGGGACAACAGTCATCCTATCATTTCTCCTACAGAAAAGTTTATTTGTGCTCTTGAAAGTAACTGGAGTGGCCAGGCGCAGTGGCTCACGCCTGTAATCCCAGTGCTTTGGAAGACGGAAGTGGGCTGATCACCTGAGCTCAGGAGTTTGAGACCAGCCTGACCAACGTGGTGAAACCCCATCTCTACTACAAATACAAAAATTAGCTGGGCATGGTGGCGCATGCCTGTAATTCCAGCTACTCTGTAGACTAAGACAGGAGAATCGCTTGAACCTGGGAGGCGGAGGTTGCACTCCAGCCTGGATGACAAGAGCAAAATTCTGTCTCAAAAAGAAAAGAAAAGAGCCTCCATGGGTAGGAAGAAGACATGTGGCCACTACGTGTATGTGGGGGAGGATTCTGAGTACCTATAAAGCAAGAGGTGGGCAGCTGCCGTGGGGCCCAGGTTGGAAGTTCCAACCAAAGGGTGTGGGTGGAGACAAAGAAGGGGGACGTCTCAGCCAGGCCTGGCCTCCTCAGGTCAAGTCCACCTGAGTCTTGGATAGCTGGGCTCTTTCCCGCTGATTGTCCCTTCCTGAAATTGAAATACAAACAAAAATGTTTCTGGGTTACACAGTAGGAGGATAATGGATATGGTGGGGTTCATTCTAGAAGACTGTAAGTACTAGGCAAACAGATAGAAACTCTCGTCATCACCTCCTGAGAGGAAGAAGCTAAGTCTACCCCACTGAGTTTTTATTCCATGTCCTCGGAAGTTTCTAACTTAACTGATAAAACTCCCTGATAATTAAGGTTTTTAAAATGTCACATATTTTTATTGTCTTAAAGTGAACAGGAGCAAAGCGAGTGTTGAAAGGAGAAATAAGAAGCACCATTTGCAGGTTAGTCATGGAAAGTTGACAGCTTTTGACAAATTATACAGACTATGTCACATCCCAAAGCTGAGCAGCGACTGCATTGGCATCAGCATCCTCTGAATGAGACATGAAAATGAGCTCAAAGCCCAGCTGTTTGCAGCTTCCTGAATGTATTTAGCCTGTCTCCAGAGGTATAGTGCCTCAGGGAGCCCAAGAACAGTTAGACGTCCTGCCCTAAGTCCTGGCCAGCTGTAAGACCTGGGATCTAAGCCCAGCTCAGTCACTGGTTAGCTGTGGGCCTCACATTTTGATTTCTATTTTTTTGCACCAAACAATCAGAGGTAATAAAGTCTTCCTCAGATGCTGTGATGGTTTCAGGTGAGCTTGTCAAAGTGTTTGGCAGTCATCAATAATGTAAGGTAGCACAGAGTATATTACATGCAGAAGCAAACCTACAGCAGAGATTTCCTTAAAAGCCAGTAAAAGGTACTGCTTTAATAAAATAATGATTTGGTCTCCATTTAGAGAATGACCACTATTCATTTAATGACTGCATGCAATAAAAACGAAGAAGAAGAAGAAGGACGACAGGGAGGAAGAGAATGCAGGAGGAAAAGAGACTGAAGATAAAATTAGAAAGACAAGATTGGTTCCCTTAACTCGGAATTCAATCCTGTCATCTCCTTGACAACTGGCCCTGCTGAGGGACAGGAGGGCAGAGGTCAGGTCCCAGGGGTTCACCTGCATCAGCAGAAATCCAGGCCCGGGGCCTGGCTGGTCGGCAAACTGGAAAACCTGAAGTGGGAAGCTCGTGGCCAGCCTGCCTGGGGCCAGCCATCTCCCCTAACTCTGACTGTCAGAAGGGCTGGCCAGTGCGCAGGGCTGCTGCCCCATGGAGGCCATGGGATGGGAAGGAGCACCCACAGGTGAGCCAGAGGGGGTGACATTCCCAGCAGTGCAGCACTGGCTATGGCCAAGATTACGAGAAATACTCTCCTGGACTTGGAGTCTAGAGAAACTTCTAGAGAGCTGTCTTTTGAGAGATAATAGCATCTGTGCCCGCACCACCCCGACAATCCCCGCTTTTCTCCAACAGTCAGAGAACACTGCTAAGTGGTCCCTGCAGCTTTTTGACCAACCCACGCTGAATCTGCTCAAATGACAAGTCACTGGACAGAGCCGGGTGGCACTGTCAAAATCCAGTCCAGGTACCTTTTGCTTCCTTAAGCAACGCCCATATTCAGACTACAGAAGCATACGAAGCAGAAGGCTTGGATCAAATTTGACTTCAGTACTGCTATGGTCTGAATGTTGGTGTTCCCCCAAATTCACGTGCTGAAACTTAATCCCCAATATGGTAGCAGGAAGAGGTGAAGCCTTTTGGGACGTGATTAAGTTAAGAGGGCTTTGCCCTTATAGATGGGCTTAGGTCCTTATAAAAGAAGCCCTTATTATTATTTTTCTTAAGAGGAGCTAGTTTGCTCCTCCCGCCATGTGAGGATGCAGCAACAAGGTGCCATCTATGGAGCAGAGCTTGAGCCCTCACCAGACACCAAATCTGCAGATGTCTTGATGTGGGACTTCCCAGCCTCCAAACATTGGAGAAATGTTTGTTGTGTATCAATCACTCCAGCTTAAGATATTTTGTTATTGCAGCCCAGAAGGACTAAGACAAGTAAAGATGATTCAAAGGCAAAATGCACAGAAGTGGAAACTGCTTTCAAAAGGCTCCTCTGATTGACCTCCCACCTCCAGCCCCTCCTCCTTGCCTGTGTGTGAGCCTTCTTCACCCCACTCTGAGCTCTATGCATGGCTATGCTCCCACCAGCCCCTTCCTTCAGCGTGGAGGACAATTGAGAAGCCCTCAACACCTGTAAACACATGCATCTCCCTGCCAGGGGTATCCATTGTACAATGGATGCCAGATGTCACCTCAAGGAAGAATTGCTTAGGGACACGGTCGAAAGTCCAGATTCTCAAGTGGCAGTCCAGACACGTGGGTGAGAATTTCCAGTAGGGGCTCTGAGCGGCTGGGGTGTTTTTAAGTTCTCCCAGTGATTCCAGTGCAGCTGGTCTTGGGAGTAGCATTGGAAACCCCCACCCTACACCAAAGAGTAGTTATCCCTCATCTTTCTGCAACACCAAATTTTTTTCCTACATAAGTCATTTGGAGTATGCTTATTCCAAAATTTGCTCAAGCTTTAAAAACCCTAAAATTTCACATTTACTATGATTTATGGCCTCACCCACACTCTCACCCAGGATATAAACATTCGCTCCTCACTGCCGTTAGGATGCTTCATGGGAAAATATTGAAATGGCAGGCCCACGCTGGGTGCGGTGGCTCAAGCCTGTAATCCCAGCACTTTGGGAGGCCGAGGCGGGTGGATCACGAGGTCAAGAGATCGAGACCATCCTGGTCAACATGGTGAAACCCCGTCTCTACTAAAAATACAAAAAATTAGCTGGGCATGGTGGCACGTGCCTGTAATCCCAGCTACTCAGGAGGCTGAGGCAGGAGAATTGCCTGAACCCAGGAGGCGGAGGTTGCGGTGAGCCGAGATCGCGCCATTGCACTCCAGCCTGGGTAACATGAGTGAAACTCCGTCTCAAAAAAAAAAAAAAATACGAAATGGCAGGCCTGATGTGTTGTTGCCTCTCCCATGAATACTTGCCCTTTAGGAGCACATTGGGGAAAAGAGCCCATAAGCCTCTCAGTAATGAAATTAGACATAAATAAATGAAAATAATGGCAGAACTGTAGACCCTGTAGATCAGGCAATGTTTGGAAAAGCAGGAATTCTGGGCCCCCTAATTTAAGTCAGGCAGACAAATAATAATAAAATAGCAGCTAGCATTTATTGAGCACCTACTAGGTCCATACAGCATCTCTGAAGGATAGCATCCCCATGTCTACCTTATCAATGATGAAACTGACCCTCAGAGCAATTAGAGGACTAGTCATACCCCCTAACAGGTAAGATTCGCATTTTGGTTGCTAGAGCCTCAGTTATTCCCTTACCACAGTGGGGCTCCCTCATTAGGAAGCAAAACTAGCTGTAGGCAATGACAAGACAAAGTAGCCTCTGTCCCCAGAGGTGAGAAATGGCCAGGAACTGCAGGGGAAATCAGGAAGGTCAGGCATCTGCACCCCACAGGAAACTCGTCCCTTGCAAGGGTGGAGGCTGGATGGCATCCTTAAGTGAATTCTCTTGCTTTTGTGGCTTCCTATTAACCTGCTTACTGTCATCCATGCAGCCACTCCTATTCGTTAAGGTCCACAGAGGGCCCGTAATTAGGTTTCCAGCTGGTCATAACATTATACCTGGATCATATTTGGGTTAATTGCCTGAAGCTGGGTTAATGTTCTCTCTCTGGGACAGACCCTGCACCCTCCAAAGGCTGAACCCCTTTTCTGACAGACTTGGCCTGTGTGAGCTGTGAGGAGGAGTGGGGCTTTTGTCAGGCATCTGGTTCACAGCACCAATGGGAACAAAGGGTCATAGTTGGAAGAGAAGCCCAGCGCTTGCACCTCTCTAACAAACCACCCAGACAACTAGCCTTTTGGAAAAATAAAGGACAGAAAAAATAAAGAGGATGATGTCTTAGGACCAAGCTCCCCAGAGTGGAAGTCCCAAGAGCCAAGCTTTCTCAATTGCACTGGGTTTGATGGAGTGTCCTAGCCCGGGGCCTCTGCCAGGAGCCAGTTACAAACCTTCCAAATCTCTCTCTCTCTCTCTCTCTCTCTGGTCTCATTGCTATGCAGACCAATTTTTCATTCATCTGGAATCCACTGTAGCATTTTAATGTGGAAAAGCCTGCTACTCCATTTCTCTCCCCTGAAGAAAAATGGCTTAATTTCTCTGGCTGATAGATTTTTTTTTTTTCCTGATCCTTCAGACAGTAGAAAAAGACCCTGGAATATCAGCTGCTGGACTATCCACAGACATTTTATGATGGCCATAAACAGGGCTGTGGCAGGATGACACACCAGGCAGCATCCTGATTAGCACCTTCAACACTGTCATTACCACCTCCTGTGAAAATGATGGACAGGTAGGTAGGTAGGTAGGTAGGTAGATGAAAAGACAGATAAATTGATTGATCGACTGATTGACAGACAAATGAATAATGGACAAATGAGTAGATGGATGGTTGGATGGATGGATGGGTAAACCATGATAGGAGTTGTGGTTTCCCTACTGTATTTGAGGAGTATAATCCACGCCCTGTATTTTTCCCTACAGACATGTGAGACTTTCTAACACCAAATCAATCCAGATTCCCCTACCTACCCACTCACCACCAAATTGAGACAGATTTCATCAGCAAGGGAAAAATCTATTTAGAAAGGAAATTAGAGAAAAATTGGGGTTAATCATTTTAGCTGTCTTTTCTGTTGTTCAACTCACATGGCTCAGATAGATGCCATCAGCTCATCCCATCTGTGATTCTTCCTCTGAGGCTTAAGATGGCCAGGCGTGGCCTGGGGCAGAAGAGGACCAAAGACAAAGGGACGCCAGCCCCTCTTCTGGGTGAAAGAATTGGAATTTCATTAGAAGAGTGTGGTAGATGAATGTGGCATAGACCCTGGTGCCAAACCTCTAGGGTCCAAACCCCAGATCTGCCATGTGCTACTTGGTGATGTCAACAAATTACTTACCTGCTCCATGCCTCAGTTTCCCAATTTATAAAATGGGGAGAGTAATAACACATACCTCGTACAATCGTGTGATGATTAATGAGCTCATGTGCCTTAAATGTTTAGAAGAGAGGCTGATGCACAGTAAACATGATGGGGAGTAAGTCAAACCTCTCCTCTAGATCCCCCCCCCCAAATAAGCAAGTTTATTACACAAAAGAAGAGACTTTAACCCCAACAAGAAGATAATCAAATTTAACTAACTCAGCCTTAGGTTCAAGGTCAAAGGTTGTATTTAAGTGCAACTCCTTCCCTTATACTGTTTATTGATCTTCCTTGGCAACCAAAGCAACATCCATTCAAATCAATAGCCCAAGCTAGGCCTAGAATCTGAATGAACAGGAAGTGAACTGTCAGGCTGGGGCCCTGAACAGGAAGTGAACTGTCAGGCTGGGGCCCTGAACAGGAAGTGAACTGTCAGGCTGCGGCCCTGAACAGGAAGTGAACTGTCAGGCTGGGGTCCTAAGCCAAGCCCTCATCCTAAGGCTTGTACCTCCAGGACATAATTCACTACCTTCTGCTGTGGTGGCCTTTGAAAAACCACATGGGCAGCTAGATGTCTCTTAGAAGCCAGAAAGAGTTGAAGACTTTAGCCTGCTTCCGCATAATTTAAACGCTTATATTATTCTTAGGCACTGCTTAGAAGTTGCCCCAACACCTACATTAATGTCAGTTGCCCCTTTGTTAAATGTGTTTATTGATACATGGCTTGCTTTTGTGTCTGGGACTTTGAGGAGCTGAAGGTTATAAAAGCAAAAGGCTGGTGAGTGTTAACATTGAATTTGACCACACATAAAAAAATTTATAATTATCTCCATGCCCCCATCTGCACATGTCACAGTGAACAGTCAGTGATTCAGTTCCAAAAGAAAGCACTGGTTCCTGATAAACCTTGATTCCCTGCCCACCATTGCTCCTCTTATATTGCAGCCAGCCAGAGCTCTCCCTGCCGGCCTGCATTCATGACAACCAATTTTTGTGAAGCCATGGCATTTTGTCTTTGGAGAGCAGGATGTAAAACTAGGGTGTGTCAACATGATGGAGTACTATGCTGCCAGAAAAAATGATAAGCATGTGGGTTGTGTCAATATATGGAAATTAGTATGTGAAATAGCGCTAAATGGAAACAAGTGCAACACCCAATAGTTTGCACACACGGATTACAACTCCATCAATAATAATGTCTGCACAGTCATCAGCAAGGGCTGGAAGCAAATTTAGAGTGGTATGCATAGAGGATTATTTACTGGATTCTTTTCTCCCACAGAATCTTATATATTTCTCATTTTTTATGAGAAGAACAGAAGTTTGGACTGAGACCAACAAGAAAAGCATTTAGCTGCTGACACAATTGCTTTGACAGGAAGGGACACTTGCAGTGGCTGGAAATATGCATCAAGAGAAGCTGTAAGCCTAAAAACTCATACAGTTTTATGAGCTCTGCAGACCCTCCCACTCCCAGACTGGCGGCAGCCCCAGGCTGAGTGGAGACTCCAATACCATTCTCCCAGATGGGCAGAGCACCAAGTTCAGGGATGCAGAATATAGAGAAGGATTCAAATGGATACATGCCTTTATTGCTACCTTGCTCACAGTTTGCCTTAGAGGACAGTAACTACACTGCCCTGGCTTGTTCAGGCACAGCCTTAGTTGTCCTAGTATAATCATGAGTAACATCCCCTTTTAGCTCAAAAGTGTTTCTGTTAGGATAATAAAATATACGGTCACCCTAATTAAAGGGGCCATTTGGGCCCCAGCTTGCTGCCTAGGCAGCTATTCTGTTCTCACTGCTGCTAATAAGGACATACTTGAGACTGGGTATTTTATAAAGGAAGGAGGTTTAATTGAGTCACAGTTCTGCAGGGCTGGGGAAGCCTCAGGAAACTTACAGTCATGGCAGAAGGGGAAGCAAACACATCCTTCTTCACATGGTGGCAGGAAGGAGAAGTGCTGATCAAAATGAAGAAAAGCTCCTTAACCATCAGATCTCATGAGAACTCACTCACTACTATCATAAGAACAGCAGCATGGGGATAACTGCCCTCAAGATTCAATTACACCCCCCTGGGCCCATTCCACAGCACATGGAAATTATGGGAACTACAATTCAAGATAAGATTTGAGTGGGGACACAGCCAAACTATGCCAATAAGTTATACCTGTCTCTAGAGGCACCGAAAGACAGTCACATAGATACTCTCGCTCTGACCTTACAACAACCAGGGCATCAGGATGGCATTTCTGACCCCAATTCACAAAAATATTTAGCTGTGGGTATGTATTGGGATTGCTGCTAGTGCTGTGTTGGAACCAACGAGTACCAGCCCATGACAGCCAACTGGCACATACCTTCCCAGCTCTAAATTCAGCAATGTCATCTTGGTAGCCTGAAACTGGCACTGATTGGAGTTTCTACACCATGGAAATCAGGAAGTTCTACAAACCGGGGCTTTTATTTTTTCCAGCGGTGGTAAGGGCTGGTTGTAAGATATTGAGCAGCACACCACAGATTGCTGGAGTGACTGAAGCAACAATGTACCTTCTTATAGGACTAGATTATCAGACAGGTTCATACTTAGCTCCCAGCCAAAGCCCCAAAGGGAAACCCGAAATCCTATGGAATGTGGTAATCCCTTGCAGACAGGAGAAACGAACAAGCATCTCTTGTTATTTTCCTCACCCATTAGAAACAAAACGGAACACAAATACCAATCAATTCAATTGTCTTACAGTCTGACAGCTTGACTCATAGCCCAGCTCATCTGATACCTGACAAGGTTGTTTGCATCCTATTAAAGCCGATAACCAGTGTGCTGTTGATGCAGCACTGAGTCTTCTCACGATGACAGCTTTGGAATCATGGCTCTTTCTTCATCATATGAGTCATCGAAAAACTCTGTCCCAATTGACACCTTAACATGAGTGTCACTGTACAAAGTGGCTTATTCATTGGCACCAATAACAGTTTGTTAATTTGTCTCTCCCCCACCCACACCTCATCCTGCAGCTCCTCAGTAAAGACCTTGGTGAAAGCTACATTTCATGGTCATGGACAATTCGTTACTTCCTGTCACTTGCTATTTACTGTTGGCTTCCTTTTGTAAATGTGGCAAGCAAAGGATGAACTTCTACAAAGTTGTAAAAAGTACTTTAAGTGATTTTCTGGGAACTGCACTTCCGTACGTGGTTAGTGTATTTGCTAAATCTAAAAGGTTTAATGAAAGAATTGAAGGTGAAGAAAATTTGGGTCTGGTCAGGAAACATAAGGTACCAAACAAAAAAGAGGGACCATCCCCAGAACAGCTTCTGCTGTAATTGTGCATGCTCAGCTGTGAAGGCTTTGAGGATACAAGAAGCACTGTGTCTGCATTGATGAAGCATCTCCTGGTGTAAAGTACTCTCCTATATGGCACAGAATAATAAAGAAAAAACAGGGTATGTGCTTGATGCCTTTACAAACTAGTTGGAATAGATGGGATGGGGGCAGAGGAAATAAGGGGGTGCTGGTGAATGGGAGAGAGAAGACAACCCAAAATGGCAATCCTTGACTTAGCATAAGTGAGAGAGAAAGGCTAAATTAATATAGTGTTTGTGGCTGAATTGAAAATTTTCTGGAAGGGGGCTTTTGTATGGATTCCAGTAGTAGCTATAAAGTTTGCATCTTCATGAACTGAAAGTGAACCAAGAATTTTGAAACCCTAGAAATGAGAAACAACCTAAGCAAATTTTTATCCAATTTAACTCTGGTTATTCCAGCATATTCTCTTCAGATAGTACAACCTTTACATTATTTTTCATGACAATTCTACTGTCCTAAAGTGTCCTCAGAGTTTAGGTGCATCTAGGACTAATGTGGAATAATTGGAAAAGGCCTCTGAGTGGCAGCTGGGTGCCCACTGTGTTTTAGTTAGTGGTTGACTTGCCAGTCCTTCCCATTACCCCGTGAGTTCTCTGGAGGGGGCAGCATGCCAGGCTCTGTGACAACTCCCCACACAGAGCCTAGTTGTGTGAGTTCTAAGAGTAAGGCTCAGTCTTTGTGGAAGGCTCGGTG
Source organism: Sapajus apella (assembly GCF_009761245.1). NCBI lineage: Eukaryota > Metazoa > Chordata > Mammalia > Primates > Cebidae > Sapajus > Sapajus apella. The sequence continues at coordinate 3,160,572 of NW_022436970.1, read as the reverse complement.
AGTGGTCATATTTGACACCACGACCACTGGCATCTGTAATTTCCTAATTAATTTTACCACATGCAAGTCCTTGTACCTACCTGAGGTAAACTCAGTTATCTCATTAGTTGCAGCAGATGCTCTTTCTAGATTTCTCTAAGCTCTAAAAATGTAAAGTTTTATGATGGTTTAAACATCAGATTATGTAAGGCAAAAAAAAATCTTTAAACCAGGAACACTTCTTATTGATCATTTTATAACAAAAGTCACACCCAACACAATCCCATGATGGTGAGCTGATACAGCTTTTAAAAGAGAGTAGAATGGAGAACAGTGGCTCAAGTTATGGACAATGACATTGATTTCCATGCTGCACTCTGAATTTCTGAATACCTGAGGCAGCCAACTTTAAATTATACAAACATTTGAGGAAAAACCGGTATATTTTGTATAAGATTGATTTATATAAGCCAGCCAACAAGGGATCTGAGATTGTATTCTCCAGATATATGTCCCTCTCCTTTGACACAGTTGGCCTCTCATTTGTCAGGTTCTGGGATAATCATTTCTGCAGATCTCTGTGCTGTAAATGGTGTCCTCAGAGCCTTCACAGAAGCTCCTTAAATGTCTGCTCATGTTTCAGACCAGCGGTTAGATCATACATCAATGCATGATCTTCTCATAACAGATCACCTGTCTCTGAACTCCAAACTTCACAAAATGCGGTATTTGATTCTAACCGATCACTCATAGGCAGTGTGACAACTCTTAAAAGAAGGAGTTGAACTCTATATAGTTCATTCCTTTCTGACATTTTTAAATGAACATCAGTTATGTAAACTCGGGTGAAGTTTTCTGAAACTCAGCTTTATCTTTTCATTAATTCTGATAACTGGTTGACCAGTTTCTTGACTCATTGTTCATTAATCTTCAGCTATGAGGATATTTCTCTTTATACATATTTTCTGAATAGGTTGTGCATGGAGGGATTAGTTTAAAATGTCCTTTCTTCTTCTGTATAACTGGATAAGCCTAGGTTTTTTAAATTGGCAGGTAAGTGATGTCCAATCCCAAAATAATCACAAAGGTCCAGCTAATTTCTGGATTATGACAAGACAGTAAGGAGTAGACATTAAAATAGCAATGTGTCTTAGCTTTAATTCATTTGATGAATGGCCAGTCAGGGATGACCATGGGTTAGGAATCTGAGTCTCTTTGGGATGCTGGTGATTTGTTTCTTTTTCTTTCCGGAAGCCCATCTCAATTAATTGCCTCAGCAAAATGTGAAAGTCAGAATTCGATGAGCCTCATTTTAATTTCTACTCTAGTCAAAACATTCCACTTATTGATTTCTGCTCTAATTCTCCTAAGGGCTTATAAGAAAGTTTCTGTCTTGGAAAAAAATGTTCCACAGAATCACAGAGCTAGTGGGAACTTCAGTGGTCATATAGTTCAATGTCCTCATTTCCCAGATGAGAAAACTAGGGCCTAGAGAGATTGCATGATATGACCAAGGTCATTCAGCAAGTTAGCAGCAAAGCCAGGGCAAGACCCTTCCAGTGCTCTGTTTATCACACCATGTTCTCTGCCCGGGATATAGACTGCCTTGCTGCCACTATCTCCTATTTATTCGAATCTCTTGTACCCATCCTCCCATTTCCTGTGATTCAGCTATTTCCTAACCATTTATTTTATATTCTGGCCATTCATTTTACCATGGAACATTTCACTTGATGTCTTACTCATTGTCTTCCTGAATTGTGGTATAAATTTAGTGCTCTTTGGCTTACATCCATGGTGTCTGCTTTACCCTGACACTTGAATCCGGGGTACATCACCTAACAAAGTCCCTCGATATTAGTAGATACTACATTTACTTCTTCCCTCATTCGAGATTCCTCACTGTCCTCTAATTTTCAGCCCACTGCCAAGTCCAGACCCTTTGTGCTGTTTTTGGTTCTCCTTGCTGCCACTTTACGGATTTGCTGTCCATGGTACTGATATTAGCAAAAGCAGTGACTGTCCAGCCCGAGTGGAAAAAGCAGTTAAGGAGTCTGTAATGACTACAAATTATAAACCTTCATATTATACTTCACCAGACACATCAAAGCCAGTTCTCTTTTTTAAATGTCTCCCCAGGAAAGGGACTGTCAAGTCAAGTCGGTGATAGCTTGTGATGCGCTGATACATGTTTAACCAACAGTTTTCCAAGGAAAAACAAAACAAAACATAACTTTTAGTGTTTTCCAATTTCCATGATATACATAGCGCTCCTACAATGGCTGACTTCAAGCCATCCACGAGACGTCACTAAACACAAAACTGAGAGAAGATATGTGTCATCAGCTCCCACGGGCTGGCTCCACCCTACCTTAGCCACAGCGTTACACCTCAAGTTTCTTAAACTAGGATTTGCCCAAGGTGTGACATCCCCAAGGTGACTGAGAGTGAAAGGTGGCTAAGAGTATTTCTGAAGTAAAGTCCTTTAGTGAGATCTGAGTGTGAAGGCAAGAGAAAAATATGCATCTCAAGCCCAAAAAGGCAGACACAGGGCCTCGAAATGAAAATAGGATACATGTTATGGGCCATATACTTTATAAGAGCAAGAATAATTTAGGATAAACATAATCTTGGTACTGTGAAAAGGGTTGGAGGCCGGGCGCATAATCCCAGCACTTTGGGAGGCTGAGGCAGGCAGATCACAAGGTCAAAAGATCGAGACCATCCTAGCCAACATGGTGAAACCCCATTTCTACTAAAAACACAAAAGTTAGCTGGGTGTGGTGGCATGTTCCTGTAGTCCCAGCTACTCGGGAGGCTGAGGCAGGAGAATCGCTTGAATCTGGGAGTGGAGATTGAAGTGAGCTGAGATCGTGCAATTGCACTCCAGCCTGGTGACAGAGTGAGATTCTGTCTTAAAAAAAAAAAAAAAAAAGAGTTGGAGTTGTCTGTAGATGGTTAGGTAGCCTGTGGACACATCACACTGACGTACAGGCACATGGCCAAGGAATACAGCCCCTTGTGTGATCATGATTTTCTCAGCTCCAGATCTGAAGTGGGATATCGAAGTTCCGGGGTGTCTTTTGAGGTTTATTTTGCAATCACAGACAAAATTCTATATTTTTAAATACTATTTTTTATTTCCAGTTACTTTTTATTAAAAATCTCTTTTTACATTGTGGAAATGATGTAGTCAAAACTACCTTTTGATTATAAATAACAGAGACCAACTAAATCTAGAAAAATGAGTCATTTATTGGGAGTAAACTGGGGCACCTCACAGAAAAACCAAGACCCTAATAGGGCAAGGATTCATCTGAGATTCAGAAACAGCTGATACCAGGAATATGACCATATCAAGACTACCCTCTGTTTCTTGTGTCTGCTTTACTTGGATGTCAATTACCTTCTTTCCTCTCCCTACACACCCTTTTTCTCAACATAGCAGAGAACAAGGGCATCTTTCAAGCCCTGAGCCTCACAGCTCCATAGAAAAAAAACTCAACCCTTTTAGTCCCTGATATGTACTGAATTGTGTTCCCCCAAAATTCATATGTTAAATAACCCTAACTCCCATGTGACTGCATTTGGAGCTATAGCTTTTAGGAGGTAATTAAGATTGCATGAGATCATAACAGTAAACTCCTAATCAGTAAGAATGTGGCCTCATAAAGAGAGGAAGAGAGGGAGATAAATCTTTCTCTGCCTTTTCATAAGCACTCACCAAGGAAAGGCCATGTGAGGATACAGTGAGAAGGTTGCCGTCTGCAAGCCAGGAAGAGAGCCCTCAGCAGAAATTGAATCAGCTCACACAGATTCTAAAACTGTGAGACAGAAATCTCTGGTGTTTAAGTCATCCTGTTTATGATGCTTCGTTATGGCAGTCCAAGCAGACTAACACAGTCTCAAATCCAAAATCATCAAAGAAGAGATTATTGTTCTAGGTGAAGTAACAACCCTCTTCTTGGATTAAGTAACTGTGCTTCAGGGTGGCAGAATTACAGGTGAACCATGTCTGTAGGGGGGAGTTCCTAGGCAAGGGGTATTGTTGGCGAAGAAACCCAATAGATGCCTACCTCATTATTTATGTCTGCATGTTATAGGACTGGTTTAGAGAACTAGGACTCTTCTGATACAATTTTTAACAAATTATACTCAAAAAAGAATAGAGGCTCTCATAATACCAAATCCTGTAGAAACATACTGACTTTTTTAAAGTATCACTACTGGGTACTGGATCAGTTATTTTATTTATTTTTTTTATTATTGCATTTTAGGTTTTGGGGTATGGTGGGAGTGTAAATTAGTTCAACCATTATGAAAGACAGTGTGGCGATTCCTCAAGGACCTGGATCAGTTATTTCTTAATCTGTTTTTGTATCAAAGTTATGTGAAGGGCTTTAAAAGTATGTGATTCTATTCCTGGGCAAGATGGCCAAATAGAAAGAGATCTGGTCTGCAGCTCCCAGTGAGACCAACTCAGAAGGAGGTCTTCTGTTGTTGAGATAGGGTCTCTTTATGTTGCCCAGGCTAGTCTCGAACTCCTAGACTCAAGCTATCCTCCTGCCTTAGCCTTCCAAAGTCCTAGGATTACAGGCATGAGGTATTGCCCAGCCTATTTTAATTGTTTTTATTATGTACCAGTTCTGTCTATATTGTGGGGTTTCTCCATCAGGGGCTAGAGTCTTCCTGTAAAACAACTCAGGTCCCAAACCTACCCAGGAAGGTTCCGCCGGAAGGTTGCAGTGTGTGTCCACCCTGGACTCATGCTATCTTGCAAAATCATTTTCCTTTGACTCTGCCAGCTTGTGTGTCTGGTATTGTTCCTTCTCTTATCACTGCTCCCAGGCTGTCTTACCCTGCATGAATTACCCTCTCTTGTTTCCCACTGCCTGACTTCTTAGCCTCAATATTTCTGCCTTCTTCCTTTGCTCTCTGCAGGAAACCAAAGTCTCAGATTTCGCTTCTAACTGAAGCCTGACGTCTTTTCAGCACGTATCAGAGCATCCAAGAACCCTTCAGACTAATTTCCTCTGGCACATGTGCTTGTCAGCAGCCATCCTGAAGGCATCTCAGCCTGAGCAGTGTGCAGAAACTACTCAGAGAAGGCAAACTGATCATGGGGGGCGGGGAGCAAGAGAGCCCACATCACAGGCTGCATTGTCCCAAGTGGCAGGTTTGCCTGGGTGTAATGCAGGGTTTAGAATTCATCCAAAAGCTTCACTTTTATCTAGTTAAGTGGCAACTACCCCACAGCTTTGCTGCTTTGATTTAACATGCCTCCTCTTCCTCCTCCTCCCCCTTCTTCTTCTTCTTCCTACTTCTTTTTTGATGGAGTCTCTCTTTGTTGTCAGGCTGGAGTGCAGTGGCGTGACCTCAGCTCACTGCAACCTCTACCTCCTGGATTCAAGCAGTTCTCCTGCCTCAGCCTCCCAAGTAGCTGGGATTACAGGTGCCCACCACCAGACCTGGCCAATTTCTGTATCCAAAGAAATATCACATTAAGTCCCTAAGCTCGGACTCCTGAGCTGAGGCAATCCTCCCATCTCAGCCTTCCAAAGTGTTGGGACTGCAAGTGTAAGCCACCATGCCCGGCCAACATGCCTTCTTTATGAAGATAATGCCGCTTTGCACCTTTAAAAAGAGATGTCCATGGTTGAATGTCTCAATGTTTAGTGATCCCCAGTGCCAAAATTTGAGATGCAAGAAGAAATATGGAGAAGGGCTCATTGGTTTTCCCCAGGAAATGCAGCAATCAGCAAATATCAACATGTGATCTTGCTAAGCCAGATTCCTGGGGGCTCTGCAGCCCTTCTGAAGCACAGATGTTCCCACTGGAAAGGGCCTTGGGTTCCAGTCCCCTCACCTCACAAAAAGGCTGGCTACCAAGGTCACTCAGCTATTTTGTGGTAGTGTCTTGTTTAGAGCCCCAGGCTTTGAATCCCAGGCCAGCATCTTTTAACAAGACTTCCAATTTTGTTGTGAAAATTAGGATGCTAGGAAGTCCTTAGTGAACACCTTCCAGAGTTGGGAGTCATTGAACAGGGGTCCATAAAGAAAAGAACGTGAGCCCTTCCAGCAGAGCCTTCTCTGGGTCCCAGGACCCCCGGTGGGACTCATGAGAACCCCTCAAGGGGGCTGCACGTGGTTTGGTCTTACTGACCAGAATTCCACTCCAGGGAGGATGGCAGATGAGGCAAAGAGGGAGGCTCTGGCCAGAGCTCAAAACCTTGATCTAGGAGTTGGGGCAAGCCAGAGAAGTGTTCCGGAGAGCAGGGTGTAGGGCTCCATCGACACTGTGGGCCACACAAGGAGTGGGGAGGGAGGCTGCAGCCCAGGCCGGAGGAGATGCGTAAAGGTGAGGGATGGCAGAGTAGGGGACCCAGGGCAGGAACGCAGAGGGTATGAGACCTGCAGGGTCATGTGGGGAGGCATGCTCTCCCAAGCCTCAGAGCCTCTGACTGAGGAAGGGGGCCCATAGTGAGATACACCCCAGGCTGTGGGGTGAGGTTGGGGTCTCTCCCTCCAGCCACGGCTGGTGCCATCGGAAGACCATATTCTTGCTGGAGCAGAGAGGAGCAAAGAGCAGGGCTCCCTGGGGTCCAAGGATTCTGAGAAGAGCCTGAGGCTTTGCAAAGGCCAGAGCAATCAATAGAGCATAAGACCAGTGTGAAGAAGAAAGGGACAGAGTGGGAGAAAATGCAGGCGCCGCACTACCGGAGCTCCAGAGCTCTGAAAACAGATGGCTGGTTTAAGGCACTGGAGAGCCAGACAGAGCCCCAGCCTCTCCTGTGCTCAACATCTGCATTCTCTCTCTCTCTCTCTCTTCCTATTTCCTCCCTCCCTCTCCCCTACCACTGCTTCCTCTTTTACTGATTCTTCCCTGGAACAGCTGTGTTTCATTTTGCCATCTGCAATTTCCTCATTATCAACACTGAGCTTCATCTCCTCGCCATGCACATGGTTGTGCTCTCTAACACATGAGGGGCACAAGAAGCCCCTCTTTCCTGGGGACAATCTTTGTGGCACCTTTCTGTAAAAGGCTGCTTCAGATTCTGGCTGGTAGCAATTAGCAGCATGTGCTCGTGTATGTATGTGTGCATGCATGTGTGCGTATGTGTATATGTGTATGCATGTGTGTATGTTTGTGTAGATGCATGTGTGGGGGGGTGTTTGTGTGTGTTCCTGTATGTGCATGTGTTTGTGTGCCTGTGCACGTATGTGCCTGTATGTTTGGTTGTAAATGCATGTGTATTTGTGTGTGCATGTATTTTCCTGTATGTGTGTGTGCATGTGTGGTTGTGTGCATGTGTGTATGTAGTTGTGTGTGTGTGTGTGCGCTTGGGTTGGTTTGGATATTATCGTTGATTTGTCTCAGGAGGCTTGGTTTTCCCTTCCCTTCTCCCCAGCTCTGCTGTAGACAGAAATGTCCCCTTCCTGGGACATCTTTACTCTCCACTCCCCTGCTCATGCAGACATGGCAGGAGTGTCCCAGATGAGAAAAGCCCTGGGCTGGGAGGATGAGAGCACTTGTCCTTTTGTTGTCTGGGAATCTGCACTGACATCTGTGCAGTCAATCAGTCAGTTCTCCTTGAACTGTCTTTACAAAATACAAACACAGGGCCCATGAATGTCATGAGAACATTTTAGCACCTACATTTACTCTATTGTTAGCTTCAGTCCCTTAACTAGCTCCTGAAAGGAAGGGCCTTAGGGCATGGAGAAGCCTTCCAAAGACAGAAATGCAGTGAGGGACCCAATGGGGGCCTGAGAGCAGAGGACAAGGTGGGCTAGGAGGTTCCTGGGAACACCTGGTTAGAACCAGGTAAAGCTGGAGAGAAAAGAGCAAAAGGAAAAGTTTGCACACATTGTCGCCTTGCTAGAGCCACCAGCCCAGCCCTGGTATCTGTCCTAAGACGTGGACATTTCTGCCTCTGTATTCACTCTCCCTCAAATGTGCTCATCTTACTACTAAGAATGTAGTAGGGCTTTAGAAAATGGAAATAGTTTTTAGTATAGGAAGCATGGCAAATTCATCCCAATCTTCTCATCTCCAAAGCTATATAAATGATATACGGAAGCAGCCACAGGAAGACAGATTAGTGGTGGAGGGTCAAAGGAGAGGACTCATGGCCAAGTGCTCTTCTGCCGTTGGGTACTGCGGTTGCCTCCCTGGCATCCAGCCCCAGCACCATTGCAGTAAAGCAGTGCTGATGTTCAGAGATGTTCAGATTAACCCCACCTGACACCCACTCCTGGCCACAGCGATTTGTTTCACTAATTCAGGTTCACCTGTCCAGGGCCTAACATTACCCTGGCCATGGTGATTGGCTCAGGGTGGTCCAATCAGCCCAAACCCCAGGACTCCTGTTCTATGGTTGTGAACAACCAGTTACTAAAATTGAACAAAGACACATGCAGCCTCAGTTGCTGCTGGCTACCATGTGGGAAGCCAGCCCATAGATTGATCCCTAGAGAAAGAGAACCAAAGAACCTGGGTCACTGATAACAGGGACCTGGCCTAACTGAGTGGCTGGACAAGCATTCTTGAAGCCCGCCCAACTCAGAAATTTTCAGCTATGGGAACCTCTGCATTCACTTCTTAATGCCAGTTTGAATGAGAGTTTCTGTTATTTGCAACCGAAAACATCCTCTTACATTTGATTCTGAACACTGGTGTTTTCCTAACATCTTTGGCTCAGATATCTGAATCTTTTGATTGGGATAGGTGACTTGTTGCAGATGTGTGTTCTTGGCCTCATTACCTGTTTGGCAAGCTTCTTTCACCTGGATCTAGGGCTCAGGTTTTAAACATGGCAATGTCAGCCACAGGCCCTCCTCATTTGTTCATTCATTCATTCATTCATTCAGAAATTTTATGAAATTCATTATGTGCCAAGCATTGTGGTGGGCGCTAGGAAAAGGAAGAAAAGCAAGTCAAGAATTTCATCCCTAAATATCATCTTAAGCCCATTTGTAACCTCATCAGGTACAGTGTGTTTTATCCATGAATTCCTCCACAGAAATGTTTCTTTGTAGTTACCTAAGGGTAATTGCTACGGAACTTTTGCTTGAGGTTCTTGAAAACTCCCTGAGAATGAAGAACTTTAGCTGGAGGCAACAAAAGTGGACACCATAGTTCCTGGCTCAGGAACCTCATGCTGAGCTGGAAAGGCAATGGTGATACACATGCATCAATTACAGCACCAGGGAAGCCAGAAAATTCAATCCAATTAAGAACTAACTTATTGAGTGAGCTCTGCTCCAGAAAGAGAGTCAAGAAGCTTCCACCAGTCCTCAGGTGGATTTCTAAGCAAATCTCCATTTTTATAAAAGACTGCATTCAGCAGTCTCTGAAGCTCAAATATGATTATAAAACTAGCACCTTGGAGTCATGGCTATTGGAAGTAGATTTCAAAGGTTGGAGGTTTAGGCAAAACCCCAGCAGCCTAATACACACGAGTTTGCAGCTTTACAATGTGGTCAATATTCCATTTTTTCTAGCTCCCTTGCTTTGTCCTACAGCTTTCTGAGGTTCTATTTCAGCACTGACCACAGCCCATCTCGTGGAATTGTTACTTGTGTACCTTCTCCCACCTGGCTGACCTGTGCAATCCTTGAGAGCAAGGAGAGACAGAAGTTCTGCTCTGCAGAAACAACTCTGGAGAACACTGACATAGCGCTTACCTTGTGTCAGGCACTGTCCTGAGCACTTTACATATATTTATCCTATCCTCATGACATCTATAGTATTATTATAATATATCCATTTTAAGGTTGAGAAAACAGAGTCACCAAAAGTTTAAATAACTTGGCTGTGGTTTTTGCATAAGGGCAGAGATAGAATTTCAAACAGGCAATTGGATTTTGAGGTTCTTGCTCTTAACTGTGGTGCTATTATACTTATTTTTAGGCACTCAATACAAGTGTGTGGGATTAAATGAAAGTTAACAGAGGAGATCTCTATAACAAATACTCAGAGCAAAAATTCACAATCCTCTCATCTGCTGACTGTTCAGTAGGTTCTAAATGCCAGAAAGAGAGGCAGTTCGAAAGTAGGAAATTGGAGGTGAGTGTCCAGGAAGAGAAGAGAGAATTCTCTTTAATTGAACTCTTTTCCTGAGGCCTTTTTGATGCCTGTTGTGGAAAGTCATGGCACGGGAAGCCCACTAGGTCTAATATTCTTATATTGTCTGCAAAACTCTGACCTTGTGCAGGGTGCCTGACCTCTGTGGTAATCCATTTTCTGTAATATGGTGCAATTTTTTTAAATAATAGTCACAAAATATTTGACATTCCCTCCATGGAGAAGTGGAGTCTCTGTGTACTCTCTTTGAATCTGTAGTTGGAAGAGAGGCCTAATGACTTCTTTGACCTCAGGATTGGGGTAGAAATGACACTATGTGACTTCTGAGGCTCAGTCATAAAGCCATGCAGCTTCCACCTTCATGGCTAGGAACACACATTCTTGGAACTCTCCACCTTCATGCAAGAAGTTTCGTTATGCTGAGACCACCCTGCTGGAGAGGCCACATGTCAACTCTATGGTCAACAACCCCAGCTAAGCCCATCTTTCAGCTGGCCAGCCAGGCCATCTTGTAAATCGATGTGCCAGCCCTGGCTCTTTCAGCCCCAGTTCCAGCCAGATGAAGTCTCTACATTCATGGTGCAGGGAAGAGCCATCTGCACAGCCTCCTGTCCCACAGAGTAGGAGAGCATCATAAACGCTGTTGTTTTATGCTGCTAAGGTTGGGAGCAACCTTACATATTTGGTAGCACTGGATGAGATAACATGGAAACAAACTTAATTTGGGGCCTGACTATATTGCAATTTTTTCAGATTGTCTTGACCCAGTTTGAGACCAGGGCTAGAGGCAGGTCTACTCTTCTTCCTGAAACTGATTAAGCCCACTCTCAACCACCTCCCTTATGGGGCTCTGTTGGAAACAGATGCTTGGTGCTGCAAAGAAAAATCAGCGCTGAGACAAAGAATCTCTCAGCAAGGCAATTTTACTTTCTGCAGAAAGGGTGCTCCAGTTAGCTGTCTTGCTACAAGAGTACAACAAACAAAGGAAAAGCAGACATATTTATTCTTTATGCATTTGGGGTTGCCTTTACTGCTGTGTCTGATCTCCGCTGTTTGGAGCTAGACCTCACAATCTAAACTAAAACTTGATTGGCTAACAACCTAAAACTTTTCTAAACAGGTAAAAGCAATGGAGAACAAAAGGAAAAGAGGAAGTCTAAACAAGGAAGGGATAGGAAGTTGCTTGTGAAAGGACTTAGAAAAGTAATAACATAAATATCTTGGTTAAAGTGCAAGGACATGGAATGTACTTATTCTTTTACATCTAACAGCTGCATAGGATAGGGCTTAACAAAGAGTCGCTAGTAAAAAGCAAGAAGGCTTTGAAGAAAGCCTTAGTCTTTAAAAGAGACTATTATTTCTAACCTTCATTATCATTATTATTATTTAACAAAAAAGGAAACTTTGAAGAGGAACTTTTCTACTTCCTACAGGCCCTCACACTCATAGTCACTATTCCTCTGTTCTGATCATCCCAGGGCCAGGTACCAGACAACAAGGGACAGCCTCAAGACCCTACAGTCCACTGAAATTATTCAAACTAGCTAATCCTAAACCTAATGCCTCCTGCTTTCCTTCTGGCAGGAACCCCTTACCCACAGCTCTCCTCTCGCCCTCCCTCCACCTCCTGAGCAACACTGGGTGCCCGGCTGTGTTCTCCCCAGGGAGCTGTGAGTAACAACACTGTAAAAACTCTTCCTGGTTCCCCCGCTCCATCTGCACTGGCCTGACCACACTCCACCCAAGGAATGTGGTTTAAACAGTGACATCCAGTTCATCATTCATCTGGGTCATCTTCTTCACCTTTACCCCTTCCTTTCACTTCCTGATTTTTTATCATTAAGAAATAGCACATTTCTGAAAAGGCAAACATAATCAACGTGGCTGTAAGATAGACTAGGAGAAGAGTGAAGGTGGGTTGATTTGTGGGCTTTGGGAAGCACAGTGATGGGGTAGGGGTAGGCAGGGAGCACAAGCAGAGGAACTCTGGGTCCCTAATGGACTAGTGGCCCTGTCCTGCATGCTGCAGTGAGGGATGAACTTTCCTTAAAACTGTTTCCTTGGCTGCATGCAGTGGCTCAGGCCTGTGATCCCAGCACTTTGGGAGGCCAAGGTGGGCAGATCCTGATCACTTGAGATCAAAAATTTAAGACCAGCCTAGCCAACATGGTGAAACCTCATCTCTACTAAAAATTCAAAAATTAGCAGGGCATGGTGGTGCTTGCCTGTAATCCCAGCTACTTGGGAGGCTGAGGCAGGAGAATTGCCCAGGAGGCAGAGGTTGCAGTGAGCCAAGATCATGCCACTGCACTCCAGCCTGGGCAACAGAGAGAGACTCCATCTCAACACAAGCAAATTATAACTGTTTTCTTGCATCGTGAGTGTTATCTGATGCTCTAGTAATTTACTGTACGGGCTAGCATCTTGCCTCTGTGCACACTCACGCAATTACACAACACATGCACGCAGTGCAGTAAACCTCCTGTGATTAAAACCTGGAAGTCTGACATTGCAGAGCTACCTGCAGACATGCTTCTCAAACTTCAGTGCGCTCTGAGTTCTCTGGGGATCTCACAAAAGTGCAGATACAGAGTCAGCAGCTCTGGGACGGATCTGATGAGATTCTGCACAGCACCCAGGCTCCCAGATAATACCAGGGCTGCTGGTCCAGGACTACACTTTGAGCAGTGAGGACTTGCAAACCTTCAGGAGCCAGTGCATCAGAGCCCAGGTTCCCGGGGAGTCTTTTGGGTCTATTATCTCTGAGCAGGGTGGTTCCAGCTCTGAGGAAAACTTTCTATCACACCAGAGAACCCCATGGCCACTTGAACACAGAAGGGTCTGACCAGCTCCTTCTCTCCCTGTCCTCCACCCCAGCAAAACAGGATGATGGAGACCTTGAGTGTTACACCCTGTTTCTCTTTTTTCTTTCTTTCTTTTTTTTTTTTTTTTTTCTGAAATGGAGTCTAGCTCTGTCACACAGGCTGAAATGCAGTGGTGAGATTTCAGCTCACTGCAACCTCCAGACCTTCTGGTTCAAGCGATTCTCCTGCCTCACCCTCCTGAGAAGCTGGGACTAGAGACACCCGCCACCATGCCTGGATGTCTGGATAATTTTTGTATTTTTAGGAGAGATTTCACCAGGCTGATCTTTAGTAGAGGATGGTTGGCCAGACTGGTCTTGAACTCCTGACCCCAGGTGATCTGCCCACCTCAGCCTCCCAAAGTGCTGGGATTACAGGCATGAGCCACCACACCCAGCTTAGGCCTTGTTTCTATGCGACCCTGCCACAGGGATACAACTTCTTCCCTTGTGCTCAGCTAAGGCTTCCTTTCCAGCCTGTCTCCTCAACTTTCTCCTGACACTCAGCGTCACCCAGGCCAGGAAGTGTGAATGTTTCTGGACGGCCGTCATCATCTCCTGAGAAGTTCATTCCCTGGAGGCTTCTACCTTCACCAAGGAAATGTTTAGTGAGGAGGGAGCTGAGGAAATAAGGCATCCTTGCTTTTTAAAATCCAAGTAAAGAAAACGTTAGAAATGTAAAAAGAATGCAAGTGAAGGTCGGAGTGGCAAAGGCTCCAAATCCTCCCCAAAATGTCTGCATTTCTTTATTCCCTGAGATTCCTGGAAGTCATTTTCCATTTATGTAACAGAGTTTAGAGCTAGTTATTATTATGCAAAGCTGAGGTGTCCTAATTCACCTGCACCCCACTGCCTGTGATGCTCGGTAGATTTGGAACACGGGATACAGAAAAGAATGTGTCTGGACTCTCAGAGAAGGAGGCTTGATTGGCAGGTGGCTGCTCGTGTTTATGGCAGAGGTTCCCAGCTATACTCGTAGAACTGTAATCACCCAATGGGTTCCTTTTGCCCGTTGTATGGGTAAACCCAATTCCCTGAGACAGTGTCATTATGGTAGAGAAAGAGTTTAATTATTGCAAAGCAACTGACGGGAAGGATAGGAGTTATTACTCAAATCCATCTCCCCAAAAATTTGAAGTCTAGCATTTTTTTAAGGACAATTTAGTAGGCAAGGGTCTAGGGAGTGGGGAATGCTGACTGGTTGGGTCAGGGATGAAATCAACAGGAGTCGAAGTGGGTTCTTGCTGTCTTCAGTTCCTGCATGGAATCACAAAACTAATTGAGACAGTTTATCAGACTGTGTGGCCATCAGAATGCAGGGTCTGAAAAATACCTTGAACACCAGTCTTAGGTTTTACAATAGTAATGTTATCAGCCTTAGGTTTTACAATAGGAATGTTATCTATAGGAGCAATTGGGGAGGTTAGAAACCTTGCCGCTTCTGTCTATATGACTCCTGAGCCATAATTTTACCTGATGACTAATGTGTTAATTTTACAAAAGCAATGCCCCCAAGCAAGGAGGGGGTAGTGTGGGAAAGGGTTTTTTATCATCCCTACTTTAAGGTTAAATTATAAACTAGATTCCTCCCAATGTTAGCTTGGCTTATGCCCAGGAATGACCAAGGACAGCTGAGAAGATAGAAGCAAGATGGAGTCAGCTATGTCAGATTTCTTTTACTGTCCTAATGTTTCTATGTTAGATTTTCTTATTATCATAATTTTTGCAAAGATAGTTTTAGAATTGAGGGGCTAATGCCAACAAATATAAAATTCTCTTGGTTCTCCGAGAAGGGTGTGGCTAAGAGGGCTTGAAGAAGTGATTTAAAGAAGGATCTTCAGGTAAACCCTGTTGAATTTACTCCATCCCATGTCCAATGAGCACTTTCTAAAAGCTTTCTGATTCTTTCCCCTAGGAGATGGTCAATGCCTCCGGTGGCTGGATCTGATCTTGCATTTCTGAAATCATCTTAACAGGTTTAATAGGAATTACATGCCATATTCTGAAATATAGTTAAAATTAAGCATTAATCAGGCCACACTTTGTGGCCCACTTCCTTGCAACCAAAAGTCAATAGTGCTAGGGACTGGTCGCCTGCATCGCTGATGTTTCTGTAGTTAGGATGAATTGCTTAAGATGTTTCTCAGATCCTGAATTCCACTGGAAGGGTTGACACCAAGCAGTTCGAAGAGCTCCACAGAGGAACTGAATCAGCATGACAATGTAGCTTCTTTGTCACCCCATCCCAAGACTTCACCCTGCCTTCTTTGACCAATCCACGATTCTCATACCTTAGCCCATTTCAAAACCCTTAAAGTCCCTAGCCCCAAACTCTTCAGGGAGGCAAATTTGAGGTTTTTTCCTGTTCACTTACAATTAAAACACTTTGTTGTTGTTGCTGTTGTTGAGACAGAGTCTTGCTCTGTCGCCCAGGCTAGACTGCAGTGGCATGATCTTTGCTCACTGCAACCTCTGACTCCCCGTTCAAGTGATTCTCCTGCCTTAGCCTCCCAAGTAGGTGGGCCTACAGGTGCGCACCACTACACCTGGCTAAATTTTTTTTTTTTTTGTATTTTTAGTAGAGATAGGGTTTGCCATGTTAGCTAGGCTGGTCTCAAACTCCTGACCTCAAGTGATCTGCCTCCCAAAGTGCCAGGATTACAGGTGTCAGCCACCGCGCCCAGCCTAAAACACTTTCTCTGCTGCAACCCTCGGTGTCAGTGTATTGACTTGCCATGCAACAGACGACGTCCTATTACAGACACATTTCCTATCGTCCCTGCTGCAGTGGTTCTCAAGTGTGGTCATGAAGCCAAGCTTCTGGTGCCAAAGTTTCACTGTAAGTAAAAACTTTAAAAAATTAATTCAGATACCCTAACCATCTAATCTCAAATTGCCACCCTATCATAATCACATTGCCCTATTTCAGTTATCCGCAAATAGTTTCACTGCTAGACTTTTTTCTTGCTCATGTATGTGTGCATTTCTTGTCTGCCTCCCAGGCACACAGATTCTCTCTCTGTCTCTTTTTTTTTTTTTTTTTTTTTTTTTTTTACATCATTTAGTCTTCTTTTCTTTGTCTTTGCTGCAACACAATCTCCAGCCCCCCACGGGGGAAGCTGTTGGAACCACATATTGCTTTGCCTCTAATTACTCTAATTACTTTGCACTTCATTTGCATGTGAGTTTCCTGTAGGATCATTACTGTAAGGTTAGAGCATCATTGCCTGGGCAATCTGGGTGGCCTTTGGCCAAACCTTAACTCTACTTGGTCAAACTCTAATAGTATTCTTAGTTCTCCCTAATCCTCCAACTAGAAGGACAGAAAACATTGTAGCCTTAACCCTTTTCCATCTGTGCCTGTGTCAGCCTGTGTCAGCCTGTATCAGCCCACATGTTCTTTCCTAAAGCCACTGCCTCAACTCACTTTATTTTTACTAATTCGCCATGATATTTTCCTTCTTCCAATACAATGGATTCCACTTTTGAGCAATACTGCCTACTCGACAACGATGCAGCATTGGGAAGAGGAGGATCTCAGTGACTTGAGCTCCGAAGCTGGAGCTGGAGACAGACAGAAAAAGAAAGACAAAGAGAGTAAAATAGATCAACATGAATTGTTTCCCCGTTCTCTTAAGGCTCTTTTACTTGTGACAGGAAGTGAATCAAACTGGCTTAAGCATATGGAGAGGAGGTCATTATAGAGGAGTGTGCCTCATGGAACCCAACCAAGAGTGAAAAGGACCCTGGTCCTTTCCTTGAGGGCTAGAACCCAATACACAAACACCCTCCTCATGCCTCATTTACTCCTCTATTTATCTCTACCCAGGTTTCCCTGCTTCCCTACACAGATCGGGCAGACAAGCATCTCTGCAGCCTTTAGCATTGCACATGTTCACAGCACCAAGGCTAACAGAGGCTCTTGAGCCCCAGTTCTAAATATCTGGAGAAAATAACTTGACTGTCCTGTTTTCCACCAGCCATGGCAAGGCAAGAAGTCTCTGGGAGATGGAGTGAGGCTGGCCAGATCTCAAAAGGCCTGATGCACTTCTGAATCAGAGGCGCAGATAGGTGTTCTCAGCTTTCCCTCTCCTCCCACCTCTATTACCACCCCTTCCTTCCCTGTCTTTCATTTTCTGTTTGTTTTGTTCAGTCTCTGGTTTCCATCCTCTTCCCAGAACACAGGGTAGAAGGTTAGTTTGAAAACAGCTGCCCTCATACAGTGCAGCCTCCCTGCTTGGTGACATTCTGTGTTTGAACGTACACCCTCAGTGCTTACAGTTTCATTTGTAAAAATGGCAGTAGGACCGGATGCAGTGGCTCATGCCTGTAATCCTAGCACTTTGGGAGACTGAGGGGGGGTGGATCATGAGGTCAGGAGTTCAACACCAGCCTGACCAACATGGTGAAACCCCATCTCTACTAAAAATACAAAAATTAGTCAGGCGTGGTGATGTACACCTGTAATCCCAGCTACTTGGGAGGCTGAGGCAGGAGAATAGTTTGAACCTGGGAGATGGAGGCTGCAGCAAGCCAAGACCAGGCCACTGCACTCCAGCCTAGGCAACAGAGTAAGACTCTGTCTCAAAAAAAAAAAAAAAAAATGCCAGCAGGACCTAGGCTGGCTGTGACAGGAAGCCACACCTTCTTTTTCCTCTACTTCTTTGCTCTTGTTTGTCCTATACCAGCCTGTGCCACGCCTATTAATACCCTTTAATGAAAATACTCACGGAAGAGTTCTTCTGGTATAGTTAAGACGGGTTAATGATTGTCCTGCCACAGTGTGAGGGCATTCTATGATGAACATGGTGTGGATGAAAATGTAAAGCAATCAGTGTTTTCTATTTTCTAGTTCATTCATTCATCCCATATCTCAATCTTCCAGTTGAACAGTCAATCCACCAAAGTTCTGTTGTCATTGCTTTTTTTTCATTTTCTTGCCCTATTGTTCACAGTGTATAATGAAGGAATGAGAGACTGGGGGAGAAAATTAGTACAGTGAACCGCTGGCGTATAAAACAGTAGAGACGAGCAAGAAGAGGAGTTGCACAGAGAACACGTGGGGAACTAGAATGTGAGATGAGGTCTGAGAAGATCAGAAATCCAGGGATAGAATGCATGAAGCAAGGAGAATGTGGGTATTAGATTCGCATGGCAAAAACAGTGAATTTGAGAACGACTTTGTAAAGGTCCTGTATCAGCTATGCATCACCACTATATGCTGGTAATGGACAACCACAAAGACTCAATAGCATTCAACAATAAGTACTGTATATGCTTACATTCAAACATCTGTGAATCAGTGGAGGGCCAACTATACGGTTCTGCTGAACTGCTAATGGCTCAGAGGTCAAGGGCAGCTGACCTTGGCTAGGCTCATCCAGGCACTGCAGTTCAGCTGACTTGCTCATGCCTCTGCTGACATCCCATTGACCAAAGCAAGTGATATGGCTGAGCTCAGCGTTAAAGGATAGGGCAGGTCACACTGCCTGCAGTGCAGTGGGAGAAGCCCAGATTCACATAGTGAAGAGTATGGCTATGGGGAAGGGTGAAAATTGGGGCCATTGTGACAATCAAGCAGGAGTATCACACTTAGAAAAAGTTCAAGAGCAACTGTTTTATCAGCAGTTACCACAGTGCTGAGTTTCTAATCTCTTGATTCTGGGCTGCACCTGAGAATGTGATTATTACATACAGCCCTGAGAAGCACAGACATACTCTGTGGCTGGAGGATCCGGACTTTATGCAACGTGCCAGCAGTAAGCAGACAGCACGAGTAGCAACATCTGCACAGAGACTGGGGATTTACCTTCGCTTTACAGCTTCAGGTTTGTGTCCCAGTGCTCTAAAGACCTTCCCTTCTACCTTGAGACGTGCTTCCCTGGGGGATGGGGGAGCTATATTTGGTCAATGAAATGACCCTAAGAAAATTAATGACTAACATTGAAATACATACATTTGTCCTACTTTTCTCTCCAAACAATGTTAAACATATTTATAAAACATGGAATTTAAAAACCTCTGTGGGTCCTCTCTCACATAACCTTTTTCAGGTCTTATCAACAAGACTGGTCCAAATAACCTCTTTTTAGTTTTCTGTGAATCCCTTATTGAGGCTATAATCCTTTCTGCTCAGCCGTAAACTGAAAGACTTCAGGTTGGCAGTGAGATGCCTACAAGTTTCTTCTCTCCACTTGTTGTGACCCCTTTTCTGCTCAGTCATGTACTTAGCTTTTTGAACTACAGTAATTCAAAAACTGACCTGTATACATATAATAGAATATTGTTCATCAACAAAAGGAAATAAAGCACTAATACATGCTACAACATGGATGATCCTTTAAAACATCAGCTACATGAAAAAAAATCAGTCTCAAAGGACCACTTATTTATGATTCTGCTTATATGATATACCCAGGATAAACTATTGGGACAGAAGATGGGTGAGTGCTTTCCTTTGGCTGGAAAAGATACAGAGATTGGGGAGTGACGGTAGGGGGGTGCTTTTTGGGGTAGTGAAAATGTTTCAAAATTGATTGTGGTGATGGATATACACTGTGAATATACCAGAATCACTGAATTATATACTTAAATGGATAAAGTACATGGTATGTAAATTATATCCCACTGTAGTTGTGGGGTTTTTTAAAACTTGTTTTTAACATTTCAGACCCACAAAGGCATCTGTTCCACTTCTGTGCAGGTTCCTGGTAACTTTTCCACCAAATAGCTGACGAGAAAAGGGTGAAAAGAGCCACAGAGAATATGTATACGATAAGAGGGAAAATCCCCCGTGAATATTTTCCTTCCTGTGTCAGGAAGAAGTGATGCTCCATTTTAAGTTTCGAGACTTTTGCTGCGTGCCACACAGTGCCCCCCACACAAACGTGCTGCAGTCTGATGTGCTCCATGGTGCTCCCTTCTGTCTATGCTTTGAAGTGTATTTTAAATGGTTCAAGTCCACCAGAAGGCTCACCAGGAATCAGCTTCTACAGGGGCTTTTGTATCGCTAACAACTTAGAAAAAGCATTTGCCAGGATGCGTGTGCCTTGATTATGTGCATTTGCGTTCTCGTCTGCTCTATCTTCACTTCCTTCATTAAAACCCGGTCTTGAGAGAAACTTGACATCTCTACAGCCTTTGATGGCTTTCAGCCATTTCCCCGCCCCCCTATTTTTCCCACTCAAAAAAGCATTGACATTTTATTGGGTTATAATATCTGTCATTTCCTGATTATGTTAATATACCACAAGCCATAGATTAAATACATTTTATGCATGAGTTACCTCAGACCTGAAAAGTATTTTGAAGTTTTTTCCAGAATAAGAACTTTAAGAAATGCTGTCAAGAGTGAGAAGAAAGGCAAGGGCAGAAGAGCTGGAAAGTGTGAAGGGAATGGCGAAGTTCTGAACTCATCACTCTGGAGAGAGAAGGAGGGAGAGTTGGCAGAGAACCACTGCAGGGTTGCTGGGCAGTTTTGATGCTATATTTGAGATTGGAGTTTGTATGTTTCCAGTGGCATCCATCTGTCCTATTGTAAGACCTCCTCCAACAGGCCTCAGCTCCTTGAATGAAGGCAGATAATTGGGTTCATCCAAGATTGACATGTGTTGAAAAGATAGAAGAACCAGAGGGTCTGATCTGCTGAAAAGGGTGCTATTGAAGGGATGTGCCAAGTCAGCCTTTTTTAACAAAGAGAAAAAGACTCAGAGCTCCCAAACCAAGTCAGCCCCTTAGGAGGCATTCACTGCCTTCCTGAGCCCTGTGCCCCTGACACAGGTCTGTAATGGAGCCTCAGAATCAGTGTTTTCAGGCCTGGATACCAGAACAAGTGGGCCTAAGTCTGCATCCCTGGCCCCGGCCCCTTTTCTCTGCAGGTGCAGCAGCAGCACCCTACAGCTGGGCTCAGGCCAAAGGTGAGTGATGGGAGGGTGTGGGCCACTCTACTGATCAGCCTCCATCCAACCCCAGCAATCCTTAAAAATAGTCCTGTCCCCAAGAGGCTGCCCTCTGGAGCCACTGGGGAGCCCGTGGGAGGCAAACAAGAGCTGCCCCCAGAGCAGACTATGGCAGAGGAGCCCAGACAGACTCGGGGAGGATTTCTGGGGCTCCTCGGCAGGGCTGGCATGAAAACAGACAGGGACTCACAGGTTCCCCAAAATAGGAAGAGTCGGCAGTGACCCAGTGCCTCACCTCTTTCAGAAAAAGGCCTCTCACAGTGGGAGTCAATGCTAGTCATCAAATGATTAGTGGATCTCCACTGGGGCACAAGGCAAGATTGCCCTTCCTGCTCCATATGGCCATATGACTTGTTCAGGCCAGTGAAAAGTCAGTGGGAATATAAATGTCACTTCTTGGGTAGACTTAAGAGAGTGACCACTCATGGTACGTTCTCTTTCTCTCTGCAGCAAGGAATGTCAAAGATACCGACTCTTATATCAGCCTGCAGTGCAGAATGAAGAGAAATACAACAAAACTCCTCAGCCCTGGGGGACCTGTAGCATGAGGCAGAAACTTTTATGACCATTGCATAATCTAGAAATAATCTTTTGTTTGTTACTGCAGCACGATCACCTAGCTCATCCTGACTGATACATCATCTGATGAACAGATACCCCGGACCAGTGCAGTGAAAAAATGAAGGGGAAAAGGAAGGTGTCTTAGTCCGTTCGGGCTGCTGCAACACAGTATATTAGCCTGGGTAGTTTATAAACAACAGAAACTTGTTGCTGACAGTCCTGGAGGTTAGAAAGTCCAAGATCAAAATGCCAACAGATTTGGGGGCTGGTGAGGACCCGTGCTCTGCTTCATAGATGGTGCCTTCCAGCTGTGTGCTCACATGGCAGAAGGGAAAACCAGCTTCCTCAGCCCTGTTTTTTAAGGGCACTAATCCCATTCATGAAGACTCTGCCCAAAGCTCCACCCCTTAACACTATCTCATTGGAGATTAAGTATGAAGATATGAATTTTGAAGGGACACCAACCTTCAGACCACAGCAGAAGGAAGCTAACGTTTATCGATCACTTCTTTTGTGTCCCTTCTGCTTCTCAGGGCAGTTTATCTCTGCCCCCATCAATCATGGGTTGATTTCAGAGTTTAATCCTCACAGGGCTGACCTTGTCCCCTTGTTCCCTTGCACGTGAAGGTGAGGAGTGGCTCATGCTGCTGCCTAGAGAGAAAGTCCACACTAACTTTTGGGGAACTTCCAGCTGAGCGTCAGTCGTGTACAAGTGTTGGGGTTGGGGGGGGTGCTTGCTGAAGGATAAGGGCATGTAGGGAGAAAAGTGCCAAGTCTCTTCATTTAATTAGTGACCTTGGGCCTACAGGAAGAGAGAACACCCAGGCAGGAGCAGAACAGTAAACTGCCGTCATGCACCTGGAGCACGAGAATGGCACGGGGCTGGACAGGAGAAACGAGAGCAGAAAGGCAGCCGAGAAGGCAGGCCCTGGCGAGGTCAGGGCAGCGAATGAAGCGGCCACAGGAAAGGGACAATCCCCTCTAGAGGGTGAGGATCAGAGTGCTGAGGTCCAAACAAGGAAGAGCCTCACACCTCTGGGACATCCAAGCATTCATTTATTCACTCAATAAATACTTATTATTCACCTACTATGTGCTAGGCGCTTTTCTAGGTGCTTGGAAAAAATAGCAAACAGAATAGACCATAATTCTAGCCCTGGTGGAGCTCTTGTCTTAGAGGAGAAAAACAGATAGGAAACTTACAAATAAGTAAAATATATATTCTGTCCTATTGTGACCACTGCTATAGAGAAAATAAAGCAGGCAGTGTGTAGGGAATGCAGGGTTGGGGCAACATTCAACAGAGTTGCCAGGAAAGGCTGCTCTGGGAAGGTGAGTGACTCATGGGTGTAGCGGAGGGACAGCATGTTTGCAGACCCTGAGAGACAGTGTCCTTAGTACATACAGATGGCTAGGACCAGGGTGGACAGCAGGGCTGCATGCCCCTCCCGCTCAATAGCACAGCCACTGAGTTGAGTGCACACCTAAGGTTGGGATACTGGCTTCCTTTGTACAAGAGGAGATTTCTAATGCTTGTGTCTGGATCTAAGTCTGTGTCTGGAGGTTGGGATTGGGGTTCTGTTTTGCCCATTGATGGCCACTTGGCTGATGCCCTGGCCAGCCTAGGAGGCCTGAATCCCCTCCCTAAGACCCACCGCTGCAGGCCTCACCTGGGCACACAGAGCCGGGGGCCCCTGGCAGGCTGCCTGCGGGTCTTTTTCTCACACCTGCATCTGTTTCCCCGACTCTGAGAAGGGAAGGCAGAGGGAAGGCGGGCTCGGGGAGGGCTTCATGTTCAGGAGCCAGCAGTCATGGAAATGGCCTCGCCAGGTCCTAGAGGATGGATGGGCTGGTCACACCAATCGTCCATTAGTAACTCTGGGTCCATTTGCCAGGTTTACATTCTCAATTCATAAAGGTTTAAAAACTATGGATTTTCATTTTGCTTGTTGCACCTGTAACCTCTCAAGCATCCTTCAGGGTGTAGGGCGTCAGGCTGGTGGCCAGGACTGTAAGGTAATGTAGCGCCTCTGCAGGCAAGATGGGAGCTTGGGGAGAAGGGACATTACACAGATCAACCGCTGCAAATCAATCAGGCCTGCCTGG
The DNA here is from genome assembly GCF_009761245.1 of Sapajus apella. Lineage (NCBI taxonomy): Eukaryota > Metazoa > Chordata > Mammalia > Primates > Cebidae > Sapajus > Sapajus apella. The sequence goes on along the minus strand of NW_022436970.1, from coordinate 3,137,018 downwards.
CCTTTCAGGGACTTCGGCTGTGGCTGTTCTGGTCTGCCCTGTCATGCGTCAGGGTGTGTGTGTACAGGGAGGGAGGGGTGGAAAATTCTGGGAAGTACTGGAGCTTCTAGTCCTGGTGAGGACAGAGGAGCCAGGCCAAAACCCTCACTCTCAAAGAACCAAGTCCACCAAAGGGCCAGCACTTCCAGTGTCCCCTTCCCAGCCCACAATCCACAGACCAAACTCATCACATCAGCACAGCACTACTTTCTCTCCCCAGACCCTCCCTAAGAGTGGCCGGCAGTGCAGAGGACAGGAGCCAGGAACAACTTCTGCAGTGTCGCATTCCCCGGCCACCCCACAGACCTGACCACAAACCTGCGCACACACCCATGCCTGCCTCATTTGGACCCCAGAGGGAGACACCAGGGCGTCACTACAGCACCCTGGGGACTCACCGTTATGGGCGCTCAAGAGGGACAGAGGAAGCCACATCTCACGGTTTGGCCACGGTCACCTGCACATGGCGATCAGGGGACTGTTAGGGTCACTGGGAAGGGAGGGCAGAAAGAGAGAGGCCTCGTGACACCTCTGCAGCGGCTCCTGCGCCCACCCCACACGCCCGCCAGCACAGAGCGGGTGTGTGTGCAGACACGCCCACTGCTAAATATTTCAGCAGATGAATGATTTTGGAGGGGGTGAGCAGGAGGCTGGAATAATGATTTATAGAATTTTAGAAAAGTTGATTCCTTAAGTGTACTTCACAGCGGGGCCATCACACACACAAAGGCAGAGCTCTGCGATTGATCCTTTCAGGGAAGAAGAAAGGGACGCCTAAGAGCCCTTTCAGCTTCATTGCTAAGGCACTTGGCAGTCATCAGGGCCCCTCCTCCGCCCCTCCAACACTGGTGCGGGTCCCTCGCCCTGGGCCCCACCCTTGACCAAGGAACCACCAGTGGGGCTCACTGATTCCTCCGAGGGGGGCCTCTGGCCTCCCATGCCCACCCTGCCCAGTCCTCATGGCTAAGTTTTGCCCCCTCTGGAGGTTTTCTGATGGGCATCCTGACTCCGCCAGAGCTGGCCTTGACCTGATCATGGTTTTGGGGAGTCCTGCTCAGTCCACTCCCAGAGCCTGGCTTCTGAGCAGCCAGGAGGGTTCTCCACACAGCCCCTTTCCAAGTCCACGGGAGCCCTGCAGAGGATAGGCAGGGCCACCACTGGCAAACTGGGCCCCCTGCCCTGTAGCCCCAGGCTGTGGCTGCTGGCCCGGCCCAGCAGCAGCTCACTCTCCAGGGTGGAGAAGATGCCTGCTCTGAGGTCTCTCTTGTTCCCCAGAGAGAGACCATGGTGCAGCAAGGAGCCTGTGGCTGCAGACCATGTTCATGAGAAGTCTCTGTCTTCTCACCTATAAAATGGGATCACACCTCATGATGGGAAAGACCCATGAGGGCAGCAGGTGAACACCTGTGTGCATGGTCCTGGTTCATGCTCTTGAAGAGGAATTTTAAAAGACTTCAGGGTACTCATCTCTCACCTTCCCACAGGCATGCCAGGGGGGAAATTGTCGCCCCGCCCTCATGGATCACCCTGAGATCAGAAGGCTTTTGGGGTGTTTCTGGTTCTGAAAGTGGGAGCAAATCTGCTGGGATCAGCCAGCCTCAGATTCACCCAGCGCTGCAAGGGAAGGATGCAATTCCTCAGCCACCTTCTCTCCGCCAAGGAGTTCCAATTGGCCAGGACACCATGGATGCCATTGTAGTCACAGCATGGAGGCAGCCCCCCATCTCTGACTCTCCTTGTCCTCAGAGGCCTGGTTCTTTCAGAGGTCAGCTGTCTGTGTGGAAGACAGACCTCCACTGGAACAGGGAAGAAGGGACTTTGTGGGGATAACTACTGGCACAGGCCTCCTTCGGGCCAGACCTCTGCCCACTGGGCTATCAGCTGGCCTGGCCCCAGCCTGGGCAATGCAGAAGAGGATCCCAGCAAGCCAAATGAGAACCAAGGCCAAATGGCCACTGCCCAGAACAATCATCGAAAGCTTTCATGTTCAGGGACCAATTAATTATCTGAACCTCCGGATTTGAAAAGGAGGATGTTTAATCTCCCGTTTTCCCCAGGGTCTCAGCCCTTTGACCCCGCTTCTTGACCCCTGCCCTTCCACCTTGCTGCCTTCCCCAGAGACCTGACTCTGTGCAGTCACTTTGTTTAGTAAACAAGGCTCCCCAGTGGGGGAGGTTAAATGCAGGATGCTGGCATGGCACCTTCGGAGGAAGCCACTCGCTTTTCACAGGCAGCCAGGGACGGAGCCTGGGAGGGCGGGGAGGGCTGCTGCCAAGTGGTGCTCACTGGATTCTGGATTCTGTATCCCTAAATGAGGTTCTTGGTCCTCCTCTGGGAGAGAGTGAGCGTTTCCTGAAGTCATGGTGCCCTTAAGCAGGGTCATTCTTTGTTCTTTTTCTGAGCATTGTTATGCAAAGAGCTGGCCAGAGGCATCCTGGCAGTGGGCACAGCTGCAGCAGATGCAATAACAGCCTCCCAGGGGAGCGAGCAGGGGCTCTGGGGCTGCTGATTTCTCCATGCTCTTAAGCAATCCACTGGTGAGGTGCAAGATGCCAGGGAGACCTAGGTTCAAATCCCAGTTTTCCTTCGAATTAGAATTTGGCCTTGGGTGAACTACTTACCTTCTCTTTACCTGAGTTTCCTCATCTGCAAAATGAAAACAATGAGAGGACCTCTCTAATGGGATTGTTAGGAAAATTAGTTGATAAAGGTGATCTAGAGTCAGGTCGCTATGAGGTCTATATAAGTTGGCTAACTTCATTTTTATTTCTGGGAAAGAGTCGTTGTTGTTTTCTTTTTCCTAGAGGGTGACTCTTCCCCAACTTCCTCCCCTTCCCTGATGCCCACATGCTTTTGTGGCACTGGGGACCGTAAACTTTAGGTGGCAAACCTCGGCATGTAGTCAGCCTAGGGCTGTGGAGTTTCTGGTTATCTTGAGCCAGTGGTTCTTGACCAGGGATGGTTTTGCTCCAGAGGACATCTGGCAACATCTGGGGGCATTTTTGGTTGTTGAAACTGGGGAAAGGGGTGCCAGTGGCATCTAATGGGTATAACCCCAGGACACTGTTAATTACCCTACAATGCATAGGACAGCCATCCCACCCCCCAGTTCAAAATGTGAACAATGCCCCGAGCATGAGGCCAAAGTGAGAATAGGGCCAGGGCAGAGACAGACAGACACCCGTTGCCTCTTCTCGCCGCCCACTGACCTGTGAACAAGCGGAAGTTGCCAGCCCCTGACACTCACAACAGATGAGACCCCCAGAAGGGGAGGGATGCACTGCGATGACATTTTCATTCTCCCACATTCTCTCAAGAGTTCCCAGGAACAATAGCAACCCCTTCACACAAATTATGCGTACTGAGAAGCCAGCTACAATATGCATTCATGTAAATCAATGAACAAAAACCAATTGCTGTGGCACCAATTGTGAAACAAAGCCTCAGAACTAACGCCTGTAATGTGCAGTGTTCAAGAAAGTGATAAAAATCCGGAGTGCTGGGTCCTCCTCTGTCTCTCGGTGACACTTCCCAGCCTTTCAGCTGTCACTCAGCCACGGTGGCTCCCAGGAGAGAGACTCTGCAGCCTTGGTCACCAGGGTCCCCTCTGAGTTTAACCCCTTGCGAGGTGTTCATCCTCTCACTGGAGACAGAGACTGGGAAGTCTCATTTCTGCGTAGGCTGTGGTAACCTTGGTTACAGTCAGGGACAAACCAAACAACCTAATTAAAGGGGATGGGAAAGGAGTGGAGAAGGGAAGGGTGTACAAGAGGTTGCCCTTGAAATTTCTAGCACCTCCATAATTCTTCCTGCAAGATGGAGCCTGAACAACACCACCTAGCTAGCTAGAGGACCAGCTAGCCTCTGCCTGGTGCTCTTGCTATAGATATTTCTTTGTATGTCGCTAAATGCCATTATTCCTGAAGACGATGCCACAAACAGCATGCCCAACATCAAACCAAGTCTTGATGTTACGCCTCTCCCAATACTCTAATTGGGGGAAATGAAAATTACATGAGTGCACAATGCACCGTATTGTTCGTGTCTTTCCAGCTGATCACCATGATATCTGAAAGTTGACCATCTTTGAACATGAACAAATTTCATCACCAGAGATGAAAGGAGTTTGATCATCACCTGGAAATTGTTTGCAAGGAATAAGGCAGGCAGTTTGAATCTTAATTATTTTAAATTTCTAAAATGGAAAAACGTAATTATTTTGAAAACTATTTGTCTTTCTAGTGGGATGGGAGGAGTATTTCCCCAAACCACAAGACTCCGATAATTTAGCATTCTGTTTTAGTTTGTGGTACCACAGATTTCATTACAGCTCCTCTCTCCATATCCCTATGAATTTTGACAGGATGCTGCCAACCTTTGATGAAAGAGCGTTAGTCACTGGAAATGTATCTGTCTGATGCCCAGCCTCAGCTTTATAAAGGGGGGCTAGCATACACTTTGCCTACATTAACATAGAAATAGCAAGTGCTTTTAGTAATAAATAAATGTTAGACAGCTCTTGGGAACCATAGAAACAAAAATAAGCTGATGAGATTTTTTGCTCAGCCGCTGGAGCTGGTATTCATTCGCAAATCCAGGAACCATCTGTGTGTCCTTGGGCAAGTCTCATCCCTTCTCTGAGCTTCAGTGTCCTTACACATAAACCACAGATGATAATAGTACTCATGTCATGTTCTGAGAATTAAAATAGATGATCCATAGAAAGCCCTCAGCAAAGCATCCGGAATTTAGTTACTGCAGGATAAAAGTTAACTGTTGTGTAATCATTACAATAATGTAGTTCTAATTCAAGTCACCTTCATCCCCCTGCTATGAACGGAAAGTAGCTTCCAAGAACATTTTTGCTGAGCTTCCCGGCACTTGTGAGGGACTGCCCTGCCCATCCGATAGAAGACAAATTCTGAAGATGGGTAGGTCTCACTTCTGCTGGATCCTCTGGCAATAATGACAGCAGAGCTCACGCGATCTTTTCAGAAAGGCTGAGCTGTTCAGTGGGTCAACAATCACAGGCTGGAATTCAGGACAATCCAGTGGAAACTGACATGATCCACTCAACTCCCTCAGCCTCAGCTTCCTCATCCAGGAGGTAAGAGGGCAGGGCAAAGGCATTCCCAAGCCCTTGGGCAACTCCAAAGTTCTGTGATTTCAGGATCTGTAGCCTGAGAACCCAATAGAAATTGGTGACTGCCCCACACACTTTTGTCACCCAGAGGCAGGAGAGTATCACTTGCTTCTTCGATTCCTCCACGGCGCCCAGTACAGTGCTTCCTCGCGCTCAACAGATATCTGCTGACTGACCCACTCATCGGATCCCAGGTCTCATGACTCCCAGATCCCTGCTCTTCTAATTTCAAGAAGGTCAATCAATCAATCAATATATTTTCTACAGTGCTGCAGTGCCATTGTGCAGATCAGAAGAAGGTCAGAATCAGCCAAATAGCATTCCCATATCAATCCAACAGGCCGATAAAGACCACACACATGCGCACACATGCAAACACATATATGCACATACATGCATGCACACATGCACACATGTACATATACATACTAACACACAGGCACACACATATGCACACATGCAATACATACACACATAAGCACATGTACACACATGACCAAAACACAAGTGCACACATGAATGTGAACACACATGCATGCACACATACACACATGTACACATATGAACAAACGGGCATGCATGCACACACGTATACGCAGGAGGATATAATGGCTCAGTCACGATGCAGAACTCTTATTTCTAGGAGGCCACCTCATAAGCACAAACCCTTTGGTGGCCTCACTGAGGAATTTCCCTAAGGGGCTTTCCCTGAGATCAAAGATTTGAAGAAAAATGACCCAAGATGTCTCCAAGGACCACACACATCCAAGCAAGCCGAGGAAGTGCAGACATCTCTGCAGACAGGATCGTGCCCTCAGCTGTGTTCTAGTCATTGGGAATATGAGAGGAAGATGAACAGGAAACACCTAAATAAGTAATAGAGGTAGGGCGATGGGGCCTCCTCATTCTCCAGCTTCCTCCCCCGAGAGCTCATCGCCTGACCCCAAACTCCCATTTTCCAAGTCAGTGCACTTGGTGGGGGCCCACCAGGCCAACACTCCCTGATCACATCCCCATCGCTGCTTGGCCAGGGAACTGTCCATTTAGAGTGGTTGGAATTCATTTCTTTATATTCACATTTGATCTTATCAAAGGGGCTGCCGTGAGGGGCAGAGCTGCTGGTTTTGTTCTTGCAGCTTCCTCTCTCCCCCTTCCCCCGCTCTGTGGTTCTCTCTCCCCCTCCCCCTTAGCCCCCAAGCCTGAGTCAGAGATCTCCTCTCTGAAGTTAATGGCTGTAAGAAGATTTCATTTTATTGTATCTCCAACAGTCCTGATATTTTAAATTTGCCTTTGACAAACTCAGAGCCCTGAAATCACCATTTAGGAAACAAAGCTTAACCGGGAGCTTTTAAGAAGGGTTTTTTTCCTTTCAATTTTAGCAGGCTAGTAAAAATCAATAATGCCGTGTTCCCATCTGTAGACCACCTGACATCTCATGAATGGTCAATGGAGCCTGCTCTGGCTGCAGAAGCCACGGAGAGACGCAGTGGCCAGCCCGGCCTGCAAGCTGGCCCCGCGCCTTGCTTTTCTGCCAATTTCAGGGCTTCACTCAGCCCAGAAGGTGCTCCTGGGTGCCCTTTTTGGGGGGAACAGTGCATTTTCCTGACAAGAGTTTACTTACAGTGGCCAAATTGAGGACGGGAAAATTGTGGGATGGGGAAGGGAGATGCTATCTAAGTGCAGAGATGATCAAACCCTTTGTCCCCAAAGGATTCGTTAAATAGGACAAGCCTAGGATGGGGATTTGGAGGGTATTATTCCAGTGCAATTAGCCATGAGCTCTGGGATGCACGAAGCTGTCAATTGGTCCTCACTGATGCCAAAAGGTTTGGGACCCAAAACCCTGCCTAGATGCTTGTCAACCCCTCAATGGGTTGAAGTAGGGCAACAGCAAAACTCAGCCCTGGTGCAGAGCACCACGCCCTCTGCCTCGATGTGTGCCCCAATGCCACACACCTGTCCCACTGCCCAGAGGCATCTAAATGTGTCCTGGAAAGACAGGCAGTGTGGCCCTTCCCACAGCACATGTACAGAAACAAGTGTGACTTCCAAACAATGGAGCCGAAATTTAGGAGTCACTGTGGCTGCCGGACCCATGAGAAACAGGACTCTGGAAAACAGCCAAACCAAGGCGGAGAAACATGAAACAGCCACCCCCCTCGCCCCACCCTGAGGCCTTTTCAAAGACATAGACTGAACCATATTGTCCCTCCCAAGCCAAGTTTAACTTCTAAAGAAATCTTTTCAAGATGTTCAAAGCGCCGAATGCAGTTTCGCTCTAAGCGCTACCATCTGCCACTACAGACAGGCCCATCCCGTAATCCCTGGCTCGGGCAGAGGCCCGTGGAGCAGGGTCGCCTGCTGTGCCCACTGGAGAATGCACATTGGGTCATGAGTGACAAAGGGCCCGCTGGGGCTCTGCTGGCTTCCGGGCAGTGGCACACGGAACGCCTCAGGGTGTGGGAGTGGTGGAGGAGACAGCACATCTGCACGGACAAACAGCACACCTGAGCCAGAGCCAGGTCTCAGAGCGACACCCAGAACCCCCGAGGTCACTGAGAGCAGGGAGGGAAGGCTCAAGGTCCACTAGCGAAGCTTGGAATTCCTTTGCCTCCAGAATCTCAGGTGCAAATAAATGGACACGTATTTGATTTCCAAATGGAAATCCATCTTGCGTTGGTTTTAGTTTCTCTCTTTTTTTCTCTTTATTTACTTATTTTTTTCTGTTCTGGAAAATTCCATCATGAGTTGGCAGGAAATTAAACAGCTGCCCATTTTCATGGGCGAACTCATACTCCTTGTGAGCTCTACCTCATCTACCATCTCATCTCCAACTTCCTATGTCCAGAGTGCAGGAAATTCGAGACAGGTCAGAAGGTCTGTGACTCTGGGGCCAGGAGCACCGCACGGAGACTCAGAGCCAGAGAAGGAAGAGAGGCAGGGGCAGGGCCCCTCTCGGTGGAGGGCTCAGGGGCTCAGGGATGAGCTCAGGGTTAAGGGAGATCAGGGAGGCCCAAAGGATCAGAGTGGAGCAGAAGGAGGCGAAGTCAGCCAGGAAACAAGGCGACCACGAGGGCCTCAGATGTGCTCTCACCCTCTGAAATCCCCTGGAGCCCTGAGACTCAATGTGGCCCTAGCAGGGGAGAGAAAACCCGGGATCCATGGGCAATGCCTGCCCCAGGCACAGGGGTAGGGAGAGGCAGCATGGAGACCACATCCCCCACCACAGGGCTCAACTCAAAACGCTGTGATCATTGATCCTGGGAGGCAGATGCCCAATTTGCTGTCCCCTGCTCTGGGTAACCAGGGAAGCTGGAAGCCAGGCAGGAGGGGTTCCCTGAAGCTGTGTGTCGCTCTGGGCAGCAGCAGGGGCCAGTAGGGTGGAATCATTAGAGACGCAAAACTGGGAGCCACGTACCAGCTGGGATGACCCTAAGCAAATCGCTGAAACTCACCGGGCTTTAGTCTTCCCATCTGCGAAAAGGACATAGCCGATGATAAAAGCACACAGCTTACAGGGTGGTGGCAAGGATTAATAGACGTGAAGCATTGAGAACGGTATCCGGGACTTCATAGACGCCTGAAGATGTTCAGCCGTTATCATTATTACCATGCCTTTATTTATCACAGGAGTGAGAGGGGGTCGGTCTCAGATGGCATCTTGGTTGGTGGAGAAAACAGAAGAGGCAGCTTTGACCACAAAACAAAGCTGGGCTCCTCTCCTGCAGAACCAGAGGCGGCATCAGCTGTGGGATTCCAGAGCTGATTCGGCAGCTTTCCTTCTGCCCTCCTGGCACCACACCTGGTGGCTTGGCAGATCTGAGACCACCCGCGAAGAGGCTGGGAGTTCAGTGCAGATGCCTGTCAGGAGCTCTGCGGGGAGAAACCCACTCCTCGGGCTCTGCACAGCCACAATTGCCAGACACGGTCTGGCAGCTGGCAGGTCTGGGAATCAAGGCTCAGATGGGATCCAACCCATACTCGGGGAGTCCTGTGGGCCTGGGGACAACCCAGCTGGCTTGGGCCACAAAGAGCCATGGCTGAGTTGCAAGAGGACAGAAACATGAGATTGGCTTGGTTTGGGGTTGGAGTTTCATTTTCTCTGGTGCCTGACCGGAGTCTGGGTGATAGCTGTTAAAACGCCTTGAAATCTGCAGCCACCACTTCAGCCAAATGCCCAGCCCGCCATGCAGGCATCTAGAAGCACAGCGACATGGCTGCACGAGGAGGCTCCAGATTCTTCTTCCCCTTCGCCCTTCCCTTTCCTTCAGGGCCCCTTGCACCTTCTCCGCCCCTGACCCTGCTCGGGGTCAGTAAACCTGTGGCTCTAGGTGGCGACCCCAGCAGGCCTGGCTCCCTCGGGCCCATGTGTCCATCGTGAACTGTGTAGCGGGCCTGTGGGGAACATACTGCTCCCATGGGTTGGGGAGAAGTTTCTGGAAGTGTGTTTATTGTCCCAACAATTAGTAGAGGAGATGCCGCTGGCATTTAGAGGAGGAAGACTGGAACCACTAGAGATCCAGACCCCTGAGTTTCAATCCCAGTTCTACCACTGATTGGCTATGTAAACTTCTTCAGCCTCAGTTTCCTCATCTCTAAAATAGGAATAATAATCATGCCTACCTCCTAAGACTGTTGTGCACATGCTGTGAATCAATCTGTACAAAGCCCCTAGAACAAAGCCTAAAACTTACAAATATCAGTGATCATTTTCCTGAAATCTAAGGGACAGTCCCATAGAATAAATAATTGTCCTATATTCTATGTGACTTTCAGATGTTCCACTGAACATTGGAATAGATTGAAAAACGTCTTCATAGTGATCTGAGCCTGAAACGTAACTCTTTCTTATATATAAACCCAAAACATTTAAAAGGCTTTAACCTACAGTCAGTCTCCCAGGATTACAATCACTGTACTGAACCAGACACAGCATATTCACCTCCTCAGATGCTCTTCGCTGCACCTTGCCACCCAGGCTTTCAGCTCAAAGTGAGTCTCAGCAAAGCATCCTCGGGATGTCCCACCCGCTGAGACCCACCAGCCATGTGCCCGTGTGCCGTGAATCTCAGGATGCTCCTGTTGCTTCTAGCATCACATCACCTCAAGGAGGTGCAATCTGGCTTCCTGCTCAGTTGCCTGAGGGACCCGATGACATAACCCAGAAGCGCAGGAGAGCCAGTTCCCCATGGAATGAACTTCAGCCATTGGGTATCAGGATTCCCACTTTCCTCTTTCTGCCTGGGACTGTTCTAAAGTTTGATTTCTCCATACAAGCTGGCTGGAGACTTTCCACGTGGCCGAGCGTACACACCCACCTCGCAGTGTGTCTTGAGGCAGCCGCTGTCCAGCAGCACATCAGTTTGTGTGGCTTTCCACCTTCACTGTTGCTCTTGCTTGTGTTTCATGCTTGCTGCCCAGGGGATGCACCTCCTAGAGAACCCATCGCCACTTTACCCTTGCCTCATGCTGCAATCTAGGAAACAGGCTCACACTTTTCTACAGAGGGAGCTTCCAGTGTGTCTTTACCAAGAGTTATTTGCCATTTCAGAAAGATCACATAATCAGTGAGCTGTGGTGGCTCACACCAGTAATCCTAGCACTTTGGGAGACTGGGGTGGGTGGATCACCAGAGGTCAGGAGTTCAAGACTAGCCTGGCCAACATGGTGAAACCCCATCTCTACTAAAAACACAAAAATCAGCTGGGCGTGGTGGTGCTTGTACGTAATCCCAGCTACTTGGGAGGCTGAGGCAGGAGAATCACTTGAACCCGGGAGGCGGAGGTTGCAGAGAGCTGAGATCAAGCCACTGCACTCCAGCCTGTGCGACAGAGTAAGACTTCCTCTCAAAAAAGAAAGAAAAAGAAAAAGAATCACGTAATCAACAGCAACAACACTTAAGGTATTGAAATCACAAATACAACTTGCCTCCATCAGTCTGCGTGAATAGCTGCAGCATTCATTTGAGTCCAATTGTGCCTGTGTATTTATTATTGAACTACTTTATTATAAATGACTTTCCTTTTATTTCTCTCTTATATTACAGGTAGGGCATTACATTGATTTTTTATTATGGATATAGGCAAGTTATATTATAATGCAATATCAGGATAGTAAAGACATCATTACAAAATATTTGTCATGTAAAGAGGAGACTAGGTTGGCAATGCTGAGAAGCCATGGTAAAGGAGAAAGAGCCCAGGCTGGCCCTAGGCCAATGGCCTGCCGCGCCTTGGTGGAAAGACACCAGTGTCTGCAGGCATTGGTTTCTCCTCCACAAAATGAAGAGGTGGAGCGACAGGCTCCCTTGAGTCCTCTGCAATTCTGCCACCTAGAAGTTTAGTTTCCAGAGCTGTTATCTGCTGCCATTTTCCTTTTCTTTCTTTCTTTTTTTTTTTTTAATAGAGATGGGATTTTGTCATGTTTCCCAGGCTGGTCTTGAACTCCTGAGCTCAAGTGATCCACCCAACTTGGCTTCCCAAAATGCTAGGATTACAGGCATGAGCCACTGTGCCTAGCCAAAAGCCCAAAATGTGGGTTTTATGTTACGTGAAATTTATCTCACAGCAAAACTGTCACACAGAAAAAAGTCAGCTCCATGTTCCCCATTGCCCTCTCCCCTGCACACAGCACTGTCACATCCAGCTTGATACCCCAGCAAACATCTCTACCGACGGCATTTCCGTTCTTCCAGGTCTCAGGAATGGCCATCAGCTGGTCTCAGGGCTGTCCTCTCTCGGATCTCTCACCAGCCACCTCTAAGCAGTTGCCATGGCCTGTCCGTTCCCACTCAATCTCCTCCTCCTCCATCGCCTCCCTTGCACACCCTAATAACCTTGAGAGAGAACTCTTCCCGAAACTCTGCTCCAAACACATCACCACTCTGTTTAGAAACTTCAGTGGCTCCTCATGGCCTAGCAGGGTTCTCTCCCATCTGGCTCTAGCTGACACTTCCAGCACCTTCTCTCTACTCCTGTCTTTTCTTGAACCAGTTCTGCCCAACAAGGAGGAAAGGGCTGACAAAGTGAAAGTCCCAGGGTATGTGGGAATGTGACTCCTTTCACTTTAAATTCTACAATAACTAGAAAGTTTTGGGTAGAGTTGGACACATGCACTTGGTTTCCAGAAGACGAAATTCTTTTAACAGAGTCAGAGAAAACATTGGCTTCCTGCCATGACATGAGATGCAGAGAGGAGAGTTGGGAAGCTTTTTAAAGATGGCACTGTGACTACACTCACAAATACTCTCCATGAGGAAGTAAAAGAAAGCACCTGCAAACTCCAGCTGGGCAGACCACTCTCTAATGGGCTCAGATGTGGATGAGTGTGTGAAAAGGTGGGTCAACTGGTCAGATGTCACAGACTTGGAACATTCATGGTGGAAAGGAAAAAGCCCCAAAGAAGAGACTTCAAGATAAATGAGAAAACACTTGAGACAGCAAAAGTCTCTTTTAGTAATGTTGGAGAAAGAAAACTTAATGTCAATAGTTGCTGTTGATTGATGACCTTACTATGCAGCAGGTGAGAAACCCACTGTTCAATTCCCTAAAATCAACCTGTTCTCCCAATCATCCTATGCAGGGGAACCATGATGGTTATCCCCATCTTATGAATAAAGTAACAGAGGTTTAGAAGGATGAACTCTGTCTCTCAAGGCTACACAGATCATTTTGCAGAAGTCCCCAGATTTGAATCACGCTCTTGCTTTGTGGTTAAAGACACAGGGGAAGTCGAACTCCTTATCTCTTTCCTGAATAGGGCCTACCAAACACAGTCAAGAGGAGATGAATCCTGAGAGTTGGCATGAATCAGAGCACTGGGCAGCTGCTGGGTTGATGCGGGAATGTTAAAGTGAGACCTGAGTCCCCTTAGGGTGTCTGAGCTGCTGAGTGATTCATGCCAGCCCCACACACACGGGAGCGAGGTTTTGAGCAGTGCACCATAGGGACCTGTCCTACGTTTTATCAATGACTTGCATTAACACAGGAAATTGTATACAACCAGAAAGTAACAAGCCAATTAAATGGACAAAAGACGAATAAACATTTCTTCAAAGAAGATATGCAAATGATGAAAAAGCATATGAAACAGTGTTCAACATCACTAATTGTTAGAGAAATGCAAATCAAAACTATAATGAGATAGCACCTTATATTCATCAGGGCAACTGCTGTAAAAATAGTAAACAAACAAACAGACAGAAAATAACAAGTGTTGGGGAGGATGTGGAGAAATTAAAATTTTGTGTACTGTTAGTGGGAATGTAAAATGGTGCAGCTGTTATTGGAAATGGTATGGCAGTTCCTCAAAGAATTAAATATAGAAACAGCATACGTTCTAGCATTTCTATTTCTAGGTAATATGCCCAAAAGAATTAAAAGCAGAGTCTCAAACAGATATCTGTACACCCGTGTTCATAGCAGCATGATTCACCCTGGCAAAAGGCAAAAGTAGCCCCAGTGACCATCGTGAATGAGTGGATAAACAAATGTGGTGAATATGCAGAATTAAATATTATTCAGTCTTTTAAAGGAAGGAAATCCTGACACATGCTACATGGATGAACCTCAAGGACATTATGCTAAGTGAAATAAACCAGTCTCACTAAAGAGCAAATACCACAGGATTCCACTTATATATGAGGTACATAGAGTAGTCACATTCATAGAAACAGAAAGTCGAATGGCGGTTGCCAGGGGGCAGGGGAAAACGTTTAAGGAGAAAGCTGCTTTGAAGGATGGAAATGGTGCCTGGAAAACAGAAGTTATGAAACCTGTATTCCAACCCTGGGTGGGCTCAAATCTTTCTGCATGGAGCCAGGCTCTCCCCATCTGATTCCTCATGAAGTTCCCACCCACCCCCTCACCTCCTGCACAGGCAGAACACAGCCTGGATTTACTGTGACAGGGTGCAGAGGCAGTTCTTCGCAGCTGCCTTTTGGGGAGGGGACACAGCTGGTTGTTCTTGAACCCTAAGTAAGTCTTGGAACAAAACAGTTGCAAATGAAGCTATTAAGAACCCTGATTAACTTAATAAGGTCTTTTGAGTAGCAAAGCAAACAAACAAGTAGGAGTCTTAAATCAGCACCATCAGCTCTGTGTGTTCCTGGAGCTTGAGGGGTTCCTGCCAAAGGCGCAGAACTAAGGAGGCTTGGGAGAGGCCCCAGGGCCGCTTTCTGAGGTGCTTCAGAATTTGGTAGAGGTGGCTGCTTGGCAGGTTAAAGAGTGACGATTTTACCTACAATTGGGGCTTTGGGGGAAGTTTAGATACCACTTACAAGTTTCCAGAATGTGGTTTATTTAAAACCAGAATTTGCTGAGGACCCACTAGTCCAAGGTTCTGCCCTTATAAAGCCTGACTTCCAAAGATGGTCAGGGGAGTCATGGCGGAGTCTGTGGGGTCGCCAAGATCCAACACTCAGACTCAGGGTCCTCCCGTTACAGTCTCCAAAGCAGAGCCCTTACCCCTGAACAACTCTGCCCATCAGCTGTTTTGTCAAAACCAAGGCAACAATCAAAGCAAACCAGAAGCAAATTCCGGGCACCCCATAGCAACCAGGGTTGGCCCTGGCACCAATCTGTGGTTGCAGGGCATCAGAGCGCCCTGCCTACCAGGTGGACTTGGGGGATTCAGAGGGCAGTTTCTACACTGGCAGGAGTGGGGATGGCTGGGCCTGAACCTGCTGGGGATGGCTGCCCATCCTGCTGGGTACCATGTCCCAGGCCCTTGCAGATGCCCCTAGGACATGGAGGGTGACAGAGCAGCTGCGTCAGATTGCAAGGGGTTCAAATGCAGAATCCTGGGGCTCCCAGGTCCACCGAATGGGACCCTGGAGCTGTATGGCTGGAGTGTGCATGGCTAGAAAGCTGGGTTTCTGACACACTTCCAGCAGATTAGGGCACACTCCGGTTTGAGGCCATCCTCTGGGTGACAGCTTTGCTCCAGGGGTCAAAGGGTGACGGGTGAATCAATTGTATTGACTTAAAGCTGAAGGAGTCATGAAGCCCAGCCCAGCACACTGGGCCCAGCGGCAGCACATTGAATATTCACCTCCTCCTTCAGCATCCATTTCCCTCCATCCATCCTGGCTGTGTTTCAGGTCTGGCAGTAAACTGGACACACAGAATTCCTGTCCTCAGGGAGCTGCTATTCCAGATGATGACAGTGCCTTAAATTCAAATAACACTGTCACATCATAGTCACCCATGGTTCTATCAGCCTGTTGTCATGTCTATTGTTCTGTCAATTTACAGATGAGAGAATAAGCCCCAAGAACTCCAAGGGCTTGACCATGGTCTAGAAGTTTGTAAGGGAAGGAAAAACCCTTGAAGGCAGTGCCTTCTGTCCCTCTGGCCAACCCGTGGAAAATTGCTGGGCCTCATCTCTGTAGAGCAGGGGTTCTCAATGGGCGCACATCTCCGAGGGACACTTGGCAATGTCTGGAGACAGTTTTGGTTGTTACAACTGGGGGTGCTACTGGCATCTAGTGGGTAGAGGTTGGGGATGCAGCTAAGCCTTCCACAAAATGCACAGCAAAGCATGATCCACCCCAGATGCCAACAGTGCCATGGCTGAGAATAGAGGCAGGGCAGAAATTAATATTATTTACCACAGTAGCTTGGCTGCTTCATAGAAGTGCCATGAGATAAATACATTCTTCACTTTACAGAAGAGAAAATGAAGGGTGAAAAGTAACAAATGCCAAAGGTCCCATAATTAGAACCAGGCAGAGCTGGGAGCTAAACCAGCTTCTGTCCTGCTCCCAGTAATCGTGGCTTTGCCCTTGAACCTCCTGGTCACCTTGGTGCCAGCAGACTAGGCTCAGTGCAAAGGGAGGAGGCCTAGGTCTGAAACAGCTTAGAGAAGCACCTTACCCCAGGTCCCCGCAGATCTGAGCGCTGCTTACTTGCTGCTGTCCCTGGGGCCCTGCCCAGTGCCTCATTTCCCACTAAGGAAATTCCCTTGAAATTCTTTTTTTTTTTTTTGCAGGTGCTGATGTTCAGAGTCTGTGCTCAGCTTGGCGCTGAATCAGGCTTCAACTGGAAGTCTGTCCAGACTGGGACGGGTCTCCAGTTACCTTGCGTGACAGCCACAGTGCCTCGCCCTGCTGCCACCACCCTGGCCTCTGCTCTAGGGGTGCATGGAGCCTCCCCCAGCCCACCAAAGTGGGCCCATTAAAAGGCTTTCCAGGCCATACCCAGTAGGTTCACAGCATCCACTTCCCTGGCAGCCTGGGGCCAGGAGAGGCCCTCTCTTTCCTTGGGGATGAGCTGAGCATAAGGCAGCGGGAGGGGGAGATCAGAGATTCCTACCATCCAATTCAGAAATAATGGATTCCTATAGGAAAGTCACTTCCAGGGAAAATTTGGTGGTATCTGCTGATTAGCATCACTTTGGAGGATTTATTTATTGAAAGCTACTGGGAGTTGGGTGTAGCACCAAGGACCCACTGGTGCAGGGCTTTTATGGAAGTAGCGCAGCTGGTTCCCAAGGGAATGCAGACACAGACGAGGCCAACCCAGCTTACCCCAGCGTAGCAGCCATAAAGTCAGGGATAGAGAGGAGGGAGGGACAGAGAGGAAATGCTTTACAGGGCACTGCACACTCGCCAGGCTTCTCCCCAAAGCTTGGGGTTCCTCCCCTCACCGGCTTCTGGCCCCTTCCTCTTCTCACCCTCCTCACCTCACCTAGGCTCTAAGTGAAGAAAGAGGTGCCACTCCCAGGATTCACCCCTCTGCTCCCCAGAGCGAGCCTTTCCAAAGCCTCAGGAAGAGGGCCATTCCAGAACGGAATCGTTCCTGTGCTTGAGATGGAAAGGGTATGTTAAAGTGGTCCAGCAGGCAGGAGAGATGGTCAGAGGCATGGCCTATCTGCCAGTCAGGGCCGGGGTTTGCAGACATCAGCCTGGCCAAGCTGGGACCTTTGTACCCCAGCCCAGGTGCCAGCCAGGTCAGCGAGGTCACGTCTGAAACGTAAAATGCAATCCTGGCAATAATTTCCCTGTTTCCATATCTCCCATTTATGATACATTGTTTGGCTGGGATTCAAACAAGCAGAACCATGAGGAGTGATATAGAATGAGGAGCTCACTGCAAGGATTTGACCGCTGTGGGAGCTGGGCACACAGTCTTATTTCCTCTGATTGGGGTCATGTGCCTGCAGTCCCAGGGCCAGTGTTGCAATTGAAAGATGGGAGTGACGGGGGAGAGAAGGGACAATGGGAACCCCCCCCCCCAGTGGACAAGGTGGAAACTGCCTTGGCCTCTCTCTTTCCAGGCTCCAACCTGGCTACTCGGGAGGCCTGCCTGCAGGAAGAGGCACGCTTCTGCCCTGGAGCTGCATTGGCCACAGTTTGGAGCAGCTGAAGGAAGGAGTCCTCTGGGAGGTGGGGGACTGGGGAAGGTGGAGAGTGGTTGGGGAACTAAGAGGAGGTGGGGAACACGTGTTAATAATATACCCATACTGTCCAGGTTCACGCCTGTAGTCCCAGCTATCCAGGAGACTGAGGCAGGAAGATCGCCTGAGCCCGGGAGGCGGAGTTTGCAGTGAGCTGAGATGATACCACAGCACTGCAGCCTGGGCGACAGAGGAAAACCCTGTCTCAAAATAATTAATCATCATCATTATCATATACCCATACAAATCTAACTCAAGGGAGGTGGGAAGAGGCAGGGGAGGTAGGGGAGATGGGGGACTTGCAAACTGGTTGGGGAGGGTAAAAGGTACGAGTAGAGTTGGGGGTTGGGGGCTGCCTGAAGTCAGGCATGAGCTGCAGCAGCGCCTGCACAGACACGCCAGGATCCGCGTGGCTCAGCATCCCTTCCAACTCACCCATCTCGCACAGATTGCACCTGCACGATGCTGGAAAGGGAATTACAGAAACCGCTATTCAGCTTAGAATTTGACACATTGCAAAATCACGAGATTTTAAAATTCTATATATAATTGTGTTTTGTTTGGTTGGTTTTATAGTTCTTGCTTGTGTATTTTTATACGTGTGTGTGTGTGTGTGTGTGTGTGTGTGTGTGTGTAGTCCCCTTGGATTGAGCATAGCTCTGCTTTTCTCAGCTGAATTCCTTTGAGAAACCCTTGAAATTCTGACAGAAAAATGAGCACCACAGCAAGAGATCTGCTGGAAAAGATGTGGGGCGTGTGTGTGTGTTCCAGCCGTGTGTGTCTCTGTGTGTGCCATGTCTCCAAACTCATTTCATGCTGGGGGTGGGAAGAGGAGAGGAGAGAGTCAAAGACAACAACAGAAAATGAAGCTGCACATTGCGGCTGTGAGGCCAGTGTCCTTTCCCCAAGAACCAGATGCAGATTTCAATCAATTCAATCAATGGGCAATGTTTGCCGGCCATAAAAATAGCCCAGAGGTTGCTGGTCAGCGGCTCTAAGATGGATGACCAGTGGCCCTGGAGGTCCCAAAGGTCAAAGATGACTATCACCTTAAAATGTAATCTGTGCCGGCCCCCAGCCCTGGGGCTAGTGGGTGGGGCAGCATCTGCAGCCCTGCACCAAGCCAGGCCACTCTCAGACACAGCCTGGCAGGGGCATCCTTGGACCTGGGCCGTGGGGTCTGCCTCGCCCTCCTCACCCCACCTAGGCTCTACGTGAGGGAAGAGGTGCCCCTCCCAGGACTCACCCATCTGGTCCCCAGAATGATCCTCCTCAAAGCCTCAGAAAAAGGAACATTCCAGAAGGGAATCATTCCTGTGCTTGAGATGGAGATGGTATGTTAAAGTGGTCCAGCAGACAGGAGAGTCAGAGGCATGGTCCATCTGCCAGTCAGGGCTGGGATTTACAGACATCAGCCTGGCCGAGCTGGGACCTTTGTACCCCAGCCCAGTTGCCAGCGAGGTTGGCACAGCCATACTCCCGAGCCCTGGCCTGAGGTTGCCGTTATGCCCGGCAGAGAAGCTGCATATTTCTCCATCTGTCACTGCCCGCCATGGTGCCCCATAGGCGGCTGCAAAAGAGCAGGGCTGCTGTTTGGCTTTCAACTTTATGTCCCTTTGCACTAGGCAGACCCTCGCCTCCTGCCACTCTGCGTGGCTGTGGCAGTTTCTTAGGTATCATCGTCTTTCATCTGTTGCGATGAGAAGGGATGATGGCAGCCATCCCTCTGTTCCTGGTGAGTGATGAGTGAGTGGCCTTGCCGTCCTCACCTTCCTCCCCTCCTTGACTACGGCTCTCATTTCATTTGGCTTTTCCCTCCCTCCTCAGTCTGAAGTCACCCGCTGTATCTTCACCCAGACATTCTTTCCTGGGCCCTCCTGCATCAGCATAGAACGAGAGCAGCGTGGGTTGCATCTCAGAGCCTCGCAGCTCATCTTCAATGCTCTCTTCCCTCTCCCTGCTCACTGTCTGATGAATGCCAGATTTCTTCTCCCCATTTAGGTTCACTGGTCTTGTTACTTTTTCCATCTTCTGTGTTGCATTCGGGCAGTGCTTAAGGACGAGAAAGGTCTGATGAGCACTTTGTTGAACTGCATTGTCTCCTAAAATGGACTGCTTCCCTTCCTGTCCACTGTTGCTGGCTGGTTGCTAAGGCCGCGGACTCGAGAGCAGGGTCTGCCTACTGGTCTGCCTATTGTCCTTCCACAAATCATCGCTGTTCGGCTATTTAATGGTCGACATGTCACCGGAAGATGCAGTATTTCCCAAAAGTCAGGAAGCAAATAAATTATTACAGTTTAAAAATGAATCTATTTATTGATCTCCTTCTTTTACACTATTAATGCTAATTGTTTTTCATGGTGCATGCATTTGGGATTCATCGAAATGCATTCTTAACGAATTTCCAAACACAAAAATTATAGCAGGATAACAGATAGCACCAAATCATTCTACCATTTCTCAAAGGCCTTCTGCTCTGAAGAGACCTTGCAAGATCAGGAAGAATCCGCACGTGTTTGTCTCTAAGATTTGAGATAGCGTGGCTAATAGTGTAGATGTGTGGGTGGACACTATAGCTAGCTGCATTGTTTGAGTACCTACTGTGTGCCAGGTTCCAGGCTAGCTTGTTTACATTGTTTCACTGAATCTGCACAACAGCCCAAGGTCAGTTTTATCATTTCCACTTTATTTACTCAGAAACTGAGACCCAAAGAGGGTCACACATCTATCAAGTGGAGAACCCAAATACAAGCCCAATTTAATCTGGTTCTAAAGCACTTTTCCCCTGAGCCACTCTCCGTGCTGGACTGGTGTCACACTGGCTGCAGCAGGTTCATGCCAGTGGATGTGGTCCCTCTTTCTGCCTGTCTGTCCCCTCAGAGTACATCTTGGGCCTTGTCACAGCACAAGTCACAGCACACAATTCACACATCACATTGGTCTGTTCCTTCTTAACCATCACATCAGACAAAAGGCAGCATTGTGCCCTTACAGGAGAAGACCACTGTCTGTCTTTCCTTATTCTTCTGTAGTAATACTTGAGATAGACAGGCAGCCAAGCTAAAGACTATACTTCCCAGGGTTCCTTGCAGCTGAGTGTAGCCATGTGACTATCAAGATGTTAGCAGACTTGACGTGTGCCATGAGTTTGGATGTGCGCCTTGAGTTTTTATGTGTGTCTTGAATTTTGTCTTTAAATGAAGGAAAGAGCTTATTCCCATTGTTTTCCCATCTTATTGCTCTCTGGAATTTAGATCTGATTGTAGGAGCTGAAGCAGCCATTTCAGACCATGAGACAGAAGTAGTGTGGTAAGGGCAACAGAACCAGAGGACAGATGGAGCCTGCGTCTCAGATGCTATGGAGATGGTGTCTTGACTGGGAACTGCATGCCTGGCCTGGGCTATGAGAGAATTAAATACCTCTCTGGTGTTAAAGCCATGATTATTTTCATCCTCTGTTACAGCAGCACACTTTTATCCTAAATCCTGCAACTGCTCAAGAGAGTGTGTGGCATGATGGAGGTAGAAGGCTTAATGATGAACACCCACAGATGTCCACACCCTAGCCTCCAGAACCTGTGAATATGTCATCTTACTTGGTAAAAGGGACCTTGGAGATGTTATTTAAGAAACTTCAGATGGTGAGATTATCTTTGGTGATCCCAATAGACCCACTGTAATCACAAGAGTTCTTATGACCCAGTGGCAGGAGGATCAGTGAGAGAAGATGTTATACCACTGGCTTTGAAGATGGAGGAAGGGGCTACGAGCCAAGGAATTCAGGCAGATTCTAGAAGCTGGAAAAGGCAAGGAAAGAGAATCCTCCCAAGGGCCTCAGCTGACAT
Organism: Sapajus apella; assembly: GCF_009761245.1. Lineage (NCBI taxonomy): Eukaryota > Metazoa > Chordata > Mammalia > Primates > Cebidae > Sapajus > Sapajus apella. The sequence continues at coordinate 3,115,595 of NW_022436970.1, read as the reverse complement.
TGAGACTTAACCCAGTGAAGATGATTTTGAACTTCTCACCTCCAGAACTGTAAAATAATAAATGTGTCTTGTTCTAAGGCACTAAGTTGGAGAAATTTATTACAGCTGCAATCGGAAATATAATGGGAGATCCAGATAAAAGGAGAATTCAGTCCATGAAGGAAAGGGTATGTTGGGGTGAAGCGATAATGCTGTTCTGCATGCTCCCAAATCCCATCAGTGATCTTCTCCCCAGCCTTCAAGGTCCAGCAGCAGCCTCCTCTCAGGAGCCTTCCTGGATCATACCAGGCAACTGGCTTCCATGCTGATCTCACTAGAGAAACTACATATTGGTATAGAAAGATAGGGCCTCCTGGGGAGAAACTGCATGTCACCCCAATCCTGCTAATCCAGAGCCTGGCACAAGCGGCCCTTCCCTGTGGAAACACCTGGCACCGTGGTTGCCATCTGTGCAGACCATGGTGCCTTTGAGCTTCAGCCATTCAAAGGAACAAAGTAGGTCCAAAGGAGGAAAGAGGTAAGTACACAGGCTGTATCTCTTCTAGCCAGCCAGCATGTATTGGCCTGAAGGCCCAACAGGCGAGATCTCTCTCTCCAAAGGGAGAAGAGACCCTCCTAGAATTGCCAACATGGCACCTGTCTGCTCCCTCCCCTCCTCCCCTCACAAGATTATGAAAACTTGACCTCACAATCCTTCCCCTATTAAGAGAACTTGACTTTTCAATCCTCCTCACATAGAGTTCCAGAAGGCCACCACCAGGTGGTTGGAACCCACCATCTCTGCCCTAGATCTTAAGAATAAGAAGAGCAATAATTATAACAACTTCACCATTTGCAAAGCAACCACCACTATGATTATTACAGGAAGGAATCATCAATGGCTGCCAAAATTACTGCAAAAAAAGGATGATGGGGAACAGTGTATTTACACAATCTCAAAGCATCTCCTTACAAGATACATTAATTACAAAGGAAAAAAACATAGTTTACATAGTTTATAGTTGAGAAAACTTGCAGATACTACCTTATTCATGTGATAGAAGTGAACACCGCCAGGAATGACCATTATGTACCTCTTGATACACTGCACTGAGGAGGACAGTGTCACTGCTGCAGTCTCCTGGCAAAGAATGCACAATCTGAATCTAATCGTGAAGAAATATCAGGCAATCCTGATTTGGGACTGTCTGTAAAGTAACTAACCTGTACTCTTCAAAAGTGTCAAGGTCATGAAAGATAAAGGAAGACTGAAGACCTGTTGGAGATGAGAAGAGTCTCCACTGGTATCAGAACCAAAGAAATTGTGGGGTCTTGGATTAGATCCTGGACCAGAAAAAGAACATTTGCTGCGACATTTGGTAACACTTAAGGTCTGTAACTTAGTTTAACAGTATTGGCCAACGTTAATTCATTGGTTTTGATTCTTGAATTATGATTATGTCACATGTTACCATTTGGGATGTTGAGTAAGGGTACATGGGAATTCTTTCTGCAACTTGTTTGTAAGTCTGAAATTATTTCAAAATAAAGAGTTTATTTAAAAACCTTCTCAATTGTCTGAACACTTCCATATTACTGATTTGATTTTATCCTAATTACAGCCTCTCAACAGGGTGGCATTATTTGTATTTACTGTGAGGAAATGGGAGATAAGTAAGGAAAGTGATTTAACCAGGTCCACCAAAGTGAAGTGGCATGCAGACCCGAGACTCGAATCTGAATTTCCTATTTCCAAGTCCTAATTGCCTTTCCAACTAGGATGAACTGGTTTAAACCTAATATCCAATGCTACATGTCCTCATAAAAGGAGCAGATGACTTTTTGAGACACTTGGGTCGAACTAGGACATAGTCAACGGTCCCGCTCTGGGGGCAATTCTGGTTCCACTTGCCTTCCCTCCACCCATGACTCCACAGGCACACGCACAGCATCCTCCTGATCAGAGATAGGATGACCTCTTGCCAGTCTTTGCATTCATCCGCAATTCCACCCTTCTCGAGGCTACGACAGGAGTGCTTTCCACCAGAAATAGTGTTAACAATGCACGGGGGGGTAGAAAAGGATGCTTGCAGGGTTCTTAATCAGCCAGGAGTTCAGTTCAGCAGGAACTTTGAATCCATTTAATTCTGGTTTACAAATGAGTTGACTTCAGCTCCCCATCTATAAAAGAACTGTTGAGAAACAGAGCGTTGAACTTGGAGGGAGCACATTTGGGTTCTGAGCTCAGATTGTCAGGGATTTTAATCCCAGTTTTCCCCAAATTGGTTAGGTTTATGCCTGCTGTCCTGGGGTAATTATGAATTGTTCCATCTTTCACCCTCAGAAGTGTCCCGGTTAGGACAAGAAACTATCTGGTCACCATACACAGTGATTATCTGGTTGAACCTTTGTTTTTCAAGGAAAGAACAGAAGGCCCAGAGAGGTGGAGTAACTTGCCCAAGGCCACACAGCCCTTCAGTAGCACTGTCTCCAGAGGCTGCAGCACTATTCTCAGGGGTGACTGCTTTTAACTATTTTGGTTGGGGCTTTGGTGGCAGTGCCGTCGGCCCCAGTTCTCAGTTTCATCCTTGGTTGCTTTCTCCGGGGCTCAGTCTCATCCTCTGCAATGGAAGGCGTTGCCCTGCCTTCATCATCTCCCTCTGGGGCAGCTGTATCAGCCTCCTAACTGGTCTTCCCATGCCCACTCTTACTCCTATCCAATCTGCGCATCAGCCAGTGGTTCCTTTGAAACACCAATCTCATCGTGTCCTCTTACTCCTAAACGCCACAACCACCTTGGGAGCCCTGTGTGACCTGACCCCTCTTGCAAACCACTCCCTATCCCCGTATCTTCCTTTCCCCCCTTTGCTTATAACTACTGCTCTTTATCTGTCTCACCCACTGGAATGTAAGCTCCACAAGGGCAGAAACCAGGTCTCTTCTGATTCAAGGTTACATCCCTAGTGCCTGTTAAATGCTCAGCACCGTGGATGATGAACAAAGATGAGATGACTGAGTGAATGACTTGTAGTCCTGACATTCTGATTCTATGGAGTTGATCAGAAAACACCTTAAGGCCCCAGTGGTACGGTGTTTTCCCTGGAACTGATTCCTTTTGTCTGTGATGCAAAGAAACATATAACTAGAAGAATAACCTTTTAGAATATAATCTATTTTAAATGAAACACCCTGAATCCCACATCTCAAAACACTATTCTCATCTGGAAGCTGCTGTTTCTTGTCCCGCCTTTTTCATCTCAATCTACCATGTTCGTGGAACATGAACATGAACATGGACAGGAATCATCCTGTCAACCCCCTCCAAACAAAAACCAAACAGATGATAAAACCATTCTGGCCTTTGGACATTAGCCCTTCCAACCCCTCCATCATACAGATGAGAAAACAGATGCCCCATAGAAGTTGGCTTTAGGATCAGGGCTTGGGCTTCAGGGCTTGAACCAACCTTTTGATAGCCAGTTTGGGGCATTTCCTGGGAGAGCAGCATAACTTAGTGCACCCCTGTGTGAGAGGCCTGGGCTTCCACTTTGGGACACACAGTGGATGGTGGTGCCCAGAGCCAGCCCCAGCCTGGTGCCCAATGAAACTGTCAACAGCACCTGTGAGGTTCCACATGGACTCCACGAAGTGTTCTCAAACTTTAGGTGCACACGAATCGTCCAGGAAGCTTACCAAAATGCAGTTGTGACCCAGCAGGCCTGGTTGCGACCTAAGGTTTTGTATTTCTAAACAGCTCCCAGGGGATATTGATGCTGCTGCTGCCCAGACCATGCTTTTTATTCATATTATTGTTATTATTATGCTTTCAGTTCTGGGATACATGTGCAGAACATGCAGGTGTGTTACACAGGTATACATGTGCCATGGTGGTTTGCTGCACCAATCAACCCATCATCTACATTAGGTATTTCTCCTAATGCTATCTATCCCCTAGCCCCCAACAGGCCCCAGTGTGTGATGTTCCCCTCCCTATGTCCAGGCGTCCTCATTGTTCAGTTCCCACTTATGAGTGAGAACACCTGGTGTTTGGTTTTCTGTTCCTGTGTTAGTTTGCTGATAATGATGATTTCCAGCTTCATCCATGTCCCTGCAAAGGACATGCACTCATCCTTTTTTATGGCTGCATAGTATTCCATGGTGTATATGTGCCACAATTTCTTTATTCGGTCTATCATTGATGGGCATCTGGGTTAGCTCCAAGTCTTTGCTATTGTGAATAGTGCTGCAATAAACATACGTGTGCATGTGTCTTTATAGTAGAATGAGTTATAATCTTTTGGGTATATACCCAGTAATGAGATTCCTAGGTCAAATGGTATTTCTGGTTCTACATCCTTGAGGAATCACCACACTGTTTTCCACAATGGTTGAACTAATTTACACTCCCAACAGTAGTGTAAAAGCGTTCTTATTTCTTCTCCACATTCTCTGCAGCATCTGTTGTTTCCTGACTTCTTAATGATTACCATTCTAACTGGGTGAAATGGTATCTCATTGTGGTTTTGATTTGCATTTCTCTAATGACCAGTGATGATGAACTTTTTTTCATCTGTTTGTTGGCTGCATGAATGTCTTCTTTTGAGAATTGCCAGACCACACTTTGAATGGTATAGTAGTCGCTCAGAAATCAGTCACCCGTGTGAACTGAAAGATTGTGTCCTCTCCAAATACATACATTAAAACTGAATCACCAAAGCAACAGTACTGGGAGATGGGAACATTGGGAGGTGATCAGGCCATGATGGCAGAGGCCCAGTAAATGAGATTAGTGCCCTTATAAAAGAGGCCCCATAGAGCTCCCTCGTCCCTTCCACCATGTGAGAACACAGCAGGAAGATGCATTCTGTTACCAGGAACTGGGCCCTCCCCAGACACTGAACCTGCCCATGCCTTGATCTTGGACTCCCCAGCCTCCAGGACTGTAAGGGAGAAATTTCTGTTGTTTATAAGCCACTCAGCTTACGGCAGTTTGTTATAGCGCCCCAAATAGACTAAGACTGCCATCTTGTCCTCTGAAACGCCAGCTAGCAAATATTTTAGGCTTTGTGGGCCAAGAGGCAAAATTGAGAATATCACACAGAGAGAAAACAAATTTCCATACATTTTTTTATAGATGAAATTCAAAATATAACAATAATTGAATACTATTTTTTTGGTAATGTGGGTCTACTAATAAAAAAAAACTGAAATTATTTTTTTAGGAGTTCAGTAAGGAGAAAATCACCCTAAGCAGGTTTTCAGCATGAGGAATACACACTCTACCCGTTTCCACCCAGACTCTTCTTTGCTATCCAATACCATGTTTCACAAACAGCAAGAAATATAGGTCCCAGGAAGTGAAACAACAAGAAGTGTTTTCGGTGCATTTCTGAGCCGGCAATGAAATAGGTCCAATGTGACAGACACTGCAGCTCTGTATTTTTTGGCTAAGTTATGAATCAATACATTTGAAGTAATTCAGCCTCCCACTCACCCCACGTCTTGTCATGTGGGATGGCGGTGTTCGGAGGGTCACATAAATACGGTTTGTAGAGGTGGTTCTCACTCCCGGGGCTTGTGTTCCTGACTGAGGGACTGCAAGTCTGAATGGTGTAAATTGAATCTGACTTCCCCATGGCAGCAATGCTATTATGTGCGATTATGTGAATGGGAATTCGCTGTGGAAGGATCCCACAGGCGAAGGGAGCCGTAGGAGTGAAGGAATCGAGGTGTGGTATTTTTCAAGAATGTGAGCATTCTGGACTGGCAAATGCTGTTGGTCCCCGTCTCTCCTCTGCACTGGGGAACCCTGGGCTTCTGTCGCCTTCCTAACGCCCGCCTCTTAGATGTCCCTCGGCCCTTCCTTTTGGTGTCCATCTAAGGGACACCGAAAGGAAGGGCTGTGATTTGAGTTCTCAGAATGTCTTGATTAGATGTGTATCTATCCCTGGCCTCCCTGGCACAACAATCTCCATTTTCTCAACGATGATGCACCCTGCCACCAGGTTTAGCCAAGATATGGGATCATTGTCGCCCTGAAAATCATTGAGAACTCTCTAGACCTCAGAGGAAACAGCCTAACCCTGTGTCACTGACTAAGAATGTCTTCATGCTGGCCTCAGCTCACAGCTGGAATCACTTCCTGCCACGTCACTGTACATTGCACAGTCTGTTTTCAAGCGTTGGCTGCAAGGGGCTCAGCCAGTGCGGAAGACGATTATATCACATGACAAGGAATCAGAGGTGGATGTCTGCAGGGCTGGCTCCTCCAGAAGCCCAGGATTCTCAGTGGTGCCACTGAGGATTTACCCCAGTGAGTTGGCCTGAGCCGAGGTGGGTTCCAACGTAGGCCCAAAATGGCTTGTGGGCTCCCAGATATCACAGATTTGCACAGCTTTGTATACAAACAGAAACTTCTACTTGAATGTCTCTTTTTACTGGGGAGGAAAACCTTTCCCAAGAGCACCCCTCCCACCTCATGGGCCAGAATGGCATTGAAGGCCTTCCCTATACCACTGGGCATTGCATGAGCATGCTGGCTTGAATTAATCAAGCTTCCATTTCCAAGGCTGAAAAGAGACTCCAGCCTGAGCACATGGTCATGTGGTGCGAAGAACAGAGCCCAGCCCAGGTTTAGAATAGTGGAATAAAGGGGAACATGGCTCTGGGTAAGGGACTGGCTACATCTGCTGCTCCCTGAAAACATCATTCGCCTTCACAGCTCAGTGCCTTCAGTGACGTCTTCCCTTTGTCTGAATGTTCTTCCAACCTGGAAACTCCTATTCATCTTTCAAGATCCAGCCCTAATGCCACCACTGTGCAGTGTGACTGTGCTTTAAGTGATAGAGAGCTGGGGGAAGCCTCCAGGCTCCAGCCAACAGCCTGCAAGGGCCTCCAGCGACAGCCAGCAAGAAAGTGAGGCCCCCAGTCCCACAAGCAGAAGAGATTGAATTCTGCCAACAATGACATGAGCTTTGAAGCAAATTCTCTCCACACAAGCCTCAAATGGGACCACGCTCCCAGCCAACACTGTGATCGTAGCCCCTGAGAGATCTTGAGGCCAAGGCTCCCAGCTAAGCCGAGCCTGAATACCTGGTTCAGAGAAGCTGTAATGCGCTGTGTGTGTGTGTGTGTGTGTGTGTGTGTGTGTGTGTTTTGAGACAGAGTCTCACTCTATTACCTAGGCTGGAGTGCAGTTGTGCCATCTCCATTCACTGCAAACTTTGCCTCCTGGGTTGAAGAGATTCTTCCCTTTCAGCCTCCCAAGTAGCTGGGATTACAGGTGTGCACCACCACACCCGGCTAATTTTGTATTTCTAGTAGAGACAGGGTTTCGCCGTATTGGCCAGGCTGGTCTGGAACTCCTGACCTCAAGTGGTCCTCCTGCCTCGGCCTCCCAAGGTGCTGGGATTACAGGCATGAGCCACCGCACCTGGCCAAATGTGTTTTAAGAGGTTTGTGCTAATATTGTTACTGTGTAGATAATTAACAAAACCCATTCTCCTCATTGTAGCTGAGTGGTGTTTTCTAGCTATATCATATCACATCTTTCAACTCACAACTTTAGGATGGCTTGTGAGTCCCCGAAGAACGCCCTTGACCATTGTCTATGAGATTCAATACTGTCTGGATGCCTCACATGTGGCCACAGCTAGCTCACTACCTGCTGTCACTCTCCCTTCTGCCCCAGGGACCTCACATGTGCTATTTCCTTCTCTAGAAGCTCTTCCTGTTACATCTGCTCTATTGACATCCAGCTCCTTCTCTTCCTTCAGAGGCTCCGCATTGATCTTGCCCACCCCTTCCCTGGGCTACTGGGTCTCAGCCTCTCCTTGTTTCTGTCATTGCTTGTGTTACACTTTGTGGTTGGCTTAGTCCCCACCCCAGCCCACTAGACTGTGAGCCCATAAGGGCAGCTGTTGCCTTCCCCACTGCAATCCCAGCACCTAGTTCTCTGCCTGATGTGTGGTAGATGCTCACTAGATATTTACCAGATGAATGAATGCATTTAATTCTCATCGGAATCCACCAGAATGTACATGCTCAAATGAATATTTATCATAATGGCTCATAACTCTACAGTCAGAAGAGACATTCCCAGGGTGGATGCTCATTTCTTTTCTCTGTCCCCTCCTCCTCTGTGGTCCCATTGTTGCTTCAGGCTCAGATCACATATCCTGGGGAGGAAAGCTCTGGAGACCAGTGCTAGAAGATTAAAAACAAATAATGATAAGGTGGCTCATGCCTGTAATCCCAGCACTTTGGGAAGACAAGGCGGGTGGATCACAAGGGTAGGAGTTCAAAACCAGCCTGGCCAACATGGTGAAACTCTGTCTCTACTAAAAACTATAAAAATTAGCTGGGCGCGGTGGCAGGCCCTTGTAATTCCAGCTGCTTGGGAGGCTGAGGCATAAGAATCGCTTGAACCCAGGTGGCAGAGGTTGCAGTGAGCTGAGATTGTGCCAGTATACTCCAGCCTGGGCAACAGAGTGAGATTCCATCTCAAAAAAAAAAAAAAAAAAAAAAAAAAAGGAATGAAATCAGGGATGGATGGAGCTCAGGCGGCTGGGATCCAGGGAGGCAGAGCTGGAGGAAGCACTTAAGGCAGCAGACAGAGGCCTGAGATGCCAGGAGGCAACCCAGAACCCAGTGCCTGTGTGCACAGTGTGGGTATCTAGCTATGCACAACCACTGAGCATTGCTCCAGGTTAAACCATCAGAAGGAGGGGTTGCCTGTGTGTGTACACTATGGATAATGGGCCTCACGGCATCCAGCACATTAGCTAGATAGCCTTTGAGATGCATAAAGGATGTGCCTGCACCATATTAATTTCACTCTTGCTAGAAATGCCTGGAAAATAATAGGCATTCAATAAGTCATTGTGGAATAAATAAATGAAGATTGAATTTTGAGGTCCTTGGTTTTTTTATTGAGGTCAATATGAGAATAAAGCATGTCTCTTCCGCTGCTATAAGGCTGGCCTTGATGATGGTGTCCATTGATGGAGAGGAAAGAGCACTTCAGATTTTAATCCCGACTCTACCACTTTACTAGCTGTGTGACCTTAGGCCAGTTACTTACCCTGTCAGTGTATCAGTTTTCTAACCGATACAATGTGGGCTAATTCAGAATGATTGAAAGACTTAGGTGAAATTGCATGTCAAATGCCTAACATGGCCTCCAAGCACATTTGGACCCTCAACCCCTTGGCTTGTTAGAAAAGAGACCTAAGATGTGTTTGTCACAGAGCCACAGCCTGGGGCCTGCTGCAGGGCTAAGCTGAGGCTAATGGATGTGAGTATCGAGGAGTATTATGGTTTGCTCTAGCAAGTTCTGATATATACCATTACTTCCTGGCATGAGATTATCAGGGATGGTGAGCTAAGGCTATGTAAACCCAATATGTGACAACAGAGACCGGAACGGCCCCTGTACTGGCAGGGGGTGCTCTTTGCTGAATCTGGCCAAGTAGAGAAAGTAAGTTTTGTAATACTTCTCTGTTGAAGTCACCTGGGAGGCAAACCGTTTTTCAATCTGAAGTTTCGGAAGTATGCTTTATATGTATTGGTGACTCACAAGTTTGGCTGTAGTAGAGGAAGCTCTCCTTAGATGTTGCTAAGGAGTACCTCTGGCTTTCATATTCAGCCTCTAATGGGTGATTCATCACCCTTCAGCTTTTCACTGTGTTTTTCTAGCGCAACCCCACAACAGTCATCCAAATCTATTGTCTTTATAATGTCTCCTTTCCTTTACTTCTCAATGCCTGCCACGTGGTACCCTCCAGCAAGTCCCCCTCCATCAGTAAGCCATTCAAGTATCATCAAGGAAAGTTTTAACAGTTGTGCAGCCTAGCATGCCAGAGGCTGTCCATGAGGGACCACCAGTGATGGGTCCTTCTCGTCATGGGTCAATGGCTCAGCTCTCAAACTCCGTTTTAGAATCTGTTTTCTTGGGCCACTCCTGGTAGGCTCTCTGGGATGCAGACTGTGTGTGAGAGAGGTCTGCACATAGGAATTTTATGGAGCAGTGTTCTCAGGATCAACATCTGTAGGGAAATGCTCAGGTCTGGGCAGAGAGAGAGGTTGAGCTGGGAGGCAGCTCAATGAAGGCTTCAGTCACTGCTCAAGGGAGCTCTGGAGCTGGGATGGCCTTTCCAAGTGGTTTGAAATGGAGAAATGGAGCTCAGGGATGAGTCTTTTTTTTTTTTTTTTTTTGGCAGTCTCACTACGTTGCCCAGGCTGAAGAGCAGTGGCAGGATCTTGGCTTATTGCAACCTCCATCTCCTGGGTTCAAGTGATTCTCCTGCCTCAGCCTTCTGAGTAGCTGGGATTACAGGTGCCCACTACCACACCCAGCTAATTTTTGTGTTTTTAGTACAGACAGGGTTTCACCATGTTGGCCAGGCTAGTCTTGAACTCCTGACTTGAAGCAATCCGTCCCTGACCCCGGCCTCCCCAAATGCTGGGATTACGGGTGTGAGCCACCACACCCACCTCAGGGCTGGGTCTTTAAACCTCCTTCCTGACCCACCATGGGATGTGCTTGTCTCCCGGCAAAGGGAACATGACCTTGGGTGAGACAGTCCTCTTTGGCTGGGAAGCAATCTTTAAGGAAGGACTCAGCACACAGCTGTTAGAACGCTTCAGTCCTGCGGTGGGATTTGGGTGGGGGGTGGGGAGGACCTGGGCAGTGCACTGTGTCAGGCATTCAACTCACTGTGCCAGTCACACACTAGAACCCAGGATTAGGACACACAGTTTATTTTTAAAACAAGAAAAACTTAAAAAAAAATGAAATGTGGAAAATAACACCAAGCTGGAAAAATCTTTTGTTAGGGGTTTTGACACGGATTTCGAGTGAATAGAATGGATTTATTAATAAGAAGGTATATAACTAGAAGCTATATTTTCATTGTATTTTTAACACTCATTAATTAGCATATGTTTGCAGCAGGCCTGATGTACTTGAGATACTTAGGATTCCTTTGTCCTTCTGAGCTTGTCTGGAAGGTATGGGCATCATTGGCTTCTTAGTTTTCTTATCAGTAGAGAAGCAAAGAATCTATATCCATCTGATGGAGTTATTTGGCTACAGAATGAATGGCTCTAATCTTGCTGGTAAGAATGAATTGTTTACTATCTTCCTAGAGGTGCATAAAACTCTCACTCAGAAAGACACAAATTAGAATATCTTCATAAGTAATTTTCTTCAAGGGACTTGGAAAGCTAGAAAAAAATTAAGTTCTAGGTACAAGAACTCTTTTCTCATGCAAAGGATTGAACCGAATGTGAAGGACGATATAGAATTTACAATGCCATTATGGCAGAATCAACATGAATTGCAAAACCAAATTCTGAGACAATGTAACCACTTAAAAAAAAAAAATTGTAGCCAAAAAGTGTACAGAAGCAGGAAGTCTGAATGCCTCTTGAGCATTCAATATTCATACTGCTACTGCTACAAAATTTAAGTTTTGACTAAAGAGAGATGAGCACCTCAAAACACACCATTGTGAGCTTGGTTCATTAAAGGAAACTACAAGCACAAAACTGTAGGTTTTTTTTCTATTTTGTAAACAACAAAAAGAACTGAACATCTAATTTTTGAAATTCTTCTGGCTTTTCTTTTTGACCTTTGGTATTTGTATGTATTGACAATCTATAAACCATTGCACAAAAACACCTTGAAGTGTCAGGCTTTAAAAATGAGTCTTCTTTTCTCTTTCTCCTGTGCAGCTTGGATTATCTTGGCCTTGTCAAAACACATTCTCTAGTTAGAGGGTGGAAATATTTCCCTCCTGGCTCCAAAGTATTGATTTTCTTCAACACTCAGCTCTGTCAGTCAGTCAGAAGGGGTGAAAGGTGAAAGTTCACCCAGCACTGCTTGGCTTTACCTTCCTATTAATGTCACGGCCTTTCCACATTTGATCAGTTTATGTGATCACTGATCATATAGAACTGTTATTGGCCCTATTTTCCCTATAAAAATACATTTAAGTCATGAGATGTTAAAACATTTCCCGGGGCCCACAGTGGGCATTTGATAGGGCCAAAGATGCCTCAGACCACTCCTGTAATGTTCACCAAATTCTTATAGAATATTATACTATTACATGATCATTGACTCAATTCAAGCTTTTCTGTGCTCTTATCTGAAATAATTAAGAGAAAAGAAGTACATAGGCTACATATACATAACACTCTATGAGCAATAAGGACCTATTTCATTAGTCTTGCTTTTTCTGAAAACCAATTATACCCTTTACCTCAGGGATTAAAATTCAACTCCAAACTGAGTATGAAATGCAATGAATTTAATGATCTCAGCCCAGCTCCCGAGAGGCAGCCAACCCATGCCATCCAATCTGACAAGATACAATTTGGTGCCATTAACAGTCTATTTGGGAGCATGTGGGGTAGAGATAAAGCAACAGGCATGCAATGCCCTTGCCCAAACCACAGAGGGTGCCATTGAGTTTCTGGAGGGAGAGTTTCTCTCTGGTTGTCTCACTTCTGCTCTACTGTCCTCTGGGGATAAGTCACCTTTCCCAAGCCAGCTCTCCAGGAAAATGAATGATCAGAGGCAGCAGGGCGAGAGGAGCATACGGGTTTCAACTGAGAATGTTTAAGATGAGTGAACACCGGAAAAGGTAATAATGTGAGAAAAACAGTTTTCAATACAATTGTTTTATTTAACACACATATGTACACAGGAACATTCAGCGCACATATCATCTATTAAGTGGAATCATTAAGAAACGTCTATTGAGGCAGACATTTTAATTCACTCGCTGTACACAGGGAGTTCAATCATTACATTTTCATACAGGTGTCACGTCATGTCATCTTTTGCTTGTAAATTACCAATGAAACCACATATGTCTCTACATATACAAGGACAGGTCCAAATACAGTGCCAATGAAATCAATAAAACATTAAAGGTGTATGCTGGGATGACAATGCAGAGTTTACCTCAGTGCTGAGAAATCTAAGCTGGGATGAAGTTTGGGACTGTGGCTATTAAAATAGCCAAGAAGAGATTTATATTACAAGAATGCGAGTATTAGTTTAGCAGTTAGAGATGACCTAATCATCAAACAGCATCCACCCCAGGGTTTTGCAGCCATAGCTTTCCACTGGCCTTGGCTGTCCGAGCAGACACAATACGTGAGAGGCTGGCCCAACCCCTGGCCCAGGGCTGTTGTCCCTCTGGGGCTCCTGACTTTGTCTTCAACCTTCGTGGCTGTGGGAGCCAACTGTGTGTTGCGGCGTGCTGCCTACCGCTCCCACACTTCTTTACTGATGCATAGAATATTTTGTCAAACAAACACAATGCTAGGGTATACATTTACCTCATCATTCCAAATAGAGATGTAGTCTACGATAAATTAATTTTCATTTAAGTTCATAAAGTAAACATATGTTGGGTCTAGAGAAGACTCTGGGTCCCCTGGAAGACAGAGAGAGCCTCTTACATTTCTCTATCTGTACCGGACACGACAGCATGTTCACCAAAGTCTACGCTGTACAGGTCTTTGTTTCTCCCTTGGAAACTAGATATATAATCTTTATAAATACAATGTACATGCATGTGCATAAATTCACGTTTGAAAGAACACCCAACTCTAAAACCAAGGAAGAGTATAGATTTGCCATCAATGGAAATAACATCATATCAATATGAAGGAGATGTTCTAGTGGTCTTAATTTCTTAATATGTTCTTTAAAAATCTGTTTTGGTGAAATAACCAATGTTTGTTCCTAGACCTTCATCCTCCTTTTTTGTATATTAGATAAACTCTGACAACCTAAACTTTTAAGACTGAATCCTCCTATTATCATTTTGGTTCCTTTGTAAACTTCAAGTATTTTCTCTCAATTTAACAAATAATTTTGTATTTTTGCATAACAAACAATTTTGTCCAGCTAACCACCCAATCAACAATTAGCCAACCAAAAAACCCCCCACACTATATACAGATCAAGGTTTGTTAGGAGCAATTCATAGAAAATATTCTATAAATTTTTTTCATTATGAGCTACAACCAGCACAATTAGACATAAGAAGAAAGTGATCTAGTTAAAGCTTACTTAGAAGTAAAATGAACACGCTCATTGCAATGTTTGCTCAAACAAATTAACTGAGAGCCCACACATTTTTATTCACACTCCTGAACATTTGTGCCATAGTTATGACTTTTCCAGAATACTTGTTTAAAAGGAATACCTTATTAGCTTTCCTTTAGTCGATCAGTAGTAGTTTGAAGACCGAGTTATAATAATTTCGTAACTTACACATGCCACACCACACATACAGGAAGTAAAGGATTGTAAGGTTTCTGGGGGAAAGGGGTAAGCTCTTTCTTCAATAGGATCTGTAGCAGTAGATAGGAGAGTCTTCATTTTAGGTACACGCTATGCTTCTGAACTTGGCTCTTTATCACCAAAGTCCCTTCGAGAGGTTACAGTGACTGGATAATTACATTAAATAGATCATAAGGAGTAATCATTTTTATTTTAAACTACCAAATACACTATCAATTAAGCAAGAGATGAGCACTTTGGAAGGCTGAGTGTCTGGAAAACTATTTTCTGCAAGGAAAACATTTTTGTGTGTGTATCTTTTCTCATGAATCTCAAATCGGTTAGCTGTTGATAAAGAAGGTAGTAGCTAATCCCTAGGAAACTGGATTGAGTAATTTCCTAGCAATCACCAGAAGAAAAGAACATGTAAACACAGAATCTTTTTGGTAAACAATATTTTAGGAAATTCAAAGGGCCATAATTTCCACCACGAAGACTGCCACATGACCTCAACACCCAGTGTCAGAACGGCCAGATTCAAGCAGCACTTCAGAGATGGGGTTGAGATGGCTAAAAATGCTGATCTGGGCTGGGAGTGAAATCACAGTGTTTATTGATTTTTGTGCTTCTGTTGCACCAGGCAACAAGAGCGTTCCCAGGAACCGCAGGCTTTCCCCTCCCATCTCTGGTAAGGAAAAACTACCTGGTGACAGGATGGCCACATCCTGCAGAGTGTGTGTGTGTGTGTGCCTCTGAATAGATAGACGGCCCAAGCGGGGTCTGCCCCCGAGAAGCATGCACAAGTGACAAGACCCGGCCACGTCCCTGGACGGCACTGGGGTGGGCAGGCCCCGGTGAACAATCTGGTGTGAGGAGGAAGGACAGGGCAACATCGGCTTAGAGAATTGAGAGAACTAAAACACAGTCACGGCGGCAGGCAGCAGCGTTAGACCATGAAGCGGTGCTCCTTCCCGTCATGAGCCATGAGGATGACGTTACGATTCGAAGTCCAGATGAGCCGGGCCAGCTTGAGGGCATTGTGGGAGCCGGGGGACGCGGGCTGCACAGGGGGCACCTGGTAGGTTTTAATGCAGCGCAGCTGAGGTGCCGAGTTCAGCATGCCAATGCTTCCCAGCAGTGACGTGTTCATCTAGAGGGACAGGAGAGCACATGTGTCACTTGAAGAGCCCTCTCCGTTTCCCTATCACAGAGAGCGGGTCGATCTCTTCTTGCCACTTTCTCCTACATCATGGCTATTCTCCTTCACCTGAGCTTGTTCTTAACCTCTCAAAGGTTCCTTGTGGTATGCCTGGAAGGATTCTGATGCTGTTACAGTAAATGCAGAAATCTAGAGGAATTTTATGGCGGCAGAATCTGACAACAGGAGAGTCCATGGAGGTTTAGGAAGAGAGCTAAATTATAGCTCTCAATAAAATGGTTCATTTAGACAACACAGGTATTTGGAAATTGTGGGTATTTAAAACTGCAGACCTTTATGTTCTTTACAACAATGCTAACTGCATTCCCTGAAGGAGTCAACGAAGACCAAACTTTGAGATTTGTAATTAGTTCAAGAAAATGAAGCAAAGTTAAGCAGTAGATAGAGTGACAGTTTACTGGATCAAACAAAGCTCAAAACTCCTCCCACCCCCATTTCCCACCTACTAATACCTTCACTCCTCACTTGCTTTTTAAAAACTTGCTCTCTGGAAAGCTCTGGCTTATTATAAAGTGCAGAACAAGAATCAATTTCATCTCAACACTATGTCTGTGCCTCACTGTTTTGCTATCATACGAAAGAGAGTCGCTCTTAATAGTTTATTGACAATACCTTTTTATCAATTGATGATTTCTGCTTTTTGGCAGTTTTTCTGGATTTGATTTAAATTTTAGGTTTTCTTAATCCATTCACATAAACGGAAAATAACATGGAAATTATGAATCATGAACAACGATGTATTCAGATTGAAGTACTAAATATTGAATGGCAGTTGCCTAAGTGAACTGTTTCCTAAGCAACTGAGTCTGAAGATTTCTGTAGATTCTAAACATCACTTAAAATGTTTTTAATAGCATCATTTGTGCTATTATAAAAATCACATGGAAAGAATACGAGAATCAGGAAAGAAGCCTCAGAAATAATATTTTTTCTTTGCCTTAATTTTCATTTCCAATGCTTCTCTCCAGTATAATGTCCACCTCAATATGTAAGATTCTAGAGATTTGCATGAAGCACGCAGATTATGATCCAACATCTACAAATGGTTGATCCATGGAACCCTGGCAAATCCTAGGACATTTAAGATGTGTTATCACTGGTATCATCCCCTGCATGTGGATCAGTGCAAAACACAAGCCATTCCTTTTTCTAGCCCTTCTCAGCAGCAGGATGGTGTCAGAGGGTGTAAATCATGGCATCTCTAGCTGAGTGCGTGCAGGCTCCACTGACATTTTCACAATTTAAATCATCTTGAGTAATAACCCTTTTAAGATGACTAATGTTACTGATTTTCCTGCATTAATAATAGTGCCGAACACAACACAGAGGTGAAAAAAATCACTAGTGTACGAGGTCACATTTTAAAACCAAATGTATGGTTATTGTTAACTCTTTCTGCTAAAGTTCGGTTCCCGTTTTCAGCCAGGCGGTTCCTTACTGTCGCCCTTTTAGAAGCTTGTTTCTCTGCTTCCTTCTCTCCTTTTTCCCAAAACTTCACAAAAGATAAAAATCAAGGCTGTATTGCTTTCTTGGGTGCTTCCAGATAGTTAAAATACAAATAATGATGCTGACCTTGCTTTGATAGTTTTCACTTACACAAAAAGCAACAGCACACAGTAATTTAGTCTTCTCAAAGAGATCCGAATGATCCAGAAGATTGCTGGTTAACATTAACTGGCATCAACAGGCATCGTGTTTTAGAAAAAAATCTAATTTCTCAGTTGATTAATAACTACAAGGTATTTTTCATTCTTTATAGATTTTCTATGAATATATGTGCAAAGCTTGACTTCTGCTGGTAACTCAAAATGCAAGGGGCATACAATGCTCAGGCACTTCCTTATTTTTAATTCCTCTCTTCAAATTTAGCCACAAACAAAAAATGAGTTAAGAGCTAAACATGAAAAGGGAGAGAATATCTCATGGGAATGCTATAAAGATTTTAGAAAAGGCCAGTACAACTGCGTTCCTCTTACAACTGAGCCGTCCCTACTTTGAAAAATGCCTTTGGTTGGGTCAGATAGCCTTCCTGCCTCAGAAGAGCGATATGTGAAATAAGGGACACAACTGTTATAGGTGCACACAGTTGAAATCGTAAAGACCCCCATGTTCGCTAAAATTCAATGCTCATGATCATCCTTTCCCTGTGACCTCTTCAAATTTGGCATGAATCTTAAGTTTTATAGTAAGTGTATTAATTTTTTCAATAAATCAGGCAAATAACTCTCTTTGAAACAACTATTTTGTTATTCAATATTAATGCTTTTTGGCCAGCAAATGGCTACAAATGATGCTCAAGTGAGGACATCCTGAGTCTTGAATGAATGCAACCTATGTGGAATTATGAGATTTGGTAACATTCACTTTTTCTTGATTACAAAGATAGCAACTACTCACTGTGGAAAATTCAAATAATAAAAGTACAAAAAAAGAAGGCAAAAATCCCCTGAAATCTCATTTCCCAAAGATAGTCACTGTTAAACTTTTGGTAAACAACCTTCCAGACCTCCACATATACATAAAGATGAAGAGGAGTAGATTTAAAAATTTTATATAAACAAGCTTATATTAAAATGTAGTTTCATAATTTGCTTTTTTTGTTCAATAAAATGTTGAGGGCAATCTTCTCTTGTTAATGACTACAGATTTACATTATTCCTTTTAAATGGCTGAATAGTTATCTACTATATAATGAAGTAAATAAAAACAAATGAAAACTGTATCTACCTAATTTATTATTAGTATTTCTGAAAGAGGATATTTGTTGGATGGTGGTGGTAAGATTTAGGTGAGAGAATTGTGACTGTATTTCATTACCAAACTTCTCCTCTTGATCAAATACCAATGGATACAGAGAAGTGAAATATTCACATTGTGGAAACATGGGGTTAGAAAATCAAAGGACTTGATTGCCAAATTACATCATTCGTAGATGAGAATGTCGTTTCACTCAAATGCAACTTTGGCTTTTTTTTCTCCTTCAAAAACAAATGCTTCACAAAACTGGTTCTGTGAAGATTGTTTTCTGAACACACAACACACACAGATATAATTCATCACAACAGGAAATGTTTTAATGCTATTCTCAATGTAAGTAATGCTGCACACAGATCTTACTAAGTCACTTGAGTAATTATCCAACCAATATTTCTCATTAACACTCATTTCTCAGCAAAGATTTTAATAGCTGATAGCTTTAGTAAGGTTCTGTATTAGTAAGACTTCATTAAGTTTTCAAAATATATTATAGTACATTTACTGGAATAACATAAAAGTACTCTCCTACATCATTACAAGAAAACAATATGTATCTAAATAAATCAGCAAAGCCCATTTGGGGAAAGCAGCAGTAGATCTAATACTGTTTTTGGACTCTCTTTAATTCAAATAAGACAATGACACTTCTGGAAGAGATTTCATCGTATTTTCCTGAGAAAGTTGAAATAACCTGTTTTTACATCTTTCCTTAAAATTTCAAGACTGAGTTGGGTATAACCTAAACATTAAGAAATGGGCTGCATTTTAAATTCTGGCATTGGTTTTAGAGGCAAAAATGACCTGGGTGCTGCCTGGGCTGCTTTGACTCTGGCATGTGCAGATAATATGAAGCAGCCTTTGGAATAGGTGAGCTTATGGACTAAGAAACGTGCTGCAGCCCCACTGAGTGCAAAGCCACATGTCCAGGCACACAGATGTTATAGCCTAAGGAATGTGCTGCAGCCCCACTGTGTGCAAAGCCACGCATCCAGGCACACAGATGTGAGTGTGCTTGGCAAAGCCCAGGGTCAACAGCAGAAGCCTTCAGAGAGGGGCTGGAAGACGAAAAGATGTTATCTCAAAAGGAAGCAGCCGTCTATTAAATGAGCTTGGTCTCTAGGTGAAAAGCATGTGACCCATAATCCCATTAATGACCTAGACAGTAATTTTGATATAAATAGAAAAATATTCAAGGAAGGGATGAGCATATCCAAATAAAACCTTGAAGATCTAAGGGGAAAAAGATAATTTACCATTTAGAAAATTCCATTTAAAATATTCCAGAAAATACTGGAGAAAGTTTCAAATCTGGCTACTATCTGAGGTATTCCTTATATAATAAATTGTTTTCTTAGCAGAAAGAAAGTTGGAAAAGAGAGATGTTTTGTTTGTTTATTCCAAAGAAGAAACCCTTGAGAAACACAGGTGCAGCAAACGGGACCCATGACTTACTGATCTCTGCGTCTCTAATGCACAGGCCAGTACCCACCACTCGGTTACAATAAATGTGGAATGAGTGGAGCTTTATATAAATATTCCTCTGAGATCCCAAGAGAACAGGAAATAAAAGAAAATTTTTATCAAAGTACAGCTGACATAATAGAGGCCATGGAGTTAGACGTGAGTGGAGCGCGGGGGTGGGGGGTGAACAACAATCAGTAGGTAAACTCCTTAAAGAACCGCTGCTGCAGAAGCCCAGTTTATGGACACCTAACAGAATCACTGTGGAATTTCAGGAGTGGTAAACACCAGTGCTGTGGTTACTCACGAAGAAAATGAGGGCTGGGTGTGATCTCTGATAAAGAGCTTAATATGAGTGAATTAAGATGCTGGAGATATATTCTGGAGGAAAGGCTAATGAGAAAATAAACTGGAAAACTAAATTAGATAAAAGAAGAAGTCTGTGACAGAGTTTGAAGTTGTCATGCTTTAATAGCATGTTGTTAATTAAGTAATTTATTGTATCCGTTTTACATTTTATTACCTATTGATTTTTTTCAACTATCACCCAAATGTGCTGAAGCCTTGTTTAAACTTTTGTTTTATCTTTCAAAGCAATCAACTGAATCTCATAAAACATAATGGCATCCCAAGAAAATAAAGTAACAACAAAATTTTAAATTAACTTTTTTGGGGGTGTTGGTAATGTTTAACTTTTTGATAATTATCAGGACTAAAAGAATAATTAAAAAGAAGATGGGATAGCAATTAAGCAGTGAGGATAAAACACATTCTATCGCCAAAACTAGTGGCTCAAAATTAATATTCATTTTATTCAGAATTAAACATAGGCATTCTCATGAACTGCTTACCAAAGACGATTTCAGTTCTTACGAAATGTTTTGAATAGTTTGAGAATTATGAGTATTATGTGAGAAATTCAGAATGCAAAGGAAAATGAGATAATCACAAAAGGGACAAGAGGTGTACACGAGGAAAACACCTTATTGCCCTATGCCCTACACACTGCTAGAGTCACAGACCCAGGGACCTTGTGTGAAGGCCTCGTGTAAATGAATGGCTGGAGACAGTGAGGCTTCTGCCGGATTCCTCTTGGGCCAGGCCCTCAAACATGTGCGCCCTTGCTCACGGCTACTCGTGCATCTGCACCCCCTTCTTAACCATCCACGCCTCCTGACGCACTGTGAACATCCAGCTCTTCCTATACATCACTCAAGCCTCAGCTTAGGTGTCACTTCCTCCGGAAAGTCTTCCTACAAACTTACTGTCAGGCTCCCCTTGGACCATAATTGCTTATTTATGTATGTCTACTCCAGACTGCAAGCTCCATGAGGGCAGAAGCCCCTCTTTCCAGCCTGCTAATTGTATTCTCAGCACCCTGAATGCTAGTGCCTGGCTTATCATCAGCAATCAATACAGACTGGATGTCTGCTGAAAAGAGGGAGGGAGGGCAGGAAGGAGGGCCAGCAGGTAGGCTCAGCAGGAAGGCTTACTACCAAAGGCATATCATGCAGTATACACTTTAAGACCCTGGAGCAGCTACCCTTACCTGCCAAAAAGAAATGTGGCTGTCGGTGTTTGAGTAGGTGGCGAGATATCGTCCATCAGGAGCAAAAGCCACTGCAGTGATTGGTCCCTTGTGTCCATGGATTGTCTAAAATAAAATTCAGACATCATTAATGGTAAGCATTCCGCAGGACAATTACCAATACACACACAAATGCATTCAATGTTGAATAAGTTGCATCCGGGGTATCAGATGCTGTTATCTTCTTTGTTTATAAAATTCAGCTTAGAAAAATAAGCAAAGCAACCGACGTTCTCTTGTTGAGGGAACTCTCCAAGGACTCCAGTCTTATTCTGAGGTGTCCACCTATCTCCTAGTTGGGAGGGCAGCATGAGCTCAAAGAAAAAGCATATATTAATGGGCAAACCGATGTGCTAATTCATTTATGTCCATCACAGGGGAGAATTTTACAGTTAAAAAGGTAAGAAACGGACACCAAAAGTATCCAGGAACCTTGCTCATCTGAAATAAAAAACAACCAAAGCTGTATTATAAAAATCCTTGTTGTGGAAGGAGTTAAAGACTATAATTCCATCTTCTTAATAATCATGCTTTATGCCTCATTTTCCACCAATAACACTGTGTTTAAACGCATATAGCTGCAATTAGTAAATATACATCCACACCCATGTGGGAGGTTTGGGCACACATATAAATCAAATACCATTAAAAACAAGTTAACAGGGATAGTTTTGAACTTCTGCCAAATAGCTATCATTGATTTAACCGTGAATAATAAAAAGGAAGTTGTATTTTAGACTAGGTCTTTGAGAGAAGGTCCTCTCTAATAAAAACAATACTCAAGCCTGATGATATTAATTATTACAGAAGAGACTGGATACTAAGCAAATTAGCATAATATTGTATTAATCTCCCTGCACTCAACTATTAAAAACCATCCCTCTGCCACATTAACCAATATTCAATCTGGCTTACAAGCTGTAGGTCTGTCTCCTTCCTTTGTCTAGAAAGGAATCAGAAATGTGTGCCCTTAAAGACAACTCAGGACAGGTTGGCTTCTGGCTGTCATTTTTGATAAGGAATTGTGAACCCTGAATCTCAGTGGGAGCATCAGGCTTGTTATGTGATTCGGCTCATATATACTGTACATTTCGGACAACTTTTTTCATAATACATATTTGAATGCCTAAGATGAGGAAGAAGACAGAAAACAGATCTAGGGACATAAGCACATTCCTCACTGCCTTTGCATTCTGTCCTGTCTTATTATTAGCCTGCCAAGGGACTGTGGTGTCCCAAATAACATTTGTTTTCTAACACTCAGAAAAGAGTTACATTGGTACGGAACTGGGCTTTGAGCAGGGAGAGAGCACTGATGTGAGCCAGACTTCCTGGGTTTGCATTTGAGCTCCCCTAGGTACTAACTGTGGAACCTAAGGCCACGGGATTTAAGGCACTTAACACCTCAGAGTACCCATGTTTCTAAAGTAGGAACAATGATGATGATAATATCTAGCTCAAAGAGCTTTGCAAAGCTTAAATGAGGTAATACATAGCGTTCTGCACAATGCATGGCACATAATAATTCAATACTTTTAATGTTTTTCTTACTCCTGTTTTAGAGATGACCAGACACATATAAACAGTCATATAACTCAACCACTTGAGTATATCATTCAATGAACCCCTCTCCAAAACGACGCCTTAATCACATATCTCAGCATCAGCATCACGTAGTATAGCAGGTTGCCTACAAACATGGGCTTCAGACTGTGGCATGTGATTAAACAGATGTGATTACTCATGATGCTGGCCCATAAATACACTAATTTAAGAAATGGATTGCACTTGCTGAATAATTATCACAAGAAACCAGCTTAACATCAACTATTCTGGAATGAGAATTATTCAGGCAGGAAAAAAGCTTTTAACCAATTAAATCGGAAAAACTGGTCATTCCCACTTACTAGGTCAGTTTAATGAGCTTGTTGGGAAAGCATTTTTAAAATCGAGGTTCAGTTCTGCTAAAAGTCTGAAATTCTGTTGGGCCAATCTGAAGCCATTTTATGGCTAATATACTAGAACAGTAAGGCCCTGACTTACAACAGAGGTTGCAAACTCAAAACCCTTAAGCTGAAATCAGATCATAAATGTGTTTGGTTTGGCCTGCAAAAATGCAAAAAAAACAAATTTTTTTTGATCCCATATTTCTAATTCATCAGAACTTATGTAAAATCAAGACTTCCAGCCTCTCCTGAAAAACTGGAGGATGGGGCAATAGTGGGCTTTTGTTCACACGTGGCAGCAGCAGCCAGGGCGAGTGGCGGTGAGCACTTCAGCCTGGGCACGAGCTCCTCCCTTCACCAGTCCAGGACTGACACAAAAGACGACTGTGTACCAGGCTGCCCAGCTCACTTATTTCCTGCCTGGTCCCTCCTGGCATTGAGTGCAACCTTTCTATTACAAATATTTGATTCAAAATCCAAAGCTTCTTCCATGCTCTGGGATCCTAATATCCTCTAAATCTGTGAGTAGACTAAAAGTTCTTCTAAGAAAAACTGACCCTTCTTGAAAGCCCCCAAAACCCAACTCTGGGTATAAGTGGATTGATCCTCCTCCTGGATATTGGGCCCCTCAATTTCAAAACAGAATGCCAAGCCTGCCTCCTTCAGCTTAGCATCCTTCCTTAATCAGCAACCAGAAGATTGCTTCAGTAATTTAGAGAACACAGCAGTGAGCAGGGTATAGCAAGCAGGTCCAAAGGATGTTACAACCCAATGGACACATTCATAGCCCTTTCTTTGAGGCTAGCAAGTTAGCCTTTTGTAAAAGTAACAAAACAGACTCACTGGGACCATATTTGCTTCTTCAGAACAGTCTTCTCTAAATATTTCATTTTTTTTGTCTTCATCTGGCTAGTATTTAAAACATCATGTGAAGAGTATGTCTATGTCGGCTGAAGACACTGTTCATTGAAATGTCTCTCATAGAAGATCTTGGGAAGTAAGTTCAGACTGTTATTTTCTGTTGGGAAAACGTTTGTTTTTCCAGATGAATATGTTTTCTTTTATCATGTAACAATAATTACATAACCTAACACTGGCTTGCTTTACTGCCAGGGAGCTCAGTACTAAATTTATGCTCAGTCTATACATCGAGTAATAAATGCTTCCTCCTTCTTTATTTTTTTTTTTTTTTTTTTGAGACGGAGTCTCGCTCTTGTTACCCAGGCTGGAGTGCAATGGCGCGATCTCGGCTCACCGCAACCTCCGCCTCCTGGGTTCAGGCAATTCTCCTGCCTCAGCCTCCTGAGTAGCTGGGATTACAGGCATGCGCCACCATGCCCAGCTAATGTTTTGTATTTTTAGTAGAGACGGGGTTTCACCATGTTGACCAGGATGGTCTCGATCTCTTGACCTCGTGATCCACCCGCCTCGGCCTCCCAAAGTGCTGGGATTACAGGCTTGAGCCACCGCGCCCGGCAAATGCTTCCTCCTTCTAACTTTATTCCTCATTGTTCTGTTTTCATTTGTTGTTGAAGTCCTGTCATATACTGAGTTCAACTTTCTTTAAAGTCTTCTTTCGACAAAAGGGGACTACATCTTGGATCAGATCACACACACACACACACACACACACCCATACCCCCACACACACACCCCATAATGCTTTGGACAAAGGGAGACTCCATCTTGGATCAGAACATATCTCTCACACACACACACACACACACACACACACACACACACACACACACCCCATAATGCTTTGGACAAAGGGAGACTCCATCTTGGATCAGAACATATCTCTCACACACACACACACACACACACACACACACACACACACACACACACAAAACCATGATGCTGCTAGGTACCCCATGGGGCTACCTTTTTAAAGCAACCTAAAGAAAAACCACAGAGTGCTGACTGCAGCTGACAGACAGACCTGCTCTCTCGTAAGAACAAGTACCAATCCAACAGTGCAGGGAAATTCGCTGTTGTAAATGGCTTGGTACATCTGGTGAGTTCATTACAATCTCAGCCTGAGAGGTGCTTCAGCCCTCACTGTAATGGAAATGTTGCCATTGTCTTCCGTTCAGACTCTCTGAACTTGTAAGACCCGTGCAGGCACCTCCTGAACTGATTTTAACCTCTACTCTAGCATTAGAGATGCAACTGTGCGGACCACAGAAAACAACTTGTAAGTCCTTTGTGATGGAGCGGATTGGATGGTTTGGGTCTCAAATGCAGGACCCTGAAGAAGATTTTCCAAAACCAGCAGGTTTCAACGTAAAAAGAGGTTTGGTAGACTTTTTATAAGCAAATGAGTATCATGCCTTGTTATGTTTTTAGTCAAATAAATTGCTGTCTTGAAAAGACAGAAAAGAAATATAAAGAAATTAATCAAATTCAGGAAGTGCTATGAACAATTACAAAAATTCAAGCAATTATCCCTAGCAGGAGATAGAGTGTTGAACTGTTAAACACCCCCACCTCGTCTTCTCATTAAAGAAAAGGTACTGATAAGTAGAATAATGAACAATACTTAATGTGCCCAACAGTTTTAAACATACATTTTCAATGTGTCTGCAAAGAAATATTAACCCAGTTATACAGAGAAGGAAACAGAAATGAGAATTTCTAAAATGATATGGTCAGCATCAACAGAAGCCATGACTTTCTAGAATATTCTCTTTAAAACTGCTCTTCACATGGTCTGTCAGCTTCCAAATGACAAGTTCGGGACTTGAAACCAACCCACTTTGAGGTTGAATAAAATTAAAGAGAACATCTTATATTTATTTGCAGGTCTCATTTTTTCTTTAAAGAGGAACACAAAATCCTACCTAAACAAACCATTTTCTTAACTTTAACACAAATTATGAAAACAAGATTTCCAAAAGTAGGTAAAATTCCCCTATCATACATACATACATCATGCACAGGGAAAAGATTCGTCCCATGTATTTTATATAACATTTACTAACAAACTGCAAAAATGCCGGAACGTGAACTAAACCTTGACAGCCCCCAAGGTCTTAGGGGCCGAGAGGGAAGCAGCCGACGTGGTTGTGGGCTTCTTGGGAAGCAGTGTGGCTGACTTTAGATTAAGTCAGGCAGCTGCAATTTGAGGGGTGCTTGAAAGGTCTGCTGAGCCCAAAGATGTCCTCCCCAGTTGGCTGCACATGGCCTCTGAAATCTTGAAAAACACAATTATGCCTTCACCCGAAGCATTTTCCCTAGAATGTGCTCTGGCAGAGGGCAAATGGGACAGGCTTGTTTTCATGAGGTACAAGCATGGCAGATGCCCTGACTTCGGGGTGAGCCTGAATGAAGTGTCTGTGTGTGTATGGAGGCAGGAAACAGGTGAGACAGGTCAGAAATTCAGGCAGTCAGTGCCTCAGAAGTGAGGAAGAACTCTGAAAAGGAGAGGCAACACCAAAGACCTGCAAATACCCACATCTTCCCAGTGAGGCTCCCACTCAATGATACTTGACAATGTCAAGTGAACTGCAGCGTGTGTTTGTAGCACTGATTGTACGTTTGGTATCTCTCACATATTATAGCAGCTGAAGTCAGAAAATGGGCAGCTAAGGAGGGTGAACCAGGGCCTGATTTGCATGCCTTTCTGACATCCCGATACAGGAGCCCGCAGATTTCATGGCTGGCTGGCGGGGAGGTAACTGCTCAAGGCAGGGAGAAGACAAAGACATCGCTCTGACTGACAGCTCTGTTAGGCAAGGGAAAGGCTCATCAAAAAAAGAGCATTTCAAAAGAGTTCAAAAGTTAAGAATTAATTATGTTCAAGGAAAAAAAATTCCCCCTTCTTTTCTCCCAAGCAATCAATTTATGAAAATTTTATTAGATATTTAGGGTTCATCTGCTCAAGGAAACAAATTATAGATTCAACAAATAATTTAGGCAGATAATAACACCATTAAAAAATAGATAAGCTCATCTATGGCCGATTAGAAGGCTCAAGTCCAATTTAATTATCACGATGAACTAAGCCTTCTCAAGTCTTTTTGTGCATAGACTCTTAAGAGCACATGATGTTGCCAAGAACACTAAAAGGTCACCCATTCTGTTGTGTGTGTGGAAAGAGCTATGGTGAAGCAGGTCAGACAGACGAAAATCTATTCTGTTTTCAAACATCTCCAGAGAAAGATTCCCAAATCACCCCTGAGGACCCTTTTCAGTGTTTAACAATGTGTGCTGTCAGGAAATTTTTCCCAATATCAAATCTAAATCCAAAAGACTGCAGTTGAAGCTTGCTTCCTCTCGTCCTGGCCTCAGTAGGGATGGAGAACAGCTGGTGGCGAATCTTAGGGTGACAGCCTTTTAAAGGGTTGAGGGACTGTTGTGGCAACTTGCCCCCTCTTTTACCTATTGTTTTCAAGGTTAAAAAAAAAAATCACAGTGACTATGGCCTTTCCTTTCAGGTCTCATTTCTCAGCTTTTTAATAATTTCAATGGCTTTTCCTTTTTTAAAATCTAAGCTTTCCAATCCAGACATCTTAGAGTTGGATGGTATCTTAGAGGTCACCTTATTCAACTACATCTCAAGATGTGGAATTTCTTTTTTTCTTTTTTTTTGAGACGGAGTCTTACTCTGTCATTCAGGCTGGAGTGCGGTGTCAATGGCTCAATCTTGGCTCACTGCAACCTCTGCCTCCCAGGTTCAAGCAATTCTGCCTCAGCCTCCCAAGTAGCTAGGATTACAGGTGCATGCCACCATGCCCAGCTAACTTTTGTATTTCTATTGGAGACAGGGTTTCCCCATGTTGGCCAGTTTGGTCTCGAACTCCAGACCCCAAGTGATCCACCTGCCTCAGCCTCCCAAAGTGCTGGGATTATAGTCGTGAGCCACTGTGCCAGGCCAAGATGTGGAATTTCAAACCAGACTGAGTACTGAAATTAGGAGACTGGATGTCATTACAGTTTCTCATAACACTAAGTAGAATGGCCAGCATATGCTTATTTTATAAGAAAATAGCAATTGTGGCTGATGATCACCATTAAAGAATAACTGACTAGAACTCTTTGAAAAGAAAAAGCTTGTATGGTTATTGGCATGCAGATGGCTGACATTTGAAGTGCCCCCAAGTTAATGTTAGGAGAGTGAGATGTGCACACCTGAGCCAATGGACAGAGTCTTGGGGGTGCAGAAACATTGCGAGAAGCATCCACTGACAAAACCCCAGATGATCAGCCCCTGCTCTAAACCCTCTTCTACCATTTCCCAAAAGACATTAGTACTCATTCTGCACCCTATTTTCGTTAAATACGTACTCCCATTCATTTATTGCCTATTAACTCTCTTCTATGTCCCTCTAGTTTACCAATTGTCAACACTTACATCATATCACTTAGGTGCTTAAAGAGGCTAGTTTCTGTCTCACCATTGGGTCTTGGTAAAATTGCATCATATAATATTTTAATTTAAAACAAAAAGTGGATTTAGCAAAGGTCAACTACAAAACAGCTGTTGTCATCCTTTAAATAAATTTTACAATGGCATATGGAAGGGTGTATAAGCATGTATTGGTATGCTCTACTATAGAACAGGGTCCTCAACCCCTGGGCCATGGATGGGTACCGGTCCATGGTCTCTTAGGAACCAGGCCACACAGCAGGAGGGTGAGTGACAAGTAAGCGAGCCTTTGCCTACTGTCAGGTCAGTGGCAGCATAAGATTCTCACAGGTGTGCAAACCCTACTGAAAACTGTGCCTGCAAGAGATCTAGGTTGTACACTCCTTCTGAGAATCTAATGCCTGATGATCTGAGGAGAAACAGTTTCATCACAAAACCATCCATCCCACTTGGGTCCATGGAAAACTTGTCTTCCATGAAAAGGTTGGGAACTGCTGCTGTAGATAATCCAATAAGCATAGCAAAAAGGCAAACTTTTGTAGCATGTGTGATGTGCCAGGTGCTGTTCCAGATGCTTTTACATAAACTTCTTAATCTTTGCATATCAACCCAATGAAATAAGCAGACCATGTTATTCCCCACTTTGTAGAAGAGGGGACTGAGACCCAGGGAGGTGGGATAACTTATTTTGGTTATAATCCAGGCAGTCTGGTGCCTCACAGAAAAACAAGTAAAAGAAAGCTATGAACTGCTGATCTTCAATTTTCTTAGGTTGACTTCCCTACAACTGAGAAAGTCTTATGTATATTATACACTAATATTTATAAGTGACTTCATCACACCAAATAATGAAGACCTTGAGTGATGTCTGGTGGCGCTTGGAGACAGGGTGCAGCCCCAGCCCAGGCAGCTACAGCAGGGCTGCTTGGAAGCAAGAGCTTGTGGTGGCGCTGGGCCTTTCCTAGGGGAAGTGTCTGTCCCCTTGTTCTGGACAGGCAACAGTCAGCCCACCTTGCAGACCCTTCTGAATTTCAGGGGCCTCACAAAACTCCTAGATTCCCAACTCCATGTGGCAGGAAGGCCCCTGGATTGGTCCAACCTCCCTTCCTATCCTGGTACTGTCCTGGTCCACAGCAATCTCCCCTGCCCTGCCATCTCCGTGAGGACGGCTGGGATGATGGCACTGACTGAAACATAGGAAGCCCATTTTCCCAGGGAAGGCTGCACACCTTAGCAGTCCTGCCTCTGTGTGGGGTGAGGCAGGGTCCTCTGGCCCAATGCCACAGTGAGAATGAAGAAACACTCTTTTCCTTGACCCAAGTCCAGGAGTTTAAACCTCTTAAAACAGTTTTCCTGACCTTCTTCACTGGGTGAGAAGGAGGAGGGTGCCTGTGTTGATTCTCCCAGACACCAAGGCCAGAGGGAGACGGTAGCCCCATCTTTTCCAGCAGCCTCCCTCCCTGGTCCTTACTGCCTGAAGGTTTCCACCCTCCCATCAGCTTGTCTGTACCCCACAGAGGCAATACCTTCCTACAAGAACCATAAATAAGCTTTTTTTAAAGGAAAGGATAATTACAAAATTAGGAACCTGTTTCTTTCTCACATGGGACTCAAAATATAAAAACTAAAAATATCGACCAAAATGAAAGTACATTGTAAATGCAATCCTAAAACTCTCTAGTATTGAAAAGAGCTCAGCTTTTCTTATTGGCTGTACTGTCTCCTACAGTCTAAGCACATAAGTCTAGATGCTGCCCTTTGGCGGTTCTACAATGATTTTGAACAGAGATTTGAGAGTTGAAAATGGGTTGTTTATCTCTATAATTTCTTTTCTTGATGGAGGGCTGAGGCATTACTTTTTATTCCCATTATGCCAACTCTGTTATAAAGTCAACCTGTTTTGGCATTTTCCAAGCCAAGGTATTGAAACAATTCAATGAATTATTTTATATAACCATTTAATTGAAAAGAATATATATTCAGAGGGAAAAACAAGTATACTTGGTATCATTTAAACATCTTAATGGAAAATAGATTTAAGGATAAATATAATAAAGTGAGCTATCCCGAGTTTTATTGTAAGATATAATGCCTCAAGTAAACAGGCTCGCTTTATTCCTTAAAAACAGGTTCAGTGTTTACTGCCCATTTTCAGTTACTAAAAGTTACTTATATGTCATTCGAGGACAAACTGACATTGATGAATTAAAGCAGCTTTTCAATATCTACATATTGATGATCCTTATGACACAAGCAATAGTTTTCAATATTTCTCTTGGGGGTTATATATCAACATGCATGTGCATTTACACACAACACCCTTATCTAGGAATAGTGAGAATCGAAATACATGCTCAAAACTAGTAAGTTCCTAATAAGTTTTTTATGGTATTGAGGCTTATATTTTCACCAAGATCCACTACAAATTATCAGAATTATTTTTAAAAGGAAGTTTTATGAATGGAAAAACAGAATAAACATTTAAGCCAATTGTTGCTTACCAAACTTAAAAATGTTGTAATCATTAGCAAACTCTAAAAAATAGGTACTGATTTTAGGAGTATTTTCCCTTCAATTTAACTGGGAAACTTTCAGATTCAAAGAAAAGTTCTCCATCAATTACACATCAATTCACCTATTAATGTTTAAGCCCTTCTTTCCTCTTTTCTTGCTGCAGATAATGAGGAACTAGCCTTGCTCTTCCCCGTTCTTCTGATTTATTAGGCCCAATATTTCCAGGATAAATGATAGAATAGCCAATTAAATTATACATAACTGATATGTCCTTTCTTTGCATGTTGAAATGATTATATAGAATCATACTTTGAAAATTAGGTTTGCTAAAAATCTCAAACATCACAACCTGACAAGTTTATATATATGATCACCACCATGTTTTGGGTAATAAAATTATAGCAGTATGTTTGTACTGTGCAACCTTTAAACTCAATAATGAAAAAAAAAAAACACCCTAAAGACATAAATGAAAACATAACTTTTTCATATAATTTAACATTTTAAAATGTGATTATAGAGCCATTCACGGATACTCTACTGCTGAATACTAATATAATTTAGATAAATACAGTTGAGTTTTAAATGAAAGATAGTAAATTATCAAATATTTACACTGCTCATATGAAATATTTATTGAAGTTTCACTTGCATATGCTTAAAAAGTCACACAAAATGTTTTCTTCAGATTTGGGCAGATACAAAAGCTAAATGTTTCTTGCAGTATTTCTAAAATAAAACTATTCAAACTCATGCTAGAAGTCTTATACTGCGCTATGAGAATAAATCCCTCCTGCTTCCACGTGGAGTTCCTTAGCAGAACGTGGAGTTCCTTAGCAGGAATGGTTTTGATTATCTCTACCCTCTCTAGACATTTCAGGCCTTTATATGGCAGGACTTGAGCGAACACATGTCCACACTAACCGGCTGGACAGCAATCACATTCCTAAGTAAATGTCCGTCATGATGGGACTTGGCATTTTCAAGGGTCCTGATTTGGGTTATGGTTAATAGAAGAGGGTTTGGTTAGAGCAGGTCAGGACCTTCACATGTGTTCTCTCTCCTTTGTCACCTCTCCTTTGCATGGTATAGTGCTGGTGACACAAAACTGTCTGATGTAGCTTATACTAAAGCTAGAGAATTTATGTTTTTCAAAAATAAGTTTCAAACGTATTTAACATTTTCACCATTCCCAAAAGAGAAATGGCTTGAAAGTGCAAAAAAAAAATTATGATGTCAAATAAAATTATAAATTTCATACATATATTAACCAACATTACCATATCTTTGGATTCATGTTTATTTGGGATAATGATAGAATGTATCCATTAGTACACATTACAGATTTAGAAATTTTACACTTTTATATGTAGTTTATTATGCCTCCTTCACTTATTAAAACAGAAAATCAGATTAGTCTGGAACATAACCTAATTCACGTTGTTCTGCATTACAAGGCCCATTTCTTTTGTTAAGAAATGCCAAGTTATTTAGTCATGTAACCAAACACCACCTGTTCCCTTAAAACCTATTGAAATAAAAAATGAATTCCCTTGATGATGGTGACTTACTAGAGACTGATCTAGAATGAATACCTCCTAACTCAAAGCTCCTTTCACATTTTTACTTTTCTTAATACGATTGTAATAGTAAAATAATTGCCTTTTTCAAAATAAGTACAATAAAAATATAATTTAAAGAAAAGAAATACCAAGTTACAAAAAGATAAAATTAACCTTCTAGTTTTGATATAACATGCAACATTTTTCTTACTAATAAAATCATATTCATAAAATATGCAATATTATGTCTTTTTTTATATAGCAATTGAATTTGCAAATCTCCCAGAGTAATTATTGTAGTAAAATAACACTGACACTAGTTGTATATATTTATGTATGTACATGCCTATATACATATATACACACACATATTGTTTGCTCACTTGGATATGCAGATCCTTCTTGAACATAAAAAAATTAACCAAGTTAATGACTTTTAAAAATCCACATTAATGATCATAATGACCAATTTGGTTTTGATACAAATTTCAATTATTTTCTGTATTCATAAACTAGAACCGATGCAAAAAATGCTGGTTACATTATTACTAATTACAGCCGTACAATTCATATTAACACAAGCATTCCCTAAAGTTTAGCCAAAGGGAATTTACCTGAATGCAAGGGAAAGTGAATTAAATATCTATCACTAAAATTAAATTTTAGAGGAATATCTATTTAATCTTCTTCCAGTGGGAGATACATTGGCTTAAACTTTGTATCTTCAATGCAATCATATTGCCTAATGATAAGCAAATCTAAAAGGCCAATTCATTACAAAGTTCAATATTTGGACCATCAAACTCTAGTATTTAATAAGCAATTAATATTTGTCAATGAAAAATGTTTTGGTAATACAGGTGAAAATCAATAACACAAGCCCACTTGTACTCCCTACCACTGACGAGCTATCTAAATAACGACAATCTTTAAGAAAAAAAAAAACTGCTTTGATGTTTTAACTTATGTTCTTTCCAAGTACACATGAATCCTGTGATGCTGTTTATGACACAGAATGCACTTTGTTAATAATCTGCTTATAATTACCATCATGCATGTGACCCATAGCCGTGAGCTTTAAAATAACATTCTATGCCTTATTACAGATGCTATTAAAGGCATACTTTAATACTATGCATACTAATTTTATTCACTTTAAAGAAAAAACATCTAAAACTCAACCGAAAGCTTTTCATTTAAGATAATATTTTCCTTTAAAAGTAAGTGTTTGAAGAAGTTAGTCTTGACACAGTTCTGAAGGCTTAATAAATTTTATATATGAACTTGGCATTACCAAAAATAATTTTTAGAAGAAGCATAATTTTTATTTAGATCAAGATGTCCAACCTGTGGTCTATGGGCCATATGCGGCCTACGATGGCTTTGAATGTGGTCCAACACAAATTCGTAAACTTTCTTAAAAGATGAGGTGTTTTTTTCCCCCCAATAAGCTATTGCTAGTGTTAGTATATTTTATGTGTGGCCCAAAACAATTCTTCTAACGTGACCCAGAAAAGTCAAAAGATTAGCTATCCCTGATTTAACTTTTTTCTTTGAAAAACATAGGGAAAAATATTTTAAAAAGGAAGCTAAAAATTACCTATAGTACCACCATTTTTGAGGTAGTTATAATAAAACTGAAAACCCTACCCAAGTATACTTACTCATCAAATCTGATCCCTTAGAAGAACCACCAGGAGTCACTGGCTTATAGTCTTCCAGATTTCATTTAGCTTGTCTTTGAAATCACAAAGTTTATCAGTTTTTGCTGGTATGAAGTATTTCATACTCCTATGCACTATTTTATTTTTCCATAAAAATATTTTGCTTGCTCAGAGATGAGTGTTATAGTTGCCAGATCATTTTAAATGTTAAAATTAAAACATTGCATAGTAAGTGTAATATTACATGGCAAATTCATCCTTTCTAAAACTGTGCTTCTGCTTTTTAAAAAAATGAATGCTATTAACAAACATTATTTAACACGTATTTTGTTGCTTTTATAGTTTGGAAAATTTAAGGACTTTTTTAAAACAGATTTTTTAATAATACTATAATAGTTTTATGCTAAACATTTCCATTTAACAGTCAATTTAGATTAGTGGTTAGATACAGCATTGTACGTTAGCCTGACATGGTATTATAAAATACTTGTACTTATAGATTTTTAATTTATGACTGTTAGGTGTTGGAGTTTATCTCTGCTTTGCCAAAGGTTAAATTACAAAGGAAGTCAACCAGGAAACCTAAGAGTACTCCTTAAATATACTACAAGCCTTCAACTCAGGGTTTGAGTACAAGTTAATACAGAACTGCAAATGTCATTTCTGAATTTTGTCTTTGGCGAGTTTAGAATTCACTGAGAATTCTGACTCCTACTTCCTGTTTCAGCTATGAAAAACTCAGAACTCAATGTCATAATGGGCTCACTGAAAGGCAAATTCTGCATGCAAAGTTAAAAGAGAGTGAAACTTTAAGAACTTTTTCGATTTTAAAACTTTAAATACAAGAAATCCTTCTATTTGTAGTTCTGTATATTTACGGTGTCACTCCTTGCTATTCCATATGCAATGCAGTAATTTTAAAAATCAAGACCTGTTGGTGATATTTTTACGTGCAGTATGTTGCAGTGTTTCCATATAGGCAGCCATCAAACGAGAGGTCCTAAAGTTTGTTTGGAATTCAGTTGTTTGGAACTCTGAACACATTTATCTGCAGGAACAATGCAACAAATAGATTTCTGGGCCAGCTTCCAAAAGCCAAGATAATTCTTAATGTTTTAGAATTTATAGTGCCAGTTCAATCGCCTAAGCACTATTTATAATAGTTTCTATGCGGAAAAGCATTTCAAGGTCCAAGCCAGACCCAAGGAACCTAATTGTCTACTGTAGACACCAGAGACATATAACTTCTAACGTTTCTGGCTATACAGGGGGA
Source organism: Sapajus apella (assembly GCF_009761245.1). Taxonomy (NCBI): domain Eukaryota; kingdom Metazoa; phylum Chordata; class Mammalia; order Primates; family Cebidae; genus Sapajus; species Sapajus apella. The sequence continues at coordinate 3,079,953 of NW_022436970.1, read as the reverse complement.
ATATATGTGTGGTAGTAGGCAAGGGTAGTATGTGTGGGATGTCAGAGGCAAGTATGAGATTACCTATGTAGAGCTCCTAGATATTAGATTCTTCCAAACTCTGAGCTAAAATCAGGGAGACATTCATTTACCTCCTCCTACACCCATGCCCTCAGGTAGAAGTTAAGGTGCGAAAACTTGGAGATTTTCTGGGTATGAATGATTATATAGGCTAGGGGGTGTGTGTGGGTGTGTGTGTGTGTGTGTGTGTGTGTGTGTGTGTGTGTACACATGCAGAGGGTATGATATAACATACACATAATATAATGTGAAGGATACAATGTAACACACATTCTCCACGCAGAGAGTATACTATAATCAAAAGCCTTGAGGAAAGACTGTATAGCTTGCTGGGGAAAAACAAACAAATAAAACCCCTCCAGAACAATCAACACTTACAGTGGAAGGAATGAAGTGGAGATAAGAATTGATGGAAAATTAATCTGAAGACAGGCCATAAAGGGCCTCGTGATTTTCTGTGAATATGCACTATGAACACATATTTAACGTAAGGATTCTTAAAGCCAACAATCATAATATTGAAAAAAATATTTACTAAAAGGTATCATGTGATCCAAACCATCACATTTTGCATATAATTTAACTTTGAAAATACAGCTATTTAATATTAGATTAATCCCTGAATATTTTGCTATTTATGGAGATTAAAAACCTGAGTAACAACATGGTTTTGTCCATTCTATATTTAGAAAGTGTGTTTTAGTTTTGAATACTAAAATGGTGAATAGCTAGATTACTCTCTCTCTGAATAATTACAGAGTAATCATTACAGTGTTAACTACCATGTTTAAAAAGTTAGTAAAAATATTTTCTTTGGATTGAGGCAGATCTAAAAAAGCAAAATGTCCTTTTTTGTATTTTTTAGTATAAATTCTATTTCAAACATAGCATTAGTCTTAAATTGAAAGTAGTTTTGTTTTGGAATGCTTAGGTTATAAAAGTTCTTTACGAATTTTAAACACTGAAGAAGCGCAAAACACAGAAGGGTTAATTACTGAAGTTCATCCATGTTCAAGTTTAGCTTCTGTGAACAGTGTAATAAATCTATACCAATATATCTCACAAATGTCTCATAAATTCACATCTTCTCTGACTTCTCAACAATTTTCAACAATAGCAAGATAAAATAGCAGTGAAACAGAAAGATGTATAATTTACATAAATTATGTATAAAATTAATAACTGATTTTTTAAGTCACGCATCTTTGCGCTGATTATTACAACTGTTTAGAATGTGAATTGTATGACTTTTGATGGCTGCACACTCAAGGACAACAGTGAGTGACCTTGAACAGCAGTGTATAAAAATACATTTATCACTGAAATGGCATGCTGGCTGCCAGTCAATATATGCCTCTCATTTGTTAGGAGGCTCTCCCGCTGTGATTCCCTCATTACAATTTTGCTTTTACTTCCTGGGCAAATGACAACTAGAAAATGAGGCAGTTTCTTTCTTGACCAAACTTAATCCAGAAAAAATGAGCCGACAGCTGCAGCCATTCAAGTGTTACAGAACATTTTACACGTTTATAAAAGACATGATTATATATTCTAAATATTATATCACTAAATGTGACAGCCAACAAGTTATCTTACTTTCTTAGTGTCTTTTTGCTTACAGAATAGCTTCTTATATCCTCTTCAATCTGTTTTTTCTAATTAAATAATTTCTGGTGCAGGACGAGATAAACAGCAATTCAGAGACACACTGTAGAAAACATTCTTGGATACTTAACAAAAATGTATCCAGCTGAAGTCTGACTACAGAAATAAATAACTCCTGTCCTACTTTTTATGATAATCATTTTCAATGCACAGTTTACATGTTTCTAAGATGAAAAATAGGTGTTCGTTTAATTTATTTGTACTATCGATATGTCCATTATCAATAAAGAAAATTGTATATAGCACAGTCACATATAGGTTTAAACTATGTTTAACTAATCTTGGATGTAAGCATTTTCTGACCCAAAGGTTTCTAGTCCGGGTTTAAGACAACTCAGGGCATAGTACATTATCACAGACACTATGAAATTATCACAAAATGCTGAACACCCAAACAATTTTTCCTTTTATTAAAAAAAATAGATAATATTATAGAAAATACCTCAGGAGGGGTAAAACAAAGGGAATGAAAACCTGAATAAACAAAAATAAGGTATAGAAATAAACACCAAAAGTAATGACTGCTCTAATCAGGAGTACTTTGTTTTTTCTTCATTTAATGTGGTTAAAGAATTTCAGTTCCAGTGTAGATGGGTCCAGTTTTCTAGTCAGGGCTCATGTTTGGGATTCTATATCCAGAAATTTCATATTAGTTCTTAGTAAGGAAACACTGAACTATCGATTAGGTGGAGGAACATAAAAGTGATGCTAAGTGAAATAAGCCAGACAGAAAAAATTACATGCTATATTTTATAATATTATTTATATAAAATTCTTAATCAGGCAAAAACCACAGTACCAGAAAGACTGGTGATTGACAGGGGAAGAGGACTGACTGCAAAGGGGCAGAAGGACACTTTCTGTGGTAATGGATAGGTCCTTATCCTGATTGTGGTGGAGGTGACATGGCTGTACACTTTTGCTATCACCCATCGAACAGTGCATTTAAAACAAGTGAAGTTATTTTATGTGTATTTTACCTCATTAAGGCAGTTACATATGCCACATGCACAGAAAAATAGATACATTAGGAAAGAGTGAGCCGTGGGAGCTTCTGTTGCTCCTGCCTGGACCCACTGAGAAACGAACATGTAAGTGCCTTACTATTGTGGGCACAAGGCTAAGGCTGTTCCCTAGAATGCATTTTCGAGTCTTCCATCAGGTCTCAACTGACAGTGCTTCCACAATTCCCTTGGGGAAACTTAACCACAACCTACCATTTCTCAGTAAGGATGCCTTTCCCATAAATCTGCTGGAAGCGTTCTTTTCCTTGAATTCTTTGTTCATCACTTCCTAGTAGATTCGTGTATGCCACAAGTGATACTTCTTTTTTAAAAAAATATAAGCTTAATTTATATTACTAGCTATTGATTCAGGATTGCTTGTTCAAATCATTCTTAATGTTTTTATTTTTGAGCTCTAAACCTAAACTTACATCTCTCTCTTTCTTTTGTAGAGATGGGGTCTCATGGTCTCACACTATGTTGTTCAGGCTGGTCTCCAACTCCAGGGCTCAACTGATCCTCCCGTGTCGGCCTTCCAAAGTGCTGGGATTCACTGTGCATGGCCCTAGATTTACATCTCTTATTGTCCACCAATATTTATATGCAACTGAAAAGCTAACTAATTTAGAGAAATATTTAACAAATTTTAGAATCTACAATTACAAACTTCTATACACTAAAGATTCTACACCAGAAATTTATTAAGATCTATCTAATAAACAGCACAGTCCTGGAATTGACAGCCTAGATTTTACAAGAAGAAAGCTTGTGAACATTTTCTAGAACCACCACCAAACCATAAGAAAACAATACAATCATGCACTTCCTGTGTGCATCACTGCAGTTTTAAAAGGGCTTTTGTGGGTAACCCCCGCCATGGGCATCAAGGAAGGAGAACTGTCCAGACCCCAGGCATAACTAGTGCCTGAAGAATATCTTAGTTTACAGTGTTATTGCTCAGCTATTTCCTTTATATAATCCTTCATATATAATCATATATTAGTGCTTGAAGTGTAACTTGCTGCTTACATATATCTAGTTTATATAATCATACTTAATACTTATATCTAGCATACTTAGTTCTATATAATCTTTCTATATAATCATATAGGTATTATAGTCAGAGCTGTACTGATATATTTAGTGCTGAAAACCAAAAATCAAGGCGGTGGCGTCCCTGCCTGAAAGGGCATACGCTGTATGGCAGGCTTGGAGCAAGAGCCTCTCCTCCTGATAAAGGAGTTGTAGTACCTTGTATCCAGTTCCTGTGGAAAATGGACCTCAGGCCTGAGATCCTGGAAATAACTGAGGGAGAAGAACCCCTCTGGTATGACCAGTCACGGCGGCTGTACACCCTATCAGTCTTTTCTCACTTCTGTGCTGGCTCAAATCCTCCTCCCATAAATATCTTAAGAGAAGGGCACAAGTCTGTAAGCTCCTGCTGCATTAACCTTACAGTAACCTCCTATTAGAAATCCTTTGAAGTCTCCAGCTCCCAGATAAGAAGTGTTACGCGTGACACCTGTTGCAAACAGCCCACCTCCTTGCCTTGGTGACCTAATGGGGGTGGACCCCTTTTCCGTACACGACCCTCTACTACTGCACATGGCATGGTCCCCTGCTGCACACGGCCCACCTCTCTGCCCAGGTGACATAATGGGGTGGTCCCCTCGCTTGTGACTCACGTGACATATATGAAGGATTATATAAAGGAAACAGCTGAGCAATAACACTATAAACTAAGATATTCTTCAGGCACTAGTTGTGCCTGGGGTCTGACAGTTCTCCTTCCTCGATGCCCATGGCGGGTGTTACCCGCAGGCTTTCCTCTTTCTCTGAAGGCTCGTGAGTAGAGAGTAATCAGTTAAATATCTGCTGTTTGAGCTTACAAATGTTCAATAAGCAAATTCTCTTCCAAAAATAGATTACAAAACCACTAAAAACCAAAATGATTATGGCCCATTAGAAAAAATAAATCTTTTTACAGAACATGGTATATATAACTAAAATAACCCAACAAAGCAGCATAGGAAACAAAGATAATATTCAATGAAGGAAGAAAAAAAATCATTATTTTTATATCATGCTTAATTGATACCTTTATTAAGAAAAACAGAAAATTAAATAATACAGGATCAGTGGAAATCAGCAAGAGTACAATTCATTAAGCCTTCTCCTCTTCTTGGCCACTGAATTAATTCTGGCTTATAACAGGCTTTTAAAAGTATGAATGTGATTTTAGTTAATTAAATACAAATACTAATAAATCTCTTTTAAACCACTTTATAAAGGAAAGGATTACACCATCAGGATTTTAGTTGACCGACATTCTCCCTGAATGTTTCCATACTAGAGTTTTTATTCTATGACTAGAAATATTGGAATACTTCCAATTCTTCATGTCCAGACTGCTCTCAGGTGAGGAAACTGTGACATTCTGGCCAGCTGTAGCACTGTCCCAGGTCCAGAGGATACGAATTTGTCACAGGGAATTCTGCCTCGAATGCAACTGAAGTGAAGGGAATTTTGTTGACAGGAGAAGCTCATGGTGGCCAAAAGATGGAAGATCCCTTCTGTTCACAGGACCATCCTGAGAAGGACATGGAGTGGTCTGTTCTCTCGGCAGGGTTTCTAGCATCCTATTTCTGCCTCAGCTACAGGGTTCTCTGCAGTTTTCTACTTTTCTTGCCATCCCCTTGGTATTGCAGGATATATTGTATAAGATGACAGTATAAGAGCATTAAATTCTCCTCATCAGTTTTTGCTATTTTTCCTTAATTGTTTTCTCTACTCTAATGTATCTCTACCTTTTCTCAGCTGTCAACACAAAGAACATCTTTTCTTGATAAGTCCCTGACAACTTTTTTTTCTAGAGAATTTTCAAGGTCTTAGATAGCCCAGACTAATATAGGGGCTTACACCACAGAGAAAGATTAAAAATATTTTTTTACTTCTTTTTCCTATTATTTCAGTCACCTCAGAATAAGTGGTTTAAAAGAGTTCTATGGATTTCTCTTTCTGTCCAACTGAAGTTTAATACATAAACCATTATCACTATTTCATATACATTATTTCCTAATATGTACTTATTCCTAAAATATTTATCTCTAATATCTCCACCCATCCAACAAATTTGACTTTTCTATATTTCTGTATTCAAAAACATTCCCCCAAACCCTAAGTTCTTTATCAGGTTTCTTCTAATGTACGCAGTACAAAGAAATGAGATGGATTTTGTAGAATATAAAAAGACTCAGAACTCTGTTACTGTTTGCCATGTAGTCTCACATCAAACTAAAGGGTTAGACTGAAATTTCATTTCACTGACAGTCTCTGTAAACTTCTTCATACTCTATTTGCTAATATAAGACTCTGAATATTTTCATAAGTCTGACTTCTTCCTGCAGGACATCCCCAGACACTGGAAATTAGGAGATACATTATTATGCCTCCCATATGACCCATTATTCATACTAGTAGTTGGAAAACTGTTGTTGAAAGCTTTTCTTCAGCTATTAAGTGCTATGATGTACCATCAAGAACTTCAGACAATCAAGAATAAGGCTTGCCATTTCTCAAATATTCAGCATTTTTATATTTTTAAAAAATATGCTCTCATTTTATAAGTAGAATAATCACTTATTTCTCTTATATAAATGGGCATTGAAATGCAGATCCACAAAAAAAGACTAAGACTATTACTTGGGTAAGAAAGATGACGTTCTACATATACAATTTACTAAATTTAATTTTTAGTGACCAGTTTTTGTATAATGACATTTTACAAAGATTTTAACAGTTCTTGCATCATTTGACGATTAACTCGTTGAAGTGGACCCTCTAGCCTCAGCTCATATTCCTTAACAGAATTCTACATGGGGTGTGCTATAAAAGCAAAGAGCACAGTAAAGAAGTACAGAAGTTAAACAATTAATTCAAAGCTAGTAAGATCACTGGTTTCAAGTCGGTTGATAGAGTTTAACTCTTTCCCTGCAGATCATTTTGCCTCACGAACGATGCCCCACTCCCATGTTTTAGGAAGGCCTACTTTGGCCCAATGTTATCAAATAGAACCCATAAAAAAAACCTGTCTTATGCTTACAATTGCAGAGTCAAATATATGTGCAGAGAGATGGCAGCAGTTGACCTTTGCTGCCTTGATGCCCAATGAGAATCCTGAGGAATGAGCATAGCTCCCAAGAGACCTGTAGTTTAAATCCAATCTCTCATGGGTCCACGGGGGTAATACAGGCATAAAAATTATGGATTCTTAAGTCTTCACTGCTTATACCTTGGGGCTTTTTGATAGCAAATTTCTTTTGAAAAAACACCTCAGCACTCTCCTCTCTGGTTTTAGAAGCCCGATGATGTCCAAATGTACACCTGATTTGTCTTCACTCCTTTGTTTTGTTTTGCACAGAACATAAGGAAAGCCATACATGATAAGTGTGGCTTCCCTGCTGCTCTTCATCCTTCCTGGAAAGATGACCAGGAAAAATGGCTTATCTATGATCAGAACCAAGAGAAAGGAAACCTTTATAACACAGACACATATACATTTATTATTTAATCAGGGGACATATTATTGGATTTAAAAAACTGCAGAGGAGAAAGGCTAATCACCTTCTCCAACTCTTTTAGCTCTTGCTGTATACATTTTACATCCCACTGTTACAGGCAGCTATTCGCTCATTTGTTTATAGTCTAAGTAATTTATTCATCTTTCTTCTGAAAAAGATGGAATCTAGAGATCAAGTGCCAAAAAAAATGCCAAGGTGAATTAAAAAATATTTTTTACAAGGAGTAAATAATTTTCAAAGGCTTAAAAAAAAGCTGTAGGTTACATTTGTTTATTTTTAGGAAGCCCTAAATAAACAACTTTTCCCTACCTCCTTCAATTGACAAGGTCTTTGTTATCTGTCCAAATAGTGATAAGCACCCTTTGGATAATTCAGCACAACTCTACTTCACTTTGTCAAGAAACAACCCACCCACATATATTTATAATAATGCATTAGTTTAACTTCCGGTTTGAGTCATTAATACCCAACCTTACAAGTCAAATAGTAAATGCCCCCCAGATCTGACCCATGGGGAAATTCAAGAATGAATGTTGTCTTCTCAGCAAACACTTTGGCTTTGCCTGAGATGTTTACAAGTGTGATAAACATTTATTCTTTTTCTATATCTGCCACTACTGTGAGATTATTGATCAAATCATAGTTGAAAACACTCTGCCAGGGAGCATGGAGAAGGATATATGTTGTTTCTGAAAAGTAATTGCTTCCTTTCCTCTGAACAATTCGTTGTTTATCCAGGTTTGTTTTAAATTTGATTTTTTTAAGGTCTCAAGGCAAGTCATACTCTCTTATAAGATGCTCAGAAAATTAAGTATATAAATTCTATAATTTTCATTAAGAGTAAGGTTAAGAAATGTTATTCTTTGTTACTCCTTTTGTATTAAGCTTTGAAAAGATATTTTTTGCCTTCTTTTTAGTATATTTAAAGGTAATTTTTATAGAATATCACATGCTCTTTTCACATGCAACATTAGAGAAGCATTTAAAAATAAGTGCTATATAACCATCACAGGCTAAAAATAATGAGGAATATTTGTGGATAGGTTGATATGGAACATCCTGCTGTCTGCTGAAAGCCTGATTTTAAGCCCCATTTTGTGCTGGTCGAAAGCAGAAGGAAGTAACGAGGCAGCCTCCACTGCCCGCATCCTAATCATTCTGCGCACTTCCACCTCTACTGAGGGTTCTATTGGACCAACTACCTCAAAGTTGAAAGTAAAACAAAATTTTTACCATACATTGTCCAAATCTACATGATTTCCTAAACTACCAGAAGCCTAAGTTTATTTCTATCCAAGCTGATAATTTTTTGGTTGTATCCATTTGTGAAAACTACTAAAAATTTTACATTTCCAAATTAAGAAATGTAATTTCTCTAATAAATTTGGTCATAATCCTGTTTTATCTTTCTGAAAATGTAATTTCTTAATGCTTTCTATGATGTATGAACTATGCAAAGTCTCTTTCAAAGCCCCAGAATCTATGAAATGAAGCCCTTATTTTTCTCCATAATTATATGCACAAAAGAGCATGCTTTATATAGAATCTAATCTTTCCTTTTAATTAGGTTCACCTAAAAGAGAAAGAGGGGAAAAAAGAAGCAATGACCAGCTCTCAGGCAGACAGTAGATGCTTGATGACCAATTTAGGAGCAGAAACAGATTCTTAATGAATTTATATTACAGGAAATTTTTAATGCATGTGTAAATTAATCAGGGAACGAAGAGATCACAGTCAGCTCCTTATTAAATACTTCTAAACTCACTTTAAAAAGTGGGACATGCTGATGCTCTCATCCCTTTGGCAGTCCTCTCAAATTATTGCGCTATTCTGTGCTTTGGAATCATTAAGTCTCAAAAACAGCAAGTGGCCCAGCTACCAAATGTGCATTAATTCCAACCACCTGCTCTGTGGAGTCTAGCTTCCATACACATAGTGCAATGGACAAAATAGCCCGTCACCTGCAGACCCAATTCTATCTCCATGACAATGTCTTGGGAAAGGAACCCACAGATATGCAAACATCACACCAAGCTCAGAGAGCTGACGCTGGGGCTTAATCTGGGGATGTAGTACACACAGACAGGAGGCAGAGGTGGAGGGAACGTCAGAAACTGGGAGCATCCCTGTGGGTTCTAGCAGTTCTCATGAACTCTCAAGCGAAAAGAACTTTGTAACACTTTGTGGTATAAAAGAATAAATTTTAGAAATTTGGGATGAATGACTGGAAGTAGAGGAAGAAAGAAGGGCAAATTTATGACTTTAGGAAGAAGTAGGAAAGGCTTAGAAATAGGAGATTATGAACATGACTTAGAAAAAAACTGTGATGTCAAATAATCCCGGCAGTGTTTACTGCAGACTGAATGAGTGATGCATGGAACATGCTTCTTAGTACATTGTAGATCTACTTTCAGTAGTCTGCAATTCTGGCATCAATCAGATCCTTTCCCAACCCAAATAGACACTACGCATTCTATAATCATTTATACCATGCTTACATGAAACACACATTTTATACCCTTAAAAATTTGTTTCTGCCATGGAATATCAGGGAATAACCATTTTGAAGAGGAACTCATCTTATGAATTCAGGTAAAATGTGTGGTTTTGAGGAAATGGGCAGGACTTTACCAAAAGGTTTTTCAATGTCCTCCTCTATGTTAATTTATCCTATAACCATAGGCAGATACTAAGCACACCAGCAACCCCTTTCAGAATTTAATATCCTTAGCTTTATACCCGGCTCAGAAAATACAAAAGTCTGAGTTTCAAAGGGAAGTTATTTTTCTCTCATATTCTAGCTTAAATTATTCCAACAAAACAAATATGATCAGCAACTAAAAAAACTAAATTGTTTTAGTAACTTAAAATCTAAATTTGACAATTTAAATCATGGGAGAAATGCACGACTGTTTCCTGAAATATTTGTTGTAAGAATGAATAAATGACTAGAAATTTAACACTGTCTAGCATCTGGTGAGTCTGTAAAATCCTCTCTTAAAATCTTGAAGCCTAGAACTCTGCATGCTAGAAGAAAGAGAAGCTATGCTATCCCAGGGTTTGAAAGACTGAATGTGTGCTAGAGTAGCATGCAATTTTTCCCCCCATAATGGTCACTACATGGTATAGTTCATGGATAGTTTACCAATATAGGATGCTAAAAATCTTGCTACTTATTTTAAAAGCACAGAACCTTTTCAATTATGCTCTTGCCAAAGTAAACAAATTCGGCCAACATCAAAGAGTTTGCATTAAATTTTTCAGGAAAAACTTTAGGAGAGAAAACACACAAAAAGAAAAAATTCCCAAGACTTAACATAAACAATTTCTTTATCGTAAAAAGATAAGGAAGCATATTTAATGGTAAAAATTTAACAGAATCATGGAACAAATAACTCAGAAATGCTACAAGCATAACAAAACTCATGTGTTTCCAAGGATTTTCATTTATTTCAACAGAACATACATAACACACACAGAATACAGTAAAAATGCCCCTTTAACTAGTAATGAATGGGCTGGCACAGTGGCTCACACCTGTAATCCTAGCACTTTGGGAGGCTGAGGCAGCCAAATTGCTTGAGCTCCAAAGTTTGAGGCTAGCCTGGTCAACATGGAGAAACCTCATCTCTACAGAAAGAATACAAAAAATATTAGCCAGGCGCGATGGAGCATGCCTGTAGTCCCAGCTACTTGTGGGGCTGAGGTAGGAGGATTGTTTGAGCCGCCCAGGAGGAACAGGCTGCAGTAAGCCAAGATGGCACCACTGCCCTTCAGCCTGGGTGACATAATGAAACCGTGTCGAGAGAGAGAGAGAGAGAGAGAGAGAGAGAGAGAGAGAGAGAGAGAGAGAGGGGGAGAAGTAACAGATGAAACAATAAATAAAGAGTAATGGATGAGCGATGATGCCTGTTCCATTTCAATCAACATCAAGTAAAAATTAGTATACTAGTAAGGAACACTCTGTCTCCCAAGCACCTGCCTACAATTGACTGGCAACAATTTATCTGTTTGATTTCTGCCAAATATGTATCCAGTAATCTGAAAATTATTCTGGGAAATGGCTGATCACTTTACAGGAAAATACCATTCCTGTGATGGGGTTTCTTATAAATTTGGATAAACAGGAAAAACACACACCCACCCCCCTCCCGAATCCCACCATCTTCCCTAGACAAAAGCTCCTTTTGACAGCCTGAACAAAAATGCTTTACTAACACACTTAAAATGGAGCATTTACAGAGTTAAAAGCTGAAAAGGCCTATCCTGGGAGACTGAGGGAAATTAGATACATTTCTGCATTTCTTTTGATGCAAATTCAATTTTTTAAGAGCCTTTACCCTAGACACGACGTCACACTTTTTACGATAATAAAAATTTAAAATCATGGTGCTGGATGATGTGGCTTTAAGAGTGGTCAGCAACTTTACAATTTTTCCAGGCAGCCTCATCTCATTATAGCACATGGCATCATTCCAAAACAAAATAAAAGAAAAAAATTAAATTGATTACTATGTCAACCTTGGCATTCCTATGCCAAATTGTTTTTTGATAAGAGCTATGTATTAGGTAGAAACGAGAAAAATTATTTTCTCAGGGATACAAATTCTTGCTATAAGAATTTCTTAAGTTAATAGATGCATATTTAAACAATCTGAGTATTTCCAAAATAACTAGCTTTTCAACTTTCCTTCTAAGAAGGTCAATTTATTCATCTACTGAGTGCCTCGTTTCTTCCCTCAAATTACTCTATTTCACCTAACCTATTTGTTACATACACAAAAGTAGATATAATATATAGTCAACTACCAGCAATGTTAATATAATATAGCTTTGAGTTTGGGAGGTGTATAATTTCAGAAAATGTTAGGTTATTGTAGGAGTGAGTTAGCTTGCAGTTTGAATCAGCCAGGATTGTGCTATCAAAACATTAGTATGGTTTACCTACTTCTCTCATTCAAGCCCCAAATGAATACAAACAACTATGCAGACACTGGGACATGTCTCTTCATGAGAATCTTACCAAATGCATGCTGTAGGTTCTTTTGACTATCCTATCCCAGAACTTCTAGTTCAGTGAAATATTTGGGAATTGATTGGATTGGCTCAGAGAAGTCCCAGGACAAGACTGGGCAAGACAAGGTGCCAGAAAAAGCCTGGTTCATCATACCCTCATTTGACTATGTCTGCATTATATCGTTTTTCAAAATAATTACTACCTTTTACCTGGAATAGTTCTCTATTACCGTCATATGCTCCGTGTGGCCCTAATCTTAACTTTTAATTCATACTCCTAATTAAGACTATGACCTTTTCAGAGTTAACTACGAATATGTTCAACATTGTTAGAAACATGCTAGTTTCTACTTTTGGCCAAAATTCAAGCTTTAACACTAATTGTTAAATTAGCTTAAGAAAGTTCAGTCCTTTGGGAATAATCTCTGTGCACAAAAGCTCCACACAATCCCATGTTTGGTTTGATACTGGTCCTACATTTTTGAGATGATGAGATTTGTTAAGAAACATCCCATATAGATAATTTCATCATCATAAAGATATTCCATAGTTTCTTCCCATAGACATTTAAATTCACAAGACGCCAAGTTCCTTTGTTCTATTGCTAGTTACATAAAGAAGGCAGGCACTTTCAACTTTCCAGCTCTAAAGGATTCATATTATTGCATTTTGCTACTGATAGGTCTAGCTCGGAATAGATTCTTAGACTGAAGGAGTGATTACAGAAGACCAGCTGTCTTAAAATAGGTAAGGAAAATGGAAGTTGTTATTTGATTAGCTGAATTATTCTTTTTCATTATGAGTACCTTATAAAATTAAGCGGCTTGGGTTTGAGGTTACTTTACGCTGAGCAGAACTCGTTTTCTATTTTAATTGATTAATATGATTAATTAGAAGAAGAAATGGAGAATGTTAAAAATCAGGCAAAATACATTTGTAACAAAAATAATATATTTTGAAAGGCATGAATAGTCTGAACATTTTATTAAATTACACATGAACTCATAATGAGAAACTGAACTGAAAGATATAGATCATCTCTCTCCATTAATAGTTTGTTCTTAGAGATCGCTGGGATCACATTTTAAAGCAGGGTATTCGTATTCACAATTTAAATAATATCTTGGGCTGTTGCCAGTAAGCCACATTTCAAATAAAGGTATCAGTTACAGAGAGTTCAACAAAGACAGATCCCTTTTTCTTTCTTACTCTGTAATCACTGATGCTTCTAAATCCATAGCTGTAGACTGCCCACAGGCTCAGTGGTATCCATAAACCTGTTTTGTTTAGTCCACATACTGTCTAAAATCTTTAGAGTTCTTTCTTCCCCCCCAACAGGGACAGGCCATCTCTAGTTTATCACGGTGCCTTGCGTCCTTCAAGATTACTCCAACCGTCATTTGGCCAGTTTCTCCATTTAAGAAATGAGGAGAAGGCATATGTTAGCATGTAGGAGGTGGTGCTGTCTTCGTAAGTTGTGTCCAAGGCCGAGAAAGGCATGTGTCCAGACTTTAATCATAGGAGAATGGGGGTGAGCAGCCTGATCTGAATGGGAACTGAATGAAATGACAATCCGTCTAGTACCTCACAATACAATTTGGTGTACTAGTGAGGGAGGAAGTAGTTATTGGGTTTAGGAACAAGTGAGGAAGGAAGAGAAACTCTGAATGGGGAAACAGCATATGCAAAGGTCCTGGGGTGAGAGAGAAAAGCTAAGATTGAAACAACAACAACAACAAGAAGTCAGTCTGTGTATCCTGAGCACAGAGACTGCAGGGGAGAGTCTGGTGAGAAAAAAGCTGAAGCAATAGGTAAGAGAGTAAGATAGAATAACTACGGCATATACAAGTAAAGCTTACCTCCTAAGTATTATTAGAAATATAAACATTTACATCAACTCAGCCTTTATGATATTTGCATTTTAGAATCATTATGGAAACTTTTGAAGTGCACAATAGTAGACAGACCAGTACCTATAATGAACCTCTGTGTACCCTTCACCCAGCTTCAACATAATTTTGCTTCATCCAGATTCATCTTCTTTCCCCCCCTCTCCTATTGTTTGGAGGAACACCTTAGAAATCATATGTTCTCATCTATAGGATATTTGTTTTTAAGGTAACTGCCTACTATTGTGAAAAAGAAGTTTAAAATAAGATGTAAAGGTGGAGGGAGGTGGCTCTCGCTAGGATCTGGAAAAGCACAAGGATTTCCATATGGGCTTCTTGTCCACAGCTCAGCACCTCTGATTCCGATTGCCCCAAGTTCATTTCCTGCTAGACAACAAGGACCTCAGATCTTTGTTTCAGACAGTTTTACCTGCCATGAATGGCAATGTAGTTCATGTAATGAAAGGGGAATTCTTGGGTCTTCAGCTCTGTGTCCTTTGGTTTCCTGGATTTAATTCCAAATTCTATGCTTTTATATTTTCTGCCTAGGATAGTCTCATCTTTTTAAAAAACAAAATTAATAAAAAATAGGAATAGTAATGAGTCAGCTTATGCTTTAAGAAGTGTTTACTTTCTACCTGAAGAATGATATTAGTTTTATGTGGTCCTGTTTGCTCATTTAGCGGACACTTACTGTAGACTTGGGTTTGATAAATATTTTAGTTTAAAATCCAAAGACTGTTTTAAGAATGAACAAACTAAGCCATGTAAGTGATATGAAGGCTGGGTGCCATCAGGAGAGTAGTCAAGGCTTCAATAATATCCTGGACCTTTTCAATGTAGGAACTGTACCTACAAGAAAAAAGGTAAGCTTGGCCCCTATAATTCTTAGGAAAAAAAAATACATTCTCTCTATTGAGGCAAATATAACTAGATGGTATAATCAAGTATCATAAGTTATTAAATAAATAGGCACCAAAAGTCCTGGCATTTTAGTTGATAGAAATTTTTCCTAAAAAAGCCTTTCACTTTGCCAGGAAAGTTATTATTTTAATTTCCTAAGTAGATTAATAGTTCCAACATACATTAAATGCCTAACTACTTGACAAGATCTTCTGAAAATTGCATACAAATTAGAGAGAGAGAAGTTGTACTAAGAAGAATTTTAAATCCTAATAAAATGAACAGACTTCATTTCTTATTTGAACACCAAAAGATAAAAAAGACCATAAAAAAACTAATTACTTGGAAAAAAATATCATTTTTTAAAGCCATAAGGTAATTCATTTATTGGAAATGTTGTGACGAGCTTGAGAAAAATTAACTTTCAAGGATTTTCTTTAGAATATGCCATCTAATATGTTAGCCATTAGCCATATGCAGCTATTTAAACTCATTAAAATCAGTAAAATAAAGAGCTCAATTCCTCAGTCTTATTAGCCACATATGACTAAAGACTATCACACTGGACAGTACAGATACACAGTACTTTTATTATCACAGAAAGTTTTAATGAATAATGTTGCTTTAGAAGACACAGTTAAATTCACGCTGAAAACATTATAAAATTAGCCATGGTATTCTCACCAATTTTTTTTTCAAACAACAATACACGTATATACTACCGAGAAGTATATCTAAAGGTGGGATCTTTTTCTCCTGTAACAGTCAAACCGAAATTATGGTAGGTAATTCATTTTTTTCTTTTAAATAGCAAGTCAGAGCCAACATAAGAAAATATAAATTATTCTTCCCTGAAATATGATCAATTCATAAGAAACCAGAACCAAAACAAGGTTATAAAACTAACGTTTTTCTCCATCCTCCTCTCCCTAGGTTTATTACTAACTATGATAATTGCAAATGATAAGTTAAAAGGAATTTCCTAAACCAAACATCCAATTAATATTCCCTATAGAACTTCTGACTATTTAATAACTTTGTTTGAATTAGAGCTCAACCATGCTTCTTCCGAATTTATAAGAATGTCCAATGTTTTTACTGGAGTAGGGTCTATTAACTGCTAATGACTATATATATTTGCCTTCCATGAGGTCTTTCTGAGGAAACTTACCTTTAAATAATAAATTTATATATTTTAAAAGATGTACTGGCATGATCAATTGATACAACTTAAACAATAAAATAAAAGCTTATGGGTTTAAACTTTGGCTTATAAATCTGAGATCTGAACCAATAATTTTATAAAAGCACCAATTTGGATTGGCTGAGAAGGTGGGTAAGGAAATGTCAATTCCACCTCAACTGGAATGGTGTGTACATGCAGCAATGATATCAATGAGCAGCAACGTGGTATGTTTATCATGAGATAATCACACCCCCAGAGGTTTAGAAGCACTCAGCTGAACCTTATGCCTCACAACACACTTGGGGTGTCATTATCTCATGATAACCATACTCCCTGTCAAGCCTTATTGCTTAATTAGAGGTTACGAAGGTGATAAGACTAAAAGAAATCGGATGAACAGTACCTAAGATGAATGATACCTTAATCAACTTAAACCTGGTGGCTGAAGGAAGCGTGATGAACAAACGCATACAGTGAGTTATGTGTTATTTTTAGAGAAATTTGTTAATAATAAATGAGGAAAAACCCAGTCTGCATTCCCACATTATTTGAATTACATTTTCCAGGAGACATGATATTTATGATCAATAATTTAAATTGTGTTTTTACACAGTATGTAAAATGTTCAAGAAATTAATGATAATGTGAAATTTAACTTTGACCTAAGATACCCAGCTTATGCAAGACAGTGATTCATCATAATCCAAGCATAGGATTTAAGTATTAAGTCTGCAAGGGAGCTGATCAATAACGTCCACACCATGCACGATTTTCACAAAGTAACCTGAAACCAGAGACAAAAAATAATGTGACATGCCCTTTACTATTTTTTCTCGATTACCCCTTAAAATAATAAAAGAAAAGCTTACGGGTTTAAACTTTGGCTTATAAATTTGAGACCTGAAAAGCACAAAAAGAAAAAAAAAATTGTAGCACCAAAATGCTTTAAAGGCTATGCCAGAATATGTAACTTCAGTTCTTTTGTTCTATTTTCATAAACAACTGCCATATTTGTGGACAGAATATAGCTCCAGATATGGCACACTTGAAGCTGCTTTCCAATTCACTGTGAAACATCAATTATCTTTATCAAATAACGGTATCTCATCTCAGTCCATTATCAAGATGGAGTCTTATTTTAGCTGGACTGCAGCCCTATCTGTATATCAGGGCTGGCCGCGGTGGCAGAGCGTGAGTGAAGGGCTGTGAGATAATCAATAATAATCATCAAATTGTGGTCGAAAGGTTGTGAGGATGGAAGTTTTTGATGAAACTTCACCTTTTTTTTTTTTTTTTTTTTTTGGTGCAGATGATAAGGCTTAACCTTTGCAATACCTGATGACTATGTCTCAGTTAGAGGAAGCCTTGCGTATACTTTCAAGTGGTTCTGAACATCCAAAGACGCACTGAAATACTAAGGCTTAAGTGCAACACAAACCTCATGCTATCAAAAACCACCAGGTGGAAGGGCTGGAAACAATTGTGAACACGGTTATTGTAAACTTGATCCGCAACTCAGACACACAGAATTCAAACCCTGACTCACTACAGCTGTTAAATCCCTGTAAGTAAAGGTCAGCTCGGAAAGAACAATGTTTGCATAACAATAGGTAAAACATACCCTGTTGTTTTTCCCAAAGGTTACTCTGAACTGTTGCCTAAGCCTATGTACCTGGATTTTAAAAACACTCTGCTTGAGACTTAAGAGAGGTTTAATGGCATCTACTCTCATCCTGTGTCCTAAAATGTTATTAATTTGGCACGAAAAATGATGAGAGGAGACTAAATTTTTTAATTCACTAGAACAACACTAATTTGGAGGGATGAGAAGTGGAATGCTTTTCCTTTTTTTTTTCTGTCATTGGGTTCTATTTACATCAAGTGGACATAAACTGAAGTAAATTAGCTGAGAGACAGCTAGATTCAAATTAGGGACAACCTTGTTGTTTGGGGCTCTGTACAGATCTGTCATACAGAGGCAGCCCACTAAGGCTATACTATATACCACCCCACCCTCTGAAGCCACACTTGTGAAGGCTTTAATTTAAAAATCCTTATTTTATAATGGTTTGACATAAAACTATGTATCCCTCAAATATAAAACCTACCTACTAAAGTTTGATAAAACATATAAACTAAATGCATGAACCAGAACAAAGGAATTATCATTTCAAAATGTCAAAGTGTTGGTAGTTTGATAATATGACAGTTTAAAAGCAAGATCCTTCTCCTTCTTAAATTGCAAAGTTCACTGACACAAATGGTCAAAATTTTAAACGTCTTAAAGTGGTGAGCTACTAATCATTTGAACATATTGCTATCAGTATAACAGGAGATGTTCTGGAAACAGACTCTAGTTGAGGGAATTCATGAAGTGGAATATATACATACTAAGAAGTCGAAATTAGCTCTATTATAATTCCCAAAGTCTGAATTTATCTAAAGTAGGTTTGTTAAAGAAAATTCTGTTCAAATGAAAACACTCTAAACAACATCAGTGAAAAGCAACCAACGATATTAACCTAACTTGTAACCTATCTTTTCTATAAAAATGTCCAACGCAAGCATAGAGAAATTGCCCTTTTTTAAGCTATATTGCCTTTTCTATAGTAATAGTAGTTAGAATACATTAAAATATTTAAACTATCTTTAAGAAACATGCACATTTTATTCACTCTACCAACAGAAAAAGCCTGTTTCTTCGGATTCCTGAGCTCCTTTTGAAGTGCTATAATTTCCATCAACATTTAGAGTACAATACCTACTAATGCTAATTGTGGATTAGGAAATATATGAAAATAATTTAAATAATATAATATTAATAAAATATATAAAACCTCCAATATAAAACAAAGTATGCTCAAGGAGACCCATTTAAGCTTCAATTAAAAATCTTTCAAGGTAACTAAGAGGAAAGATTTTACTTGATTTCATGTAACTTGATACAGAGAAGTTAAAATGTATCTTGGAAGACATTTTGACAATGGCAAATTAGAAATACACTAATCAAATACAATCAGAAACTTCAACATCCCCTGCCTCCTCTCCATTCACTATAACAAATATGTAGCACAGTAACAAATTATAGCATAATCCTTGTGATATAGTTTTAAATTTAGTTTTGAAAACACATGTTATAGCAAACATGTCAACCTTAATGTTATCACAAAATATTCTTTTCCTTAGCCCAATATTTTAAAACTGTAACATTTATATTAATCATGCTAAATTTTATATTGACAATATATGTAAAGGTAGCACTGGGTTTTTTTTAAGAAGATAAACATTTAACCGTGTGTGGAATCTTGCTATAGAGGTAGCTATTATAACTACACAGGACAGAATCCTAAAATTGCTACAACACTTCACCCCACATACAATAAATGTTCCCCAGAAACACTGTAGTGTTCTGAGGCTGAATCAGTTGGCTCCCAGAGCTGAGTAGCAATAAGATAGTATGTTTTATTATGAGTGTCATGGAGACGGTGTGAAAAATCAAGAGCCACAGGCAGTCAGCAGCAATGGGTCAATAACGCTCCCAGAGACATTGTGTAGATAATCAACAACAAGGCCCGAGGTTCTCTCGGCACTGCACACAGCTGAAGGGCAAATCAATACAGCCAGGGAAGGGCACTGCCCTGCTCCACTTCCCACAGTACACTATGGCTGCCGGAGGAAAAACACCCCCAAAACGAAAATAAAGGAAACTGGTTCTGCAACTAGCAATCATGAATTCATCCTTCAAAGAGGCTTCCAAAAAACCCAAATACGATTCACTATGAAGTCTGCCTAAAAATGAACTCAGGGGAAAGTTTCATTTAAAAAGTGCTGCATAAATAGATTAATGCATAATGACTTAAGTATAACAGGGCAAACATGGTTTTATGAAGTATTCCAGTTTATAATATTAAAATCAAAGTTTAACCAAAATTGTGGTGAGTAAAACATTCTAGTTTGGGAGATTTTACTTTGTTAACTTTGGTGTCTGGTATTGCTAGTGCCCAAACGGATCATGTTCATGTTTATCATCAGAAGAGTAAATAAGAACTAAAACCATGCTACATTTAGAAAGTCTGAATTATATTTAAATGACTTTGTTTCTAAAAAAGGAATGTAACATTTAAATGTATTCTATTGGTTCTGAGGACATTTTGCCAACAGTTTTTGTATCTGACACCTTGTTAAATATATGATGCTAATATTTCATATATTTCAGTAAAAATTTATGGGTAGGAATATGTTGATTTATTATTTCTCAAGAAAAAGGTGATTCATCACATCCATCATTCCGTTAATCATTAGGTGTTATTTCTAAGTTACTATGCAAAGCCACCTTTCTTGAAACATGAAGAAGAGGTGCTGAAAGAAAAGACGACAGTGAAAAATTTTAAGGTTTATTTACTTTTCACAATTAAAGTTTCTTTTTTTTTTTCCAAACAGATAAAATAACATCTCTAAGCATTAAAATGTGCCCTAGCTCAAGACTGTGATAACTGTAAACACGCCTCAAATATTCCTATTGTTATAACATTTAAAAAAATGTTAGAAAAAAACTGCAATTGTGTAAAACAGCATGTAAGTGAGTTTAGGAAACAAATCACTGATCCCTTATAGCCTTTTAATTGTTATTTTAAAGGAATATTATCTATTTGCTTATTCTAGTGATAAAGAATATCTTGTTTTGTTTTTGTTCACTGACAATTATTTATAGCTATTGAAGAAAACAGTTCTATACTGTTTAGTAAGATGCTACCAAAAGAATGCTCCAAAATTATAATTATTCTGGGGACACATTTTTTGATTAGTAAGAATATGAATTAAAAAATAATTTCTTTGTTGATGGTTATGTTTTACTGTTAGGAAACTAACAGGGAGTGAGTGTGTGTGTTTATTGAAATATGACATCTATAATGTAAACGTAGACTCTAACTAGGAGAGAAACTGAGTATAAATTGTCCACTCTGGACTCTACATTTACGACTGGGAGGTTGGTACAATACAGTTAGAAGCAGGTTTCCATTTTTGAAAAGTTATATTATCTAGTCACCATGACAACAAAACTGAAGTATGATTGCAAGCCACAGAAAAATTACTGCCTTTAAAATAGGAAAGGTGGCGTCTTAAAGTAGTTTGAAGCTTTGTAAATATTTACTTCATTAAAACACCACTTTTGGTAAAAATCTAAAGTTATTTAGTAGAAAACAGGAACCGTTTCATTATCAAATAAGAGTTCAGACTGAGATGCTGATAACAACAAGAAGTCTGAAATGAAAAGACTTTAAAAGGCAGTTCTCCTCTGGGATCCCTTGTGGTCCCTTCACATCTACCTATTATTACAGAATTTGTGTTGACCTATTTAATTTTAGACCTTCCACCTCTTTGTCAAATCTGGTTGAGATCAGCTTGCCTAAGTCCTGCTGTTGTCCTGCAACTGAGGAGTGTGTGACATGACAGCTGGTTGATTTGCATATTTTTCTCTTATTGGCTGAGGAAACTGCCGAGGCAGTGAAATACTCCAGGACAGACATAGATTTTAGATGCTTCCTCATTTTGAAAACTAGCAACATTTCTACATGTTTAGAGAGCATCTACAGAACCCCAGACACTATACATTATGATGGTGCTTTTTTCCCACCTAACATGAGCAGAAGTTAAGAATAATTTAGAATGGACTCCTATGGACAAAATGCTAGCAGATTAAAAACCCCTCAATTCTAATTGTGTTTAGAGGCTTTGGTGTTTGGTGGGATTTTTTTAAAGTCCCATAACCACATGATCAATCCAGGTGATTTAAAATCAATGCCAAAGCCAGACAAAGGCTGTAGTAAACAGCTCTCTATTTGCTTCATGGAAAAAGGCGAAAAATCAGAGAGAAGCTCTTCTTGCAGTGAGATGCCTAAACCATATGAAAATAGCTCAAGCTTATTAGGCTTCTTGTATTTCCTGATGAAAATTTTCCTGGATGAAAATTCCAGAACTGAATCTTCACACACAAAAAATTAAGAAAAAGCCTCTAAAAACTGTACTGATCAATTGTGATACCTTTGCTAATACGAAAAGAAAGCCTTTGTTGTGAAACGAATAATGCTCCATACTTGGCAAAACGGATATGCTCATTAATCCAGTAAGCATAATTTCTTTTAAGTATATTCAGAAGCTGGGTGCCTTTGAAACCTACCAAATCTTAAAGTAAAGCATGTCTTTGAAACCCCTGGACAAATGGCCCTTTTTAAAGTCAGATTTGGACTTTTGGCATAAACTTAGGATTTCAGGTTTGTCTCAAGGCCCCTTCATTACTTTCATTAGCACAGACCTTGATGCCCCTTGGATTTTGGGGGTTAACATTAAATTGACATTAAAATGGTTCAGAACAATAGTGTTCACATTGATCCATATGCAGACAATGTGCAGGAGTATTTCTTTTCATCACATATCTAAAGTCATATCTTTCACATCTCTTTTGTAACCCCTTCCTATTGCTGAGGGTTTCACCTTGGTAAACCTTGTTCTCCTGCAGCAGTGAAATATCCTACAGCACATTTAACAACAGACATCTTAAAAAGCAAAACTCTATTCTCTCCTTTTTCAAGCCAAGCAGGGTTCCAGCTGCCTGCCTTCCCATTTAGTCCACTGCTGCCAGACCTCCACCTCACTACTGCACGGAGCTTGCCTTTGTAAAGTCACCAATGACCTTCTGTTGCCTAATCTGATGGACTTCTCACAATTTTTATCTTACTTGACCTTTTGGCAGCATTTCTTCCATGAGACACTCAAAGCTCTTTGAGTATCTAAGGCACCACCATGTTCTGACGTTTATCATGCCCTCAAACCACCCATTCTCCCATTGCTGCCAGATGCATCTCTCCGTCTTATCTCTAAACGCTGAAGTTTTTCAGGGCTTTGTCCCAGCCCTCTTTTCTTCTCACTCTACATTTATCTGTAGCCATGGCTCTAAATACATCAACAAGCCAATGATATCTAAATATTTATGTCAAGTACAGGCATGACTATGCTCCAGAGCCATGTATACAGATAAAACCTTGGCATCTCCACATGTATATAGCTGAATACTTGTCAGGTATCTCAGAGCTAATATCAGAAACTGAACTATTAATTTTCTTCTACTCCTTATTCCATAAATTGCTCCTCTTCCAATGTTTCCCATCTATTCAGTTCCTCATGCCAAAAACTGGGAATTATCCTCAAAACTTCATTCTCTCTTAATTACCATACCAAAGTCATCACAAGTCTAGTCAATTTTACCGTTAGGCTTCATCTTAAATTGATTCATTTCTCTCTATTTTCACTGTCTCCATAACGGTCAAGGCTCTTGTCATCTCTACACTGGAGTACATCTGGAATAGCCTGAAACTAGTCTCCTCATTTCTACTTTTGTCTCGCTGAATCCATTCACCACACAGCAGCAAGAATGATCTTTTTTAAAAGGGAGATCAGATAATGTCACTTGCTTCGACTCCTTCATAGTTTCTCACTTTACTGAGGATAATACCAAAATTCCTTGTCCTGACCAGCGAGGGCCTCTGGTGAGCTGGCTGTGGCCCATCTGTCTGTCTTGTGTCAGGTTCTCTTTCCTCCTATTCATTCCAGTCAGTTCTTCAAGGACCCTAAGATCTTTCTCACCTCAGGGCCTTTGCAAATGCTCTTCTTTTCCATCCACTTGATGCCTCTGTAACCCTTACTCATTATACACAGGTTTGAGTTAAATGTCACTTTCTTACAAAGGTCTGACATCAGCCTTTTAGTTCTCCTGGTTTTACCTTTTTTCACCACACTTTATGGTTTTCTTCGTAGTATTTATCGCAAAATGTAATAACGTGCTTGAGTAATTATTTGCTTGACTTCTTCTTTAGCCCGTAAGCTCTATGAAGGTAGTCAGCACTACCTGTGTTGCTAACCATTCTACATCATGGTTGACACAGAACCCAGCACACACACCTGTTTACTAACATGTGGTAAATAAATGAATGAGTGAATGAATGAGCTCAGCCTTGTAAAATCACACTCCATGTGTCTTGGACTTCTATACACAGCTCCGCACCACTGCCAGGGCTTCTGGTATGCGAATGCAATCTGGGGGGTGTTAGCCACAGCTTGTAGATGGGGATCAACAGTCCCTCTGCAGGGGCTGTTCTAAGATGCCCCTTTGTATTAGAAATATGGCTGAGGGAGAGAGGATAGCTTAGCAATCCCAAACAGTCTAAGTCTCTAAAATGAGAGCACTCAGGAACCAACCTCCTCATATCTCATCATGACCTTAAGCCAGAAAAGAGCTCTCTGGCAGAGCCTAACCTGAGTCCCTGCTTTTTTGTGTGTGTAATTGCCATTGTGGGTGGAGGACACTTAGCAGAGACCTCAGAATGCCCTGTGGCTTTGGTAGAAAAAAGGCTATGGCTGCTGGTTAAGGAAGTGTCTCTGGTTGCTCTACCATAAAGCCTTGGTGCATAATTTCTTTTAGTATATCATGAAGGATGTAGTAACAAACTAAAAGCTGAGTATTTTCCCAAAATATAAAAATGGCTCATATTTTGGTAATTTCGTCAGATTTACCACTTGGAAAAATAAGGCAGCTAAAAGTGTTCTTCTAATTATCTCTATAGAAGAGACATTAGTTTCCTCATAATAATTAACTAGAAATATATTACTTCAATAGTGTGGAGCACTAGCCTAGTGGCCAGTACACAGTAAACAGTATTTGTTAAATTTAGAAATTATTTGATAGATAGTGCAGCAAGAGAAAAGAGTCTACCAAATTGTGAGAGAGATCCAGAGATAGGGACATCCTGAATTCTGTGTTGACCCGAGTAGTTGGAGAAAATGTCCGTGTTCGGGGCAAAGTTACAAAGGGTTAACAAGATATTGGTGATTTCCTTAAGCACATTTTCTATTATTGATTTTATCAGATAGAGACTCCCTCCTGTTGTAATTTGAAGAACTGAAAAGACATCAAAAAGGGAACTGTCGAGAGAAAAGGAGGCTATATGTGTCCTCAACAGGAGGGGCTTAAAATTCTGGCTGGATAGTTTAGCATAACATCACAGGAAAATTCTCAACACAAAAATCTATGGATTCTAGCCCTAACTCAGCTCAGGGCAGTGAGACAAATTTCTGGGTAGAAATACCTAAAATCTTATTACCTAAAATGTTGTGATTTTAGGTAATATTTCAAAGCAAATATAGGAGTATGCAGACTGACTGTAACTATCTATAAATATTTATACATATGAGTAACCAGTATATAGCCATAAAATCATTGTTTGTGAGAATATCATGGGTTTTTCCCCCCTCTAAACCTTTCTTTAATGTTGTTGCTACATTGCCTTTTCAATAATAAAAAAATCAAATTCCACTCATCTTAAAGTTCCATTTTAGCCTATAAGATCTAAAGCAAATGAATTTTCCCTATTTTTAAATTATTTCATTTTATAATGGGGACTTAAATATTAATTCACACATTATTTATTCCTTATACAGTATTTCATTCCATAAACTCAGAGTTTCCAAATCCAGCCTGCCTTAGAATTACATATGGGTGTGCTATAAAAATGTAGATATCTGTGTCCCTGCATTAAAGATTCTGATTCAGGAGGTCTGAGGAAGGAGGAGTCTATTTTTAAATTTCCTACATGACTCTGATATGTCATGTGGTTTGTAAAGAACAATGTTAAATGGCAATACCCAGTGAATTTAGATAAAAGGAACTCCTAGACAGATGGAAACATCCATGGAGAACTAAACACACAGACATCATCATACAAAGGAGACCCTGGGTTTGTATTACAATTATTGATGATTTCCCTTGAAAGGGCCTTGCAATTTTAAAAGCCCTTTCACATACCTACTTCTGGAAGGCTCCTCACCTTTCTGGTCTCATTCTCTCTCTCTTTTTTTTTTTTTTTGCAAAAATAAGGATGTTGGACAAAATTATTTTCTTTAAGCCTAAACAAATAGTCTTGTGTCTGATATATAGTAGCACTCAATTAATGTTTCTCAAATCAATGAATGCATGCATGGTTACCTCACTAAAAGCCATGCAGAGTACACTGGGGGCATTGACAGGTTTTTTAAAAAAATTGTCTTATACCTAATAAACTTGGGCTCAGAGACGTTAAAAACAAACTTGGTAAATGGGTATACAAGTAAATTTTCTGACTCCTCATTTAGTGCTCTTTGATGCTAGCATTCTTGCTGAATTTCGTGGATTAGGCTGTGTTGGGTGAAGGACAGTCCACATGCCTGTATTTTGTATTCATATCACTACCAGTGAATGACAAACTGCTGTAAAGGTATAATGACATGTAAGTTGTTGCCTTCTTCTTTAACCTCTGTCTACAGTAGAGGGAGTAATTCTAGAGCCTTGATATACATGTCTACAAGTAATAAATTTGTGTGAGTTATGGCTGTGTCCTTATAGATTTACAACTTCAAGTTTTAATTCATCTCTGACAACACATTTACATAAATTATAGCAACATAGTAACAATGCCATATTGCTGGGACTTTCACCCAGAGAAACTCAAGAGACTTAGGCAGCTGGCTTTCTTACTACTATAAAGGGCCATTCTCAGGATATGAGATACAAGCATTTTACTTGGTGTGGTGGCCATTATATAGATGTTTTCTTGCTTCTGTCATTCCTCTGAAAGTAAACTAAGTTTTCAATACCTTTCTCTGCATTAATGAATATTCTAGATTAAGATGATACTTTACTTAAACAGTTAAACGTTCAAAGCAACAAATGCGAATTATTTCTAAGCCCTACTTAGTCTACAAGCTGCTTAACAGCTCCCTCTAAAGCAGGAATATAGATCAGCTGAGCTGGGAGGGATGTGGGACACTAAGGTTTGCAAGGCCAGCCTCGCCTCTCGGTGCAATGAAGCCACAGGGAAGTGAGCCTTGGCTTCTGTGCAAGGCACCAGAATGGATTAGAGCCAAATCTTCCGAGGCTCATCCTGCACTCTTCCACCCTAGTTCAGTTTCTGTAGGAATAAAGGGGACAGCTAAGACTTTTAAAAGTAACTTTACTATTAATGTCTAGTTAGTTTTAAAAGGTTTCCTGTTGGCAAGAGTTTTGTTCTTGGACCAAGGCAAAAATTCTCTTTCAAATTAACTGGACTGCCCTTTAAAGATGATTATTAATCAACCCACCACCATGATTTATTGAGTAGTTAAAAAGGAACAGTCATGAATCTAAATATCTTACATACATTGGCTTGATTAATCTTCAAGAGGCTCTAAATTATTCCTATTTTACAAGCAAGGAAGCTGGTTTAAAGAGAGCGAGTCACTTGTTCTGGTCTCAAAGACAGTCAGTGAAAGGCCAGCTACCCAAACCCAGATCTATTCCAAAGCCTCTGCCATCAACTGTTATGTTCCTGTTGACTTGTTTCAGAGTACTCCAAGGCAGATGCCAACAAGTTCCCTTGGGGAGGCAAATGTTGGTTGCCTTCCTTGGGCCAACCCCTTGTGCTTAGGGAAGAGTGAGGCCTTCTCCTTTCTCAGGAATGAATCTCAGTCAATCATGATAATTCCATTTTCATTTTACTGTAGCACCGAAAACCTTTATTGTACTTACTTGTTTCATCTTTTTTTCCTGCCAGATTGTAAATACCTTGCCCACTCAAGTAGTCATTACCTTCTGCATTTCATAGTGCCATGTCCATACTACCAGATATCATGTGTCAAAGGTATTATAATACAATCTCTCTTAATTGACTTCTAATTTACTGACTCCCAGGGTTAACCAAGACTCTTATTCCCTCTGTCAAATATCCTAACTGGTTGCCCAGCACATGAGTAATGCCCGTGGTTGGAAGGCTACTGTCTGATAATCCCACTCACTATTGCTCTAACTAGTTAAGTTCTATGACGGAGAGTTAACCAAAGCTGGATAAGGGTGGTGTGTACCTGTAGTGCCAGCTACTTGGGGGGATCACTTGAGTCCAAGAGTTCAGGGCTGTAGTGTACTAAGATCGCCTGTGAACAGCCACTGCGCTCTAGCCTGGACAACAAAGTGAGGCTCCCATTTCAAAAAAAAAAAAAAGAAAAAAGAAAAAAAAAGATAAAAGAAAACACAAGCTAATGCTAGCTGTACTTGGCAATGTACATATGTAGACAGAGTATATATGATACATAATTCATAAAATAAGAGTGGAAAGAGGGCTTTTACAAAACATGTACACACATGAAATTAGGTGTAAGACAACTGTAAAAGATTAGAAAAAACACAAAAATCTAGAATTATACTCCAAGAATGCTTCATGAGTATCTTTAATTTGTCAAACCACTTAAACAGAAAATGGTATGTCTTAGCAAGAAAAATGTTTCAGAACCACAACTAATGGACCAATATGGAGACAGGAGTTTTTGGGCCCACAACAAAAGCGATGGGAAATAAGATTATCTTTAGAGAACTTAGAAGGAAATCGGTTTAGGACATGTATCATTTTACATGATTCTACACTTGAGCAACATTTTGGATGAAGTGACTGACTGCTAGGGCTGAGGTCCATCCAGGGCTTTATATGCCTCTTCCTCTACCAGACTTGCGGTCTATCAGAAGTTCCATTTGAGACAGCACCTATCAAATCTTGACAAAATCCTCAAAATCAGCATCAACATCTCCTTACAACCTATCAGGAATGACAGACTCATGTCCTCATTACATATGTTTTAGAGTACTTATGAGTTATTTTTGGTAAATAACTATTATGAGGCCAGGCCTTGTTCTAAATTCTTTATATACTGAGAGTAGATATAAAGAATACGAGGCAGTGAATCCTATCTAATATTTTCTGATTTTGTGGCCTATATATATGTCCACATATATGTTATGCTTCAGGCATAACAAAACCTTACAGTCCCTGGAATGCACCATCAGCGAAATGATTCTCTGTGCTTCTGCTGATGGTTCATCCTCTCTCTGAAAAGTTTTCTTCTCTCATGTCTGCCCACAGAACACCTGCTCAGGGGTCAACTCAAATATCACTTTTCTCCCCCACAGACAGAAGGGGAATACAGATATACATATATGTATAACATATGTATATATATTTAGGCATTTATATTTTCTTTTTAGTGTTGAAGAGAAAAAGAGAATGGCTAGATGGAAAACAATGGCACTGAGAAACAGATAAAATAATGTGAATTTTTAATCAAAATACATTTTAACCTATCTAATGCTTTTGCAAGCAGGCTGAAATGCTTGTAATTACTGATCAGTGTGTAAACAGTAGAACTGTCTTATCCCATTATAAATATTACAAAGAAAATAATTTATTTTTCTTGGTGCAAAATTCTCCTATACTGCCATTCAAAGTGTAACACAGATATAAGAAGTACTTATGGCCAAGTGTGGTGGCTTACGCCTGTAATCCCAGCACTTTGGGAGGCTGAGGTGAGTGGGTCACTTGAGGTCAAGAGTTCGAGACCAGCCTGGCCAACATGGTGAATCCCTATCTCTACTAAAAATACAAAGAAAAATTAGCTGGGCGTGGTGGCATGCACCTGTAATCCCAGCTACACAGGAGGCTGAGGCAGGAGAATCATTTGAACCCAGGAAATGGAGATTGAAGTGAGCTGAGATCGCGCCTCTGCACCCCAGCCTGGGCA
The DNA here is from genome assembly GCF_009761245.1 of Sapajus apella. Lineage (NCBI taxonomy): Eukaryota > Metazoa > Chordata > Mammalia > Primates > Cebidae > Sapajus > Sapajus apella. The sequence continues at coordinate 3,050,021 of NW_022436970.1, read as the reverse complement.
ACAGAATGAGACTCGGTCTCAACAAACAAACAAACAAACAAACAAACAACAACAACAAAAAAAAACCCCAAAAAACAAGAAGTACTTATGAGTCGTGGAATAAATAACAGAAAAATACTCCTCCACACAGTTAAAAATATTCTTTAAAAAATTTTAAACTTTCAGAATAAATGATGGTCTAATTTCAGGCATTGTTCTGGGTATCTCTTTCTATAAGTTCTTCTCTAAATAGCATTTCACTTTTAAAACTAGAAGCTTGTTAGGCAATTCTTCGGTGCAGTGTCAGGAAGCCATTGTCTTCTCCAACCATTCATCTTATGATCACCCCTGATGCCATATTTCTGGTTGTTGCTCCAGAATGTCACAGAAAACACCTGCCATAAAACCAGCTACTGAAAAGAACAGAAAGAAAATATCTCAAATGTCACTGTCTAAGGACTGTAGTCAATTCTCACTGCAATTTTTGCAATCACCACGTAAGTGCCCTTGATGTATAAGCGTTATAGACTTCTGCTCAGTGAAAACTGTGCCCGAAGCTTAAAACTCTGCCTCAAAGAAACATCAATCTTACTGTCCACAAGATCCCTAAGGTCTGCTGCTCCTCCTAACTAGAAGTAAAATCTTTGTTATTTTTAGAGAGAAGAACACATTGTTTTCCAAACTTCCATTAATATAGGTGTGTTTGCTGACATTTCTGTTTAGACTTGAATATCAGCTTTCTTTTGATATTTCATATTTTAGAGTGCTTGACAGAATTAAATCTGTCATAGAAAATTACATTGGCTCATTTTCATTAAATGCTTTAAATCACACACTGAGGACATTTTCATACCTTGCTAAGCCCCCTTTCTCCCAAAATATAGTTTGAACTAATAGAAAATGTCAACATTCCATTATTTAATACTTTGCTAATACTACGTAACTTTGTTTACAACATCTATATTACTGATTCTTATAACAGATAAGAAATGTCTCTACTTATCTATTGGAATAACTGTTTCTCACTTAAGATTTGTGAAATTCCCCATATCATGCTGATTTGAAAATTGCTGTAGTATGAACCATTTACACATATCAGGGAACACACTTCTGATGTTTCTGATAAGCATGCTTTCCCTATGTTTTCTGGGGTTTGCATATGTTGTAGCTTCTGCCTGAAATAATGTCCCTTGCCCTCCCCTTCTTGCCCTAACTTCTAATTGTTAATTGCTCAGTTCAGATATCCTCTCCTTCAGGAAGTCCTTCCTAACTAACCCTCCCCAGACCCTCAACAAATCTGGGCTAGTGTTCTTCTTGCTTTCTTCCCTAATCACTCCAGACTGCCCTCCCTGAAAGGCTGAGCATGGCACTTCAATGATGGATTTATATTTGCCTTCTATACCAAATCATGTTCCCTGAGGGCAGGAACAGTTAATATTTATTTTTTGATCTCTTGCTTATAATACAGTGTCTGGCACACATAAGAGCCATCATAAGTTTGTTTTATAAACAAAATGAATAATAAATCATGAATAAAGGAGAAACAATCTGTTGTCTAGGATGACAAATACAGGAGGCAAAACACGGCAACAGTGCGGGAGTTCTTTTTTTTTTTTTTTTTTTTTTGAGACAGAGTTTTGCAATGTCGCCCAGGCTGGAGTACAATGGCATAACCTCAGCTCACTGCAACCTCTGCCTCCTGGATTCAAGCAATTCTCCTGCCTCAGTCTCCTGAATAGCTGGGATTACAGGTACCTGCCACCACACCCAGCTAATTTTTGTATTTTTAGTAGAGATGAGGTTTCACCACATTGTCCTGGCTGGTCTCGAACTCCTGACCTCAGGTGATCAGCCCACCTTGGCCTCCCAAAGTGCTGGGATTACAGGTGTGAGCCACGGTGCCCGGCCAGGAGTTCCATTTTTTATGAGAATACCTGCAGTTCAAAAGTCATTCCATTATTCACAGTTGCTTGTAAACTATTTGTGAAACAGTATCAGAGTAATCTGATAATAAAATGCACAAATCTTTTGACTTGGCAGTGCTCATCCAGGAATTTACCCTAAAAAAAATTCATAATAGTTACATAAATAAGGATTTTTTAGGGCAGTGAAACTATACTGGATGATACAATAATAGGTGAATACATGTCATCATATATTTGTCCATGCATGAGTGGGGGCAGGGGAATACGGAAAATCTCTGAACCTTCTGCTGAATTTTGCTGTCAATCTAAAATTGTTCGAAAAAAGTCTGTTAAATAAATGTTAATCACTTTACGCAGAAGGAGCTTAACATGGCAGTAATATTAAAAGCAATATTTATGTTATAATACATTTTTTAAAAATACTGGAGAACAAAATATCAGTAGGACAACAGATTAATGTGCTGGAAAAAAACAGGATAGACAAAGTGACAATTATTCAGCACAGATGAATGAGAACAGATCAGTAATCTTGAAATTTGCTAATTACTTAGTTGATATTGTATTCATTCTGTTAGTTCAAATAGTCCTGGCAGGGGTGGGGAAACCAGCCCAAAAAAAAAAAGAAAAGAAAAAAATCCTAAGAAGGAAATTTCAACAGAGCTAGCCAGTATGAAGTAGTGTATACCACAGGAGGAGGGAACAGAATGGGGTGGGCTAATGTAGTCTTATTTAAACCAACGGTTAAATAAGTTTAACCTATTCAGGTTAGGAGAGCTAACATTTTTTTAACATATATTTATAACACAATGCTAGTGTTATTATGTCCATTTTATAGATGAAGAAACAAGCACAGATAGTTTAAGTGCCTTGCTCAAAGCCACAAAACTAAGAAGCAGCTGAGAAAGGACTTGAATTCAGGCAGTTCAGTTTCAGAATCTATTAAGTATGCAACCACACTGCCTTCTCTAGAAAGAAAGAGGAAATAAATAGCCTAGTAATTGAATTTAGAGATCACATTAAATTTGGCTTATTATAAACACCAAAAATAAAATAATTATTTTGAGCAACAAATATGAATACAAATAAAGAGTTTGAGAGGGTTGTGTAACTTACAAGGGGCGTAAGTAATACAAAGGGCAGGCAAAATAAATTTTAATAGAAGCATTAATAAAAACATTAACACAGAGCTAACACTCATGGTTTAATGTGGATTGTCTTCAGCATTTTTGTTTGCCAGGAGTGCTTCACCTATTAGCATACAGTAAGTGTATTTACGCGGTGAGACATTTCAATATAATATAAAGATAAATGTAACTCGAACCAGGCATCTCCTGAAATCCTTACTGTGTTTACAATAAATCATCCAACAGGTATTTCTGAATGCTTCCTGTGTAAGCTGGGAAAGGACGAGGATAGGGAATGATAGAGAATGGGGTTATTGAATGAAACCACTCACAGGAGGAGGGGATTACGTATGATGATCAAAACCAGAATCTCAAAGGCCTTGAAGAAAGGCCAAGAGCCTAATTTAGGCTGTTAGCAGAGAGAAAAGGTAGATTTTAGGTAGACCACTAAAGAAAAGTTAAACTGAAACTTAGTAAGTGGATATGGATAGGTGAAGGAGAGGCGACATGACTTGTGGTGCCATATTATCATGCCAGTTACAGGAAAAGGCAGGTTAGAAAATATGCTGGTAGAAAGTAGGGGCTAGAGAGACTGACACATGAATTTGAAACAACAGGATATCCAAATGGAAGCGGCTAGCACATTGTTAAAAGTCATGAAGCTAGAGTTTAGGCAGGGCCCTGGCTGGAGACCTGATTTGTCTTATCTGCTTTGAGGGAATAATCAGTATCAATAATAATGTATGGATTTTCAGCCAAAGTCAGGAAAAAGAAGAGATGAAAGAAGAAATCTATGCCCTGGGATTTTAGTGGAGTGACAAGAGTTAACATTAAGGTCCTCTAAGAGATCAGGAAATCCAGTAAAAGAGACATGCAAATCAAGACAGGTGACAGTGCTACGGAAGTTAAGGAAAGATAGAATTTGAGAGAGGGAAGTCAGTTGTATGAAGCCATGCCAAGGGTGTGTGTGGTTTCAGAGGCTCAGTAAAGGTGGAAGCTAGAAGGTGAGGGCTGCTGTAGGCCCCCACTCACTACATACAATAATAAAGGAGACAAGAAGGATGGTAGCTACAGAAAGGATAAGATGCCATTTTAAAGGAGCTATTAAAAATAAATATTCTATGGAGCTAATTAAGTTTATTTTTTATTTTATATTGTTGCACAGGCCTCAATTTCTTTTTCTTAAAGGTAACTCCCCAAATTATATAAAAACCAGGTCCCATAAAACCTGGACTGGCCCCTAGAGCCATAAGGAATGAAGTAGAAATATATATACTCTACAAGTTGATAAGACTAATCCTCAAAATTAGTTTGCATTTGGGGAAAAAAATGTGAAAGAGAGAAGAAACCTTACTGAGGTTATCCTTTCCATCTTCCATGAACACTTTAAGGCGGTCGTAGTTAGTCTGGCTTTCCCATTAGTTTGTATATGCAAATGCTTGTACATAACAATGTTGCTGGACTAGTTGGTGAAACCTTGTTGGCTGAAGAATGAAAGTAAGCCAGGTTGCACAGTGATGGGATAAGTCAGGGTTCAAAGACTGGTGGAAACGATCTGGACAACACTCAGAGCTGCTTTCACTTCCATACTTCTGAATTAACAAAAGAGTGGGACAGAGGATATTCAGGAGTTAAGGGTGCAAGTAAATGCACACAGTATCCTACTACTGAGTCCTCTTCTCATGGAGGAGTATCTGAAGATTAGAGGCCAATGCATCCATCCCATATGGAGAAAGGAACCTGCAAGGCCAGGGGAGCTCAAACTGTAGGCTCAGTGCTCGGTAGGCGGCAGGACAAGGCACATGTTAACATTCCAGAATTACCTCCTGCTCTATACAGGATTAGAGTTAGACCACAGTTACCACAGTTCTATAGATATCATCAATCTTTGCTTCTATTTTCTTTCTTTCATTATCTGGCCTATGGCAGGCCTGGTCATGGTTTACTATAGATATATAGATATATCTTCCATGACTCATAAGAAAGGTTTTTCTATGATTTTTCTGAAAAAATATCCTATTCTCTCCATATAGAAACAAAATTGGATGAGGCGATTCTGACATACTGATATACTGAAACATAACTGTACCTAAACTAATAGACTTGATATAATTATGGCACAGTTTTGGTTTATCATGTCATGTTGTATTTTTAAATTTTTTCTACCCTAAGGCCTCAGAGTTTTTTAGTTGAGCATCATGCATTTCATTGTGCATCTACTAAGTACCAGGCACTAGAAAACCGGAAGCTTTAAGAACAGGTTCTTTAAGGAACTTAAACTTTTCAATAGTAAACTTATTTTAATAATTTGATATACAGAAGTCTTCAGGTACACTTTCTTTCTCTCATCCATCATTGCTTTTTTTTTTTTTAGCCCTATTACATAAGCATGAGAAGTACCTACATCTACCAAAGTGGATGTCACCTCCAAATGACACAGTACAGTCACTCCGTGATTTTCTCATCCTTGGATTCAGTCAACAGCTGATGGAAAATATTTGGAAGCAAAATGGATGGCTGCATCTGCACTGAGTGTGTATGGACTTTTTTTTTGTCATTACTCCCTAACCAATACAGTGTAACTATTTATATAACATTTACATTGTGTTAGATGTTATAAGTAATCTAGAGATGATTTAAAGTATATGACAGGATGTGCCAAGGTTATACGTAAATACCTCAGCATTTTATATCAGGGACTTGAGCATCCATGGATTTTGGTATCCCAGGGTGGTCCAGAACCAATTCCCTGTGCATACTCCACCGAGGGATGACCGTACAAACTTCATGAGGAAAGCTAGTTAACATGGGCCTAAGAGAATCTTGCATAGAGTGAGCAGTTATTACAAAGAATGCATTCCAAAAGGATTGGAAATCAGTGAGATGTGATATCAAGTCTGCCAAACCAAAGGCAAATACTGCTAGAGGGAAGATTTTCATTGCTGATTTAACCAAACACATGCCTGGATCTCTAAGGAGTCGGGGACCCTAATTCATCTGCTTAGCAACAGCACAGACTATCAACAAAATTTAAGCACTTCTTCACAGGGAGTCAGGTACTTAAAAACAAACAAACAAACAAACAAAAAACTAAGCAAAATTCTAGTCAGGTACATTCCTAAATCGCTGGCGGTCCCCAGTAAAAGCATAGTCAGTAGCAAAACAGGACTTTAACTACTGAATTGCATCAAAGTTTCTGATCTCCATAATCAACGGAGACTCAGCTACCACCACAAGCAGGAGCAGCCTGTAGAAAGGAAACCTTCACATGACCTAAGGTAATGCTGCTTTCCCACTCAAGTGCTCCCTACGGAGCAGGGTGAACTCATAGCCCTACCACCTATGAAAGCCCAGGTGTCTCCAGTTTCATCTGTTAAATTCCCTAAAATTAATGGGATTTAATTGTAATGCAATATATTTCCAATTTTACTTTAATATGATAATCGCCAACATTTACTGAATGCTAACTATTTGGCCGGTGCTGGCTAAGAATTTTACATAAGTGACCATATTGACTTCTGACACAGACTCTCTCCTTTGACCAAAACCTTCATCAGGCTCCTCTGAGTTCCCTGCTTGACTAGGCCTGAACTTGGGCTTCCCTCTCTGTCCTTCTTGAATCCAGTTTGAACAAGAATCCTAAGTCCGTTTAGAAAAAATCCCCCTTCCTGGGCATCTAACCATACCTCCAATATCTTAATCCCCTGGCCTGCCTTCAGCAAGAATCCTGACAAGTCAGCTTAGCCAGAAACCCCTTATCCTTGATATTTCTTTGTAGTACAGCTGACTCTTGAAGAATACAGGGGTAAAGGGTGCCAACCCCCGCAGAGTTAAAAGTCAACATGTAATTTTTACTTTCACCAAGTTTGACTACTTATAGAGCACTAGAGGAGCAGAAGCCTTACCAATAACATACAACAGTCGTTTAACACATATTTTGTATATTATATGTTATATACTGTATTCTTACAATTATGTAAGCTAGAGAAAAGAAAACGTTAAAATCATAAGGAAGAGAAAATCTATTTACTCTTCATCAAGTGGAAGTGGATCATCATAAAGACCTTCATCCTCCTCATCTTCATGTTGAGTAGGCAGAGGAGGAGGAGGAAGAAGAGGGGTCGGTCTTGCTGTCTCAGGGCTGGCAGAGGCAGAAGAGGTGAAGGAGGTGTAAGAGGGGGCAGGAGAGGCACGCACACTTGAGGTAATTTTTATTGAAAAAAAAAAACCCATGCATAGGTGAACCCACACAGCCCAAACCCTTGTTCAAGGGTCAACTGCAATCCTCCATGCCCTGACCCCACCCTGCTCCTTGGTTACAAATCCCCAGTTGTCCTTGTAGGAGCTGGAGTCTCTCCCTCACTGTGAGATCTCATTGCGGTCACTATGCCCACTACCATGTCCCTCTTTGATAAAGTCTGCCTTACCATTTTTGTTAACAAGTATGTAGATAAATTTCTCTTTAACAGTTCTAACAATAATAGACATTACTTCTGTTACCATTTTACAAATGTAGAAACTTCAGCTTACAGAAGTTAGTAATTAACTTTGTATCCTTGGAAATATATATATAATAATATAATATATAATTATATTAACAATCATTAACACAGAGATGGAGTTCAAGCCCACACAAATTTCTAGTTATCCTTATCCACTATATTATACTATAATGTTTTAAATAACTTTTAGTTAAATTAGTTGACTCTTCCTCCTCAATTATCTTAGGCAGTGGTTAGCAAACCCTTTCTGTAAAGGGCCAGATCATAAATATTTTAGGCCTGTGGACCACAAAACAGTATTTGCCAGTGACAACTACTCAATTCTGCCATTGCAGTAGACAATATATAAATGAATGTGTGTGCCTGTGTTCCAATAAAACTTTATTTACTAAAACAAGTGGTGGGCTAGCTTCAGGTCACAGTTTGTCAACCCTTGATATAAGGACAATTCATGTTTCAGACCAACATGCTACCTTGTCCTGTGGTTTTATATAATCTGTTTGGGAAGAACAAATAAAAAAAAAAGGTTAAAAAAAAAGGCAGACATTAATACCAAAAGCTAAGGGAAAGGGGCTTAATTTTTCCTTTAACTTTTACCAACCAATCTCAAGATGACAACAAGAGACACATGTGACCCTCAGTCTTTCAGTCATGGGTTCTCTGCCCCACTGGGCCTCTTCTCAGCCTCAGGATCCTTTCTTCCCCTTCGGCGTGATTTCCCTCATCTAAGTGGTCATGCCTCATTTTTCCATCCAATTGGGACCATACCCCTACAGCCACGTGAATTTCCTAGCTATCCCTTTATATATTTTTATGTGATAGCTCTATGCCTTTGTCCATGCTAAAAAAGTTGTCTCACTCTCTCTGTTAACTGATTCCAACAGATTCTTTAAAAAATTCTTCACTGCATTCTTAGTTCAAAATGATCCTTTGATTCACCTTATAATACACATCATTTCCAAACATGCTAGCCATATCTACATATTTTGTTTCTGATGTTGGCTCATTTTTTTCCAAATATTATAATGCTAGTAAAGTAAAAGAATTAAGAGAATAGCTTAAGAGTTCAGTGTCACTGGATATAACTGTAACTGACAAAAGTAATAATTGACGTTAAAGATTTAACTTTGTTTTCATGTTCTGAATGATGAGAGGAAGGTGCAGCCTTCCCTTTCATAAGATGTGGAAGGTAAAGGTTATTCAATAATTTGGGTTTTTAACTTTGGGTATCAAAATCAAGAAGATGAGGTAGGAAAAAATTATGGGGACACAAAAATGTCTAAATAGCCTGGGCGTGATGGCTCATGCCTATACTCCCAGCACTTTGGGAGGCTCAGGTGAGCAGATCACTTGAGGTTAGAAGTTTGAGACCAGCCTGGCTAACATGGTGAGAATGCTGTCTCTGCTAAAAATACAAAAAAATTAGCCAGTCATGGTGGCACATGCCTGTAATTACAGCTACTCGAGAGGCTGAGGCGAGAATTCCTTCAACTGAGAATCGCTTGAACGTGGGAGGCAGAGGTTGCAGTGAGCCAAGATCATGCCACTGTTCTCCGGGCTAGACAACAAAGAGAGACTCCATCTCAAAAGCAAACAAACCAAACAAAAATAAAATGTCTAAATATACTAAAATGATATACATAAAATAGAATATGAATGACATTACCTATTCACGTTAAGAAAGAACCTCTTTGATAAATGTTTCTCAAGTAATTTAGTTGAAAAGGATAAGATATTCAAAATCTTAATTTTTTCTGCATGCTACCAAGATCTTCACTGAGACGCCTTAGTAGGAAGAAAAATAAAGAAACATATCCTTAAGTACAACGTGGTCCTTTCTCATTAATTCTTAAAAGCTGTTGTTCTCTCACTCATCCTGGGGTCGCCTCACTTTTCCTTCTGCTGATGGCAGCTGTGTCTTATGTGGTAACAGGGTCCTCTCCGTGATTTCTTCACTTCATTTCTAAAGAAGCCTCACAAGGTCATCTTTGTTCTTTTTTTTTCTTTACCTGGGAGATGCTTGTGGTTTATGTCTCTCAAATCTACTAGTAATAATATACTCCAATTTTAAAAATTGTCTTAACAAAAGGGAATTTGAAAATGCTATCTAAAGAACCTCTCTTATGAAACGATCTTATAAACTACATGGAATTTAACTTTTAAACAAGTATTCAGAGTGGTTTCATGTTCTCAGTGAGAAGAATACGATGGGGAGTTAATGTCTTTTAAAAAATCACATACACAAACAAAAATTGACAGTTAAATAAATATGGCAAATAGTGCATCACATATTAGGGACTTTAAGAAAGCCTGAACAAAGAAAGCTGTTTAACATTCTAACAGTATCCCCCAAACTTGTCTGACCCCTGAAATTTTTACCCCCTAACACCTGAACACCTGTTACCATCTCTTAGAACTACTTCGTGGAAAAAAAAGCCAAGCAATCTTTTAGATAGTTAATTAATAGTTCATTAAATTAAACAGACAGTTTAACATTTCAGCCACATCCTGACGAATTTCTTCCTATCCTTCTGGAAATTCCTAATATGATAATATGGCTGAATATGTCCACATTAATAAATGCTACAAAGAAATATAAGAAGCTATGACTTGGAACTATTTACCAATGCAACATTATAACTTTACCATGATCATGGTGGAGCCTAACCCTGATTTTGTTAAGTAACAGTGTGACTCTGGGATAAAGTGATTTAAGGCTCTGTGCTTCAGTTCCTTTACATCTAATGTGGGGTTAGGTTTGCCCTGTCTTCTCAGTTGGTATATTTTGAGAATCAGGTGATTAAGATCAGGATCAAAATCAAGAAGAATTTTTCATAAACAGTGAAGTGTTATAAAAGCATCAAGAGTGTTATAAAAATACAAAAAGTAGTACTTCCAGTACAGCATCTATTTCCTTTACACAGCACTATAATAAATGCTGTTGTGATTTCTTATTTCTTGAATTGACTAGATCACTGTCTTATAATTGTGAAACACCTGATTTCACTTAGAGAGAAAATTAATTTTTGCTCAATCATTGTATCATAATAATGTATCATTGAACTTTTCAGAAAACACATGGCAAAAACAAAAGGATCAGAAAACTCTGTTTAACACAAGAAGAGATGTATTGCAAAATAGTTTGTCAGCAGTGCCACCTCACTCTGGGCTCTTACGAACTCTTCTGCGGCAGCCCTTCAATCCCAGTGAATGAAGACAGTAGGGCTCTATATTCTTTGCGTCCTTCATTAAACTATTGATCCCTTCAGCATTATCCATAATGTTCCAGCAGCTCAGCACGTCAACTGGTGAAGTGCTAGTCTCTCTCTCCCTTCAATAACTTCCACGCTTTATGGAGAGGAAGTCACAATGATTTATTTACCTGACATTTTCCAGTCCGGATGTCGTACAGGGCCACTGAACCATGGCGAGCTCCAACTGCTATTCTGTGATTCCGCTCATAGTAGCTGACCATGTAGAACCTGAGTTGAAATTTTAACAACAAAAACAAGAAGCCAGGTGAGATAACCTATACATGGAGGTGGACGGCAACATTTCAAAGGTTAAAGCCAGCTCTGATATACATTTTGAAGTAAATGTATCTATGTTATGATTTTTCAAAAATGTTTCATTTTAGTAATTCTTGAAAATCAACTGAAAGAACAATGACATACAATATCGCTTTGGCCTCTTAATAATTATTTTCAACAGAAAACAACTTATAATCACAAACATGCTTGAATTTTTGAAACAAGAAATAAGGGCCAAATACAAAAAGATTATTTATGAAAATCTGGTTTTGCTACAGTGACTATTATGCAAATATTTCTATTTGAATAGAAATGGAAAAGATGAAAAGGGTTACATATTCCATGTAATTATGTTCTCCTGGTTTATTACAGTATTAAAGAGTAATATATACTTTCTGGCAGAACAATCATACAAAGCCTACATAAAATTTATGCTTAAGTTCGTATCCGTAATTTAGAGTAAAATTAGAAAGCTATCCATCAGAAAAAGTTATCCTGTCAAGTTCCCCTGATTTCCCATGTTTACCAGCTTATCTAAATGATAGCTGTGGCTTTTAGCAGTATGAATAAGCATATTTGGTGCTTATTTTGTATTGCATAAAAACAGGATTTAGTGAGGATGGTTTGAAGATTATAAGAGATTGATTTATTATTTATTTTTATTTTTCTAGATTAATTTTCATGATGAGGTTAACTATTTGAATTCCTTATGTGTGCATTGCCATACTGATTTCATGTCTATATGGGTAGGGCCCGAAGGTAAGAATAAAAATTATTAGAAGTCTAAATAAGAAATGATTTTATATCTGCAAAGAGTTTTGCATATAGCTTCCCATTATGTAGTCCTATTGTCTCGGTGTGAGTTGCCCAGATGAACAGGTGGTGTGTACCCTAAATATTTAGGAGGAGTTGCATCAATTCTACTGTACATTCCTTGTCTTTTTCTCTTTGGTTCCTTAATACCAAACTAACTTTTCTGTTAATATTTATATTTTATAAGGGGGAAGGGGCAAGCAAAGCATGACAGAAAAAGAATCTCATTTATCTAATGCTTTCTTGAGGTAAATATACTAAGGCATGGGACAGCATTTCTGAAATTCTAGTAATACAGGCTGAGAGAGCCAAGATGTTTGAATGTGGGAGAACTCTCAAACCAGTGATATTCTGACAAAGCCATTTGGCATTAGCAGACACTATGACATTCATATATATTTCATAAATCTGGAAAACAAGCCATTAAATTTTTAAACTTTTGTTACTTATCACCAAGTAATATACTGAACAAGATGTTTGTGCCATCCCTAAGCCCCGCTGAATAACCAACCTCTTCCCCTTTAGTGGAAGGTTAATGCTTCATTTTTTTTTTTTTGAACTTTTAGTAACAGGAAGGAAACTACTTTAGTGTGTCCTGCTGGTGGATTTTATGAGCTCATGACTGGCACTCTCCTCTTTCTACATTGGTTTGAGAGAAGGAAGCATACAGAAAGCTCCCAAAACATATGAAGCTTCCCTGGCTATTAAGTGTTTAGGAAAAAGCTAGTTTCTCAAAGCTCTTCTTGCCCAAAGAATATTATTCTACCTTAAGAGAGAGTGGGAATCAGCATGCAAAACCTACCATTCTCACGCTTGAAAATGAAAGTGATTTAGAAGAGCTTAAAAAACATTTACGATTTTGTTATTCAATAATTACAGTGTGTAAGTATTGGGCAGCACTGTATCTATATGCCCATACCCACATCTATATTTATACACATATACTCATGAATAATTTATCTCCTATTTGAGTACATGGAATATAATATCTAACAAATGTTTTAGCAAATATTTATTCTGTGCAGGTTAATCGGCATAGGAAAATACAATGTGCAGTGGTCTTTTGTTTTACCTATTATTTGCACAAATTTAATAACTATATTGCCAACATCCTTCTGCAAAACTGAAAATAATCACCTCTAAAATAACCCTCTTCAAAACAATACATTGGTAAAATATACTTGTGTTGACGAAATCTTACTTAGTGAAACTGGAATCCAAAGAGGTTTTGTTACACTGCCCATTTTCTATGCTCTGGATATCAAACTCATCCTTCTATATCATCTACAAACACCATTATTTATGGCAGAAGGAAAGATCAAATCTATTCTTAGAATCAAATCTTTACTCTGCCTGAAAGGGCCATATATATTACAGGTCTGCATTTTTCATTCTTTGGAATTTACTACAGGACTAATACTTGTAAACAATAAAAGAATTCTGGACACTGAAGGTCTTAAGGCATGTTTTAATCTTAGGATTTCTTGTTTAACTTTTTATTCCTTTAGCAGTGGCTTAACAGAAAGAATCAGTGGTGTGTACGCAGTCACTTCCCAAGTATCCACCATGGGAACCAGCTGCAGTGAACTGATCCCTGCTGAGGCTTCCGGAGCCCACCATACTCCTAGTCTACTCTTTCCTCGAGCCAGTCCTCCTCGTAGGGTCTGTCAAGATGAAGGATGGTAGATATGCATTACTTGCTTCCTGACTTGAAAGGATCAATGGATTGAAGAGAAGGGTCCATTACAGTTTTTAAAGCTGTCCTTTTCTAATCCTGACCAATCTTGCATGACTGGATTTTTCCTAAGGGATGAACATTCCACTAAAATTTGGGGGTCTCAGAGTAAGGGTTCTTGTGTCCTGAGCTTTCTGGAAATGGTGCCTCAGTCTCCAGTTCACTGTATTGATAACACGTCACTTAGACAGTTGGTCATGACCTGGCAAGAATCCTTTTTTAATATTGATGTTTGAACAACAGTTCTCCTCTGCCAGGCGGACCACAAGAAAACTGTGAAGCCAGAGAGCACAGCACCACTCAAATCAGTGAAAGAAGAATAAAGTAGAAATGGGCAATGATGTAAAGTGTATTTCTTGCTGGAGCTGAGGTGGTCATCAACAAGTTGAAAGTCACTGATCTCCAGGCTTTCATCATTGCCCATATGCAGTCAGAGTAACTTTTCAACAATAAATCAAATCACCTCTCTTCTGTTCACAACCTTCCTTCAGGGTCTTAGCAACTCCTGCCTTTGTTCATGCCGCTCTAGTCACAGTGATCTCCTTGCACTTTCTTAAATATGCCAAAGGGGGTTCCCATTTTGGATTTTGACAGTTGTTGCCCTCTCTGCTTGAAAATCTCAGCCTGTTACCACTGTTGCTCATGCCCTCACTTCATTTAGGTCTCTGTTCCAAAGTTATCTTGACCAAGGAGGCCTTTATGGGCCACCTTAACACAACAGTCCTTTACCCATTACTTTTAACCCAGTACCCTACTTTTTCTTTATTATGCCCATCACCATTAAGACATTAAACAACGATTTTTATTTATTGCTTTTTATCCTCCATCAGGGACTTTGTGTTTTGCATGAATACATAAATATGGTCCAAACAAATAGGATGCAACAGTAAGTGAAGTTTGAAACATTACACTTATCCTTCAGTCACCAGTGTATAATCTATGCTAAACATGGATTTTTATGACTAATGGATATTCTATAGGGTCTAAAATAATCACTGAGATGAATAACAAAGGAAACAAAAACTGTCCAAAAATGGCAGAAATCAAGAAACAGGCTCTCCCATGACCCTTCTCGAAATGTATTTTCAATTGAGACAAAACAATTGTAGATTTACAAGAAGTTATCTGTAAAGGCTCCTGGAGTCTGGGTACCTTAGCATGAGACTGACAGTTATATAATAAAAATATGTAATTATATATTAGGGAATTAGAAAAGATTGCATGAGCTGAAATTCAAAAAGGTAAATACAAATAGTCTAAATAATAATATACACAATAAAATATATTTTCAATCTAAATGTTGTCCTGGTTAAAAAAAAAATGATTCTAAGAATTTGCCAAAGATTTATATCAGCACACAAAAATTTCAATAAAAATGGTATCATCACACAAAACATAATTAACAGATCATAGTTTATCAATCATTATTAACTATTACTAGAACAGATTATTGGGGAGGAGTGATACAATCCAGTTCTTTTAAGATGTATTTGTGACTTCAGCTATTGAGGAGCAACTCACAGTGGGGTGTACAAACCCCAGAGAGGGAAGGTTTGAGTTAGAAATACTAATATGAACTGAGTCTACTCTGGCACAGCAAATCACTTTGAAGCACACTATGTTGCTTGGGAGTTTGCCAAATACCAAGTGCCTGAGTTTCTAAACAACTTTGGCACTCCCTAGTCATACTTTTCCTTGAATTGATGAATTTTTAATCTTTATCAAAAATGGTCGCCAAATAAGAGAAAATGTGTGTGATTTAAAAGTTAATATGAAAAAAGAAATAGAAAACATGCAACTCTCAGCAGAATTAGGACTTGGGAGAAAGATGGAAACCTGTAAAATCACTTCAACTATGTTCGGTCATTTGCAATGATCTCAGGATGTTAAGTTACGGCTATATATCATTTCCTTGAAAATTAGAATGCAACAAGAAACACTCTTCAGTTAATCCAAGATTAACCTTCAGCTTCACATGAAACCACCTTAAATCTTAGCATATATAGAAAATAATATAGGGAATACAACTATCCTTTTTGCCCCCAAAATAATATCACAATGACTACTATGCGCAGCTAACATTTATTGAGTATTATGTATCAGGCACTGTCCTAAGTATTTGTATATGTATTTTCATAAGTAACTGAGGTATTATGAGTAATTTTTATGAAGCTGTTTTTGGAAATTCTTAACATTGATTTAAAATGGTTCACAAAATTTGACTGTTTTTCTTAAGAAAATATCAAGGCAATATTTACTTGTAAAAAACTCAAAACACACCAATATATGTAGAATAAAAAGTAAGTCTTTCCTTTCAAGTCCCTACCCCACCAACAGTAACTGCTGTTAACTATTTACTGGATCTTCTGAGAGCTTTTTCTACCTTTTTTTTTTTTTTTTAACAAACACACAAACAAACAAACAAAACCATTCAGACTGTGTCCTCCCCCTCTTACTCTTGCAGAGGAAAAGAACAATCATCAATGGCAAAGGCCGTTGCAGGGAAACAACACGCTCAGGAGAGGATGGTGCGCCTCCTCTTTGTGGTTTCTGCTCTACATGTTCAGAGCAATTTCTCTACTAATGAACCACAGAAATGATCCCTGAAAGTATAGTCTATTTTCTAACCTTTAATACAAAAGTGATGTACACAGTACACATACTTTTCCGCAACTTCACTTTCTTCATGGGACATCGCCTCATGTCAGCACACATGGATCTCATGTCATGCTTGCTCACATCTGCACTGTAGTTCTGTGTATGCGCATTACATTATTTAACCATTCTTTTTCTGATGGGAATGTGGGCTATACTGTACACAGACCATTGTATACCTAGGTATTTTTGTAGGATACATTCACCAAAGCTGCACCAAAGCATATGCACATTTAGAATTTTAACAGACAATGCAAAATTGCCTTCACTTTTCACTAAAAGAGTGTTCCTATTTGGTAATAGCAAACTTCATACTATTTTGCCAATAAGAGGACAAAAATGGTATCACATTTGTGTTTTAATTTGCACAAAGTGACTTTAGATTGACTCGCTTGGTATAGTCTGCAGGATATACATGTAGATTGCATTCTTACAGAAAAATTATTTGAAATCTAATCAACTGCACACTGCATCCCTTTATTCATCATGCATACTGGATGGGAAAGGAAATATCTATGACGTATTCCCAAGAAAACCACAGGAAAGATTTGATCCCGCCACACAGGCAAGTTGGTTCTACAGGAAAGAACAACAGGATTTCTACAGTGTAGCAATGTACATGTCACCTTGACCCTAAGAAAGTACCAGTGACAACCAACCACCTCAACCTCCTTGACTAGACAGGACAAGATGCCAAAGAGCTCTTTCAGGGCCACACGCTTGAGGAGCTCAACCTGAAAGATTCAAGAGTAGGTGTTCAGAGAATTGGTCTACAGCCCCCACAGATGCCACAGCCACAATTAAGGGGGACAGTTTTGTTCAGGAAGAGGCACTTTCTAGAACATGTCTGTACACACCTTCCAGAATTCCAGCCTGCCATGCTGCTAATATGTTTGAAAAATTCATAGACATCAAAGTGGCTGTGTTGGTAGTTTTTGGGGCTATGAATGGTGGAGGGTGGGGAAATGTTTTCCAGAAATGCTTCATTCCTGTGGCAAGCATTAGTTCAAAAAACCAAATGAAATAGTTCTCATTCTGGGATGGTGATGGACATTGGGTAATTCCATTTGAGAGTCGCTACTTCCCAATCAGGGCCTTGCACACTGTAAACAGTCAATAAGTATTTCCTGCTGAGTAGTTAATAATCAAATTCATTTCCCTCTGAAAAACTTGCCATAAGCACACTGTAGTTGGCATGTTAAAAGCAAGATCAAAAATGCTTCCTGGGCTGTCAGGCATCAGAAATCCTGCAAGGAAAAATACCATGCATATCTAGGGTTTGAGGCACAATGGCTGAGAAACAGTTTACTTATTGCCTGTATCTATACTTACTAATTGTGTAACTGTGAGTAAGTTCCTTGTCTATGTCTCAGCGTTTTGATATGGAAAATGGAAATGATAATACTACTTATTATGGTGTTGTGTAGTTGAAATAAGTTAATTCAACAGAAGTACCTAAAACAGTGCCTGAGTAAACACTGGTAGCTACATGCAAACCTTATCAGCTGTCATCATTATCAATCACCTGCATTTCTGAATATATACTACAGAAAGATTAAATAATGTAGTTAATTTGCTATTTTCCTAGGGCAAGTAAATGCCAACTAATAACATGCTAATAAATAAGGAAAATGAATGCT
>NW_022436970.1:2959074-3032108 GCF_009761245.1 Sapajus apella | reverse complement strand
TGAATGAGTATTTTAATATAAAGCAAATTTTTCTACGTAAATATTACAAGATAACTTCCAACGAAGGTCAACTAAAAGATAATCAGTTAAATCCAGCAAAAACAACATTAATACTTTAAATTTCAATGTCAATGCTATTAAAACTCATGTGCTGTATCCATTTTAAGTAAATTAGAGAAAATTACACCCCAAGTCCTTTAAAGTTAGCACCCTCCTTGCCACTGCTAACGTCTTTAATATCTACTGAAAAGCCAAAGTAGTTGAGTCATTACATACATTGTTCAGTTCTATGCACAGGGTGCTTGAGAATGTCTTCATTCTTGGCCATGACATATGCAATGTAAAGGGAGACACACTGTAATTTTTGCAAAGTAATTACTGATTAGTCAATCATTCACAATAGTGTTTCAGTAGTATTTCGTTCAGTGACAGTCATTCTTACATATAAAAATAAGCATAGATTTTGGAGTCAGAAGGATATGTCTACCTGATAAACATCTACTCATCTTTAAAAACTCGGCTAAAATACTACCAGTTCTCCTTTCTTCTATGCACAACTGCCAGGTCCCTCCTTTGTGTCCCTCTTATCATGGCTCTAGGACTCTTCTGTGTGTCCGGGATGCCCTTTTCTCGCAGTGTTTGTGACAGCTCACTGATTGACCTCTCTGTCTCTGTCAAGCCAACTTTAAGGCCCTTCAGGGCAGGGACTACCTGATGGGCCCAGCATGGCACACAGCATAGACAAATAACTGAATGAACTGGAATTTTTCAGAAAAGTCCACAAGTGATTAAAAATTATTTTACTTTGTTAAACTGAACAGGTTCGATTTTTTGATTCCTATTTCTTGAGTGGCTTATATTTTTCTAATTTTGGAATTGGGTGCTAAGATTAACCTTTTATTTGTTAAAAACCAGCCAATTAAAATATTTTTTCATTTTTATTCTTAGGTTTAAAAGATAAACACCATATAGTGTGGTAAATATCATCATTAAATATGATTGACGTTTCTATTGATTTAACTCTTTAGTAAGTATACTAAGTGGATGATACGCTTTTAAAAAAAGATTTTTAGAGATGTTTTCAATTCAAAGCAAAACTGAGGATAAAGTAGAGTTTCTATATTACTCCCATCTCTGCATACACACGGCCTCCCTACTATCAATATCCTGCACCAGGGTGGCAGTTTTCTGATAAATTTACACATCATTTACATTAGCGTTGGCTCTGTACATTCTATGGATTTTGACAAATGTATGATGGCATTCATCTACCATTAGAGTATCGTATGTATCACATAACATAGTATCACTACCCTGAAAATCCTTTCTCCCCCGACCTCTGGCAACCACTAATCTTTTTACCAACTACAGTTTTGCCATTTCCAGGATGTCATATAGCTGGGGATCATATAATAGATAGCCTTTTCAGATTGGTTTCTTACATTTAGTAATATGCATTTCTCCATATCTTTTCATGGCTTGACAGCTAATTTTTTAAGAGTGCTGAATAATAATCCATTGTTTGAACATAGCAGAGATAATATGCTTTTAAAAAACTATCCCTTTTGTTTCCGTTTAAACTTTTCTCCCCATGAAACTTAATTACAAAAATAGCATTAAACAAAATAGGAACTCCTTGTTTTTCTTAAAACATGTGGTTTACTTTCCATATTGAGTTCTTTGTTCATTAAATAGTCTTAGTGTAGGATTAGGTTTGAGATTAAGTACTTCAAAGAATTTTCAGGAAGGCATCGAAGAAGGTGCAGCATTCATATAGCCCTACCTTACAATGCATATATTTTAACATGTTTCAGAATTTATTGTAAGATAATGATTGGTGATCATATATTTGTAAGTCAGTCATGAGAAAAGTAGTTGCTACACAAAATTTTTACTATTTTAGAGTTGAATGTTGCCACAGTTAGCGGGCACAAGAGCCCTTGTTTCATACAGGAGGAAACTGAAGTCGAGTGATGTGCCCCGGACTGCACAGCTGGGGTGGCAGAGGTGGGAGCGCCCACCACCTGGAATTCGTGGTCTCACCAGAGGCAGTCCCACAGGGACAGCTGACAGCAGTGCTTCTCAAGTGTCCATACTGACACCAGGATGTTATTTGCCCTTTTCACTCTCATTTTCTCACAAATGTATAGCTGAGTTTTCCAGATTTTACATAATCTGAGATATTACAGGTGGAAGCAGATAGGAGAATCCAGCTGACTTCTATTAAGCCAGAAATCAAAGAAATTGGCAAACATCATTTTTCATAAAAATATTTTTGTCTTAACATATAATGGGTTCTTTTTAAATACAATAATTAAAAAATTTTTCAGTTTAAATTTCTAATATGGCAAATATTGATAGTTATAACTCACTATAAACAAATGTTCTTTGAGTTATTCAATAATGTTTAAGAGTTTAAAGGGGTCCTAATATTAAAGAGATTGAGAATTATTCACTTAGTCTTAAATCTTTGAAAAAGCAGACTATATACATAGTGTGTATACATATGTATATGTGCATGTGTATATACATATAGTGTGCATATAAATATCTTAAGATGTATGTATAATACAGATAGATATATAGTATATATGTAACTTAAGATGTATACATCATGTGTATATCTCTTAAGATTTCATATATATTCCATATTTTGGGGAATTACATATATTCTGTAGCCTTGAGAACTTTGTTTCAAAAAAACAAAAGCAACCTAAACACAAAGTGCTTAGGGTTGCTGAGAAGAGACTATAAGATAACTTTGGAATTGACAGGATGAGATGACATTTAGGATGGGGAACAGGTATCTGTGAACTAGAGAAGGGAAAGCCAAGGAAACAACGGTGAGGAAGAGAGCATGAGAAAGAGGTACGGGAGTGTGCGCGTGTCTCTCTGCTCCAGGAGCAGACCCTTTAATCCTCAGTGCAGGCACAAGGTCTCTGCATTCATCTTTCAACAATGAAGGCTGCTGGGACTATAAGAGGAAATTATCAGAAAAGTTGCAGTTCTTAAGGGCTTAATGAGTTAAAAAAAAAAAGCATAAACAAGAGGAGTGTAGATTATATAAATTCTGTGAAGCTAAAAGGGTAATGTGAGAGTGATGGCGAGGAGGCTATTGTACACAGGGAATCAGAGGAGGCTGACCTGAGCGATGAGACCAAGCAGGCTACATCAATATCTGGAGGAGATGCCTTCTAGGCAGAGGAAATAGCAAGAACAAAAGTCCTGAGGTAGGAATAAGCTTGGCCTTATTAAAAGAAGAAAAAAAAAAAAGACTAATGTGCCCTGAGCCTAGAGAATTTGAGAATGGCACTTAGAGAATGCAAGGCTGTCACATTTAATAGGATGTCATCTATAATGTGACCTCTAAACGATAGGGAGATTTGCTGCCAAGTATCATGTATCATGGTGCTTTAACATCAAATGCCCCTGGTTCCTTAAGGAGGTCCACTTGTGGAACCAGTGGCATTGGAATTTAAGGACAGTCAGGAATCCCAAGAAAAGTTAATGGTCCTTTAAAATAAGAAGTTTCCGGATTTCTACTGAGCTACAGGAAACCTAGCCTTAGTTTTCCCGAAATCTAGCCTACCTTCTCTCCAGGTACTGAATCCTAGGAAAGGTTATCACTTTGGGATGCAGGAGGTGCAGAAAATAAGAGTTTTATGAAAGAAAAAATAAGTTTTGTGATTCTGTGCAACAAAGGATTTCACTAAATCTCAAACTGTGGTTTGCAGATTCCTTGGGGCCTTATGTTCCTTGAAGAAGTCCATGAGATCAAAACTATTTTAATAAAAATACTGAGATATTATTTGGCCTTTTCATCATGTTGATTTCGCACTGATGCAAAAGTGATGACGGGTAAAGCTGCTGGCACTTGAACCTGAAGGGGCACTGACATGTAATAGTTTAGCAGTCGTTACACTCGTTCACTGCCATGCTGGCAGTGAGCAAAACAACAGGACGGTCTCACTTCAGAATATCCATGATGAAAAGTTATTAATCGATTACATTTCAACCCTTGAGCACACATTGTTTCAATATTCAGTGTGACAAAGTGGAAAGTACACAGAAAGCACTTCTACTGTATCCTGAAATCTCATGGTTGTCTTGGAGAAAAACGCTCATAAGATTAACTTGCAAAATGAACTAGCTGCTTTTTTCATCGAATGACATTTACTTGAAAGCAAAACTGAGAGAAAAACTATAGTTATTTGAGAGATACTTTCTTCAATATGAACAAAGGTAAGCCTTTCCAGGAAAACAACTGACAAGATTTATTGCCAACAAAAAATTCAAGTAAAAAATTAGAATTTTGGAAACACTCACTGACTTTTTTGAGGAGATCAAAATATGCTAAGATGAGGTCACATATTAGCAAACGTGGTATTTTGATATTGTGAAATGCAGTATGACCACATATGGAGAGCCAACATAACTCAATGGACCAACGTTCTAATTGACCAGTGCATAACGTTACAAAATCATGGGCAGGTGAACTACCCATTCAAAGTGCAAGATATACTAGTGGATTTAATATGACAGTAAAAGTCCATATGACTGCAGATTCCATATTGCAGCTAACCCTTAAAAAACAATCACATGTTGAGTTTTGGTGTAGTACCCAAGAAGATATAAAATTATCTGAAAAGGCTGTTAAAATATTCCTCCCTTTTCAACTACATATTTGTGAGAGCAGATTTTAAAATTCTGACCATATATTTCAACCAAAACAACATAATGTAATAAAGACATGCACAGATATTAAATTCCACCTGTTTTCTAGACAGTAAAGAGATCTGACAAATGTAAAGGAATCCTACTTTTCTCAGTATTTGTTCTTTATTTTGGAAAGTATTTTTCATAAATTGTGTTTACATCAATATGAATAAGTTTACTTCTTAAATAAATCAATATTTTTAAAACACTCAGTTTTAATTTTAAAAAATAAAAATATCTATAATCTTCATAAACAAAAACTCAGGTCTTCAATTTTGATGAGATCTTGAAACCAAAAAGTTTGAGAACCACTACTTTTAAAGACTGAAAAGCATTTGGCAATCAAAAATTGTTTGTAATGTGTGTGTGTGGAGGTGTGCACACATGCGAGAGACAGAAAGAGAGGCAGAATGCGAGAGAGAGGGAAGAAGAGAGAGTGAACGAGAGAGAGAGAGAGAGAGAGAAGGGGGAGAGAGAGAGAGATTAGTGGGGACAAAAATCGGATTTGAGTAGATTAAGAGAGCGGGAGAGGTGATGAACTGGACACAGTGTAGACTCCTTGTCCTGGAGGAGGACGGACTGGACAGTAGGTGAAGAAGACGCAGAGAGAAGGAAGCGTTTTTTACAAGAGAGAGAATAAAACACACTTCCAGGCTGAGAAAGCGATATCACAGAGAAGGAGAAATTAAGGATAAAAGAGATAGTTCTCTAAAGAGCAAGGTCCAAGAGGAGCTGAGACAGTGAGATGAAGGATGGAGAGGAAGAGGCCTGGGCCTGGACCTCAGCAGTGGTCAGCTCATCCTCTGATGAGATGGCTCATCCCTGTGTGTGTTCCTGACATGTGTAAGCCTGTGTAACAGCGCACACTCAACTTGGAAGAACACAGAGCAGGAATGCGATCCATTCAGCAAAGCGTGGCTTCACTTTGGTCTGACTGTCAGCACAAAAAAAGCTTGTCAGTTTGCCTGTTTTTAAAATGAAGGACAGGAGGCAGTAATTCATGACAGAAGGTCCTTTTCAGAATCAAAATTTTACAACTTGTAATCCTATAAAAATAATGCAGTAAGGTCACTGCTTAAGTGAGAGAACTGGTACCATTTATTACGATGAAATTAAGGACTGAACACATGAAGCGCCACTGCTAGTGTCATTATTCAACCACAGTTATTGAGTGGCTATACTGAGGGTGTATGTTTTTTAAACTAAAAATTGGGACAGAGCCCAACAAAGGATTTTTTTTTTTGAATCTGTGAATTTATTTACTTGACAACTCTTTAAAAACCATAAAAATTAAATCACTCTTGGTTATACATCAAATAAACTGCCTTAATTTAAAACAATAAAAGTGCATGAGATAAGGACCTATCTGGGAATGCTGGGGCATATGGTCTTTGGCCAGATGGAGCCCTCTACTAGTTGCTATAAAAGAAATGAAGGGAAAAGCCCCTTTTCTCAAGCTACTTGTAATGTGCATGACTGTGCAGTTTTAAGTGACCAAAAATCACATCTAGAGGCGTATCTAATTTTTGCTATGAAGAAATCCTAAAATCTCTTACGAATTACAATTTCATTAAAAACCCTAATCCTTTATTGGTCATGCATTACATCACTGCCAGACCTCAAGACTGTAATAAAGTCACCTTAAACTTAAAAAGTACATTATATTTGTAGAAGTATTTTATCTTCATTTCTAATTGTGCCTTGACAGTAGCTTCTAAGAGCTTACATCTCTCTATTCTGACATTAGTAAAGAGTACTTTGGTCAAATAAAAAACAAGCATTCCTTTTGGAACATGTGCTTTTCACACATGCAGGTTCTAGAGTGTTTTTCTCTTGGCTCAATAATATCTGTGCAGAACACAATGCAAGCCCTGCTCTACGTCTGCACATTTTATGCTGCTATGTCACACTGAGTAGTGTAATACCAGTCAGCATTGATCGGTGACCAGAGAAAAATACAGAATCCAACTGAGTCAAGCACGGCACACTCCTCGCTGATTGGTCTTCTGTGTGAGGGACTTCACAAGGGGATCTGAATTCAGTAACATGGCAACTTGCAACGAAATTCTAACAAGAAATTCTGAAGAAACTTCAGTGATGTTTATCCTTCCAAGCCTTGAAAGGAATCAGTTCTACTTTCTTGGTGTCTAGGGTATTTTTAACTAAGGATGCTGTATTATTTATAGTTCAGGCAATTAAATGTAAATTACTCAGAACCCTCTAACAATAATTATCTAGAGTGCTGGATGATGTCTTTTTGAAGATCACTGAGGACACTTAAAGACAAAGCCAAGGCCCAGTTGAGAAAGAATGTACAGAGATTCATTTCTTAAATGTTACCTTATTGTGCTTCCCATTCTACTTATTCATAAACAAAAAACTAATTCAGTGCTGCAGCAGTCTTATGGCTGATATGTTTGTGCTTTAAAATAGATGCAGTTTATCTCCTATATATTAATACAGTCATATTTGTTACAGTGATGAAAAAAATGACAGGAGAACTATTTTGCATAACTGTGTTTTGAAGGATGGGTGTGCTATATTTTTTCAAGGGCACTGAAATCTAAGTAAATTTCTTGTATTATTAGTAGATGACACTACATTATTAATATCCCTGAAAATAAAATGTGAATTAGGAAATATTTAAAGCTATGACTATAAAGTTAATACAGCTAGTTAATAGTGTGTGATTTTTATAAATTTTACTGGATTTATTATAGAAAAATATCTATAGCTACATAAACGACTCCAGGAAGATCTAAGGTATTTCAGTTAATACAAAAAAAGTCTTTTCTATTTTAGAAATGAATCATAGCTGATATTATTCTTATAAGAATGGTTATTTTTACTTTCATGGCTTTTGAAATAAAACCGTATATTTTATATACACACATACACACACGTACTTAGGTACATACACACATATATAATACACACACACACACACACACACGACATAAAGGACTGAGGGAAGCTTATACTATATATTAAAAAGGTAGACAAGGAAGACAGAGCTGGAAGTATGATAATGAGGAAAGGAATATGGGAGTCAAAGTTGTAACTTCCCAGACATAGCAGGGAATTTGGCTTTGAGCTACTTAATGGCCAAGGCAAATTTAAAAATTAACACTGGTTATACAGGAAAAAAACAAACAAACAAAAACCCACAAAAAACAAAACACATTTGAGGTTCCTTAGGAAAACAAACAAAAATGGGTTGTCATGCAGATTTAAAAGAAACGTCCAGATGGAGTCTTCATAGAAGGGACACTAAACAACGTACCAAATGACATCAACACGACAGCCCTGAGACAATGGCACCTCCATTTTCTTCCACACTCCCTTGGAAGGTGCCTCCTTGCAAATGGCAGGCCTGATGCTAAAGAGGAACACAGGCAAGGAAACCCTGGAGGAGACCAGAGAGCCTAGGCCAAACATGCAGCTCTCAGATTTCACTCAATCTAGGGATGTAAACTAGAATACTCTGAGGAATGAATAGACCACGTGTATTCTAAACCAGCTTCGTAGTGCTCTGTGTTTCTCAACTGAGTTTTAGATAACACCTGATGAATGAAAGCTTGCAGCTAAAGTCTTCAGCAGGCATTCTGTGACACTGTCTAAGGGCAAGCCTTTAAAAGCTCAGGGTGCATCTCTGGAATGCATGGGCTGAAGGAATATGTTCAGGCATTTCCTTAGAAATTCCATGTTTATTCAATGTATAAAAGAATAAACATCCAAGGATTTAAGGTTTTAGGTAACACAATGTGGCCACAAAGAACAATGATTCAGGTTTTGTTTTTCTTGATTTTGGATTACTAGAGTACTTGGTTTTCTAAGCTGCGTGTTGGTAAGAATCACCAGGGGAGGCTATGAAATTGCTAGGCTTCAGAAAAGTCTGCTGGAGTGGCTCTCAGGTGGAGCCTAGAAATCAGGTCATTCTCTTGAAGGCAGTCTGGGAACAATACTCTGAGATCATTCTTCTCCCCAGTGCCTGACAGGGAGCAAGTACTCTGCATGTTTCTAAATTTCACCTTCCTATCTGCTTCCTCAGTTCTCTCTAATACTCCGTTGTGTGAGCTTCTTCCTAGCACGTTCTTGATGATCATGGAATCTTTAAAACTACCTGGTTTATAAACTACACACATATTTTATTACTTCTCTATGAGAACCTGCAATTTCATGCTGACCTCAGTCCTACAGAGAGCTCTAGACTCTTCTAGGACAGCGACACTGTACATAGGATAGATTTCTATGGAGCTGGACACGAGCTGCACAACAGAAGAGCTGAACAGGGTGACTGTTCAGAGAAGTCGGCTTTTCTTTGAACAGTGGTCCCTAAAATGTTTAGACACAAATTTATGGCTCACCTCCAGCAAATACAGAGGACTTCTATTCTCACCTTGGCCTTGTCTTGCTTTCCTACTCTTATTTTACCTTTGCCTCAATTTCCTCACTATTTTTACATATGATATTCACTTTCAAAGCTGTTTAAAATACTTTATGGAACAGGGTAAGTGGATGTTGTAAGTATGTGTGTATGTATGTATACGTGCATATACAGATGGATACATACCGGTTAAAAGCTAGATATAAAAAATAATAATAAATAAGAAGGATAGGGTTTTATCTTGGAGTTACAACTTTATTAGTCACTTAACTAATAAATATCATAATCTAATTCTCCAAAAATGTTTACATTTATATAATGCCTTCTTTAATTTGCTTGTGAATATGTCTGAAAATTAGTTATCTGCAAAGTGCTATGTAGGTGAAAAATGTATTATTTTATTAATTATGCATTGCTATGATCCCATGTTTTAATATCAACAAGTGAGATTCAGTCAGTGATATAGAAAGAACGTTTATCAAATTTTACTGGCATGTGTTCTAATCCATTTCTGTTTTCAAAGAGAAGACATCAAAAAGTTTTAAAACCTGATGGAAAAGCTATTATATAAACAAAAATTTTAAAACTAAATTTTTTGTATCAATGGTTTCAACAGATTCGTAATTTACAGCTTAAAATTTAAATATGTTTTGAAGAAAGATATCACAGAATAAAGAAATTCAGTTAACATTATAATTTTTTGACTGAATGTACCATTCATTAAATTATATATTAAGTCATTAACAATCTGCACTTTAATAAAATGGATATTTTAATTTGTAACCTGATAAATAACTATCAAAAATAAAGAAAATCTTAGAGAAATTACCACATCAGAGTTTTAAAACCCTGAACCTAAAAATGAAAACCCAGGTGCACATAAGGATTACGAGGGTGAAGGTGAAAAAACTAAACAACAAAATAAAACCAAAAAAACTCAAACTCAAGATTATTCAGTATTCTATAATGCTATTTTATCTTGGGACTCACAGAGAATAGTTAATTTTATGTATATCCCAAGTCAGAATACATTCTGTTTTTAAACACTCAATGACTTCAGGATACTATATTAGCTCTTAATTGAATTAATACAACTTTAGATGTTAAGATCATAACATTGACTAAAAATTTATTACCTTTTTACAGATATGAAACTAATGTCATCTTATAGTTTTTATACTTATATAATACTTTGAAATATATATTAGCTAATATTTTATAATTTTGGGTTTTCATATTATTAGAGAGATCCGCAGAAAACTAGTAATGTGTAAATACCCAAATCATAAGCAGTTTGCTGGATGCATCCCTAAATATTTCATTTATGAAGAACACAAATGAAGTTTCACACCATTTTATGATCTGTCAACCACAGGAACTAAATTCTGGCATAGGCAACATTATAGGGTTAGTCTACAATAAAACCCATAGTGCATTTTAAAAAGGGTAAAAGGAAAGAAAGATAAAAAAGAATACAAAACTAAAGATTTTAAAAACAAACATCACATGTCTGAACTGCAGTATTCATGCCATTGACTTTGGAGTTTCATATTTCATGAAAGGCATTTTGTACACAGAAGTCTCAAGTGCTATGAGGTACCTAGCAGAATACAATGCTCCAGACATGGCAGATATTCAATAAAATAATTTTAACTCCTACTGATACGTTATCTTTGTTGTTGTTCATTTATTAACCTAGTAAAAATCAGCCAATAGATGGAGTGCCATTGACCCATAAAACTTCTGAGATCCCACGTTCTCTGAAGTCCTCTATAATTTATCATCTGTTGCAACTCACATTTAGCATAAGCTACAAGCTTATATTGTTAATCATCCTTCTATGTTTACGTGCTGACTCACAAATAAATGGGCCTATGTGGCCTTTATCTTCACAATCTTAATAATATCTACAAAATTAAATCTGATGTTTCATAAAATTATATCAACTGGTAGAAGAATTACACATATTTGCTTAACCTTTTCTGTCTACTGCCTATCGAATACAGTAAGTCCTCACTTAATGTGAGGATTTAATATGTTCTTGAAAACTGATGTATAATGAAATCAATTGTACCACAGGCTAATCGATATAAACAGAGTTAAGATTCCATGGCACATTTCTGGTCACAAGAACATCGCCAAACTTAGAAAGACCCAAAACACTTCCAATATTAAACACTGAAATAAAGTTGAGCTCTACATATATTTAAGAAAGATTAATAAAAATTTCACCAGAACCACCCTGATGAAGTAATTGAAGATGCTCTTTTTCTGTTTTTCTTTATTTATGCCCTTTATTTACAGGCACAGCTGTGTAAAGAAACCAGATGGCCCAATAGCACCAGAGTTTCTCCATTCCTGACCAGATACCAGAGGGAGGTAAGATCCCCAACTGGTGCAAACTGGAACAAGTGACCACTAGTTGCCTTTACATCATTAATTATCACTATAATATTAAAAATTCCCTCCCCCCACAGAACACCTCGCATTTTGTGTCATGGGTTGTAGGAAGACGTATGTTTATGCACTGAGCCTGTGCATCTGGAGTCCCACCCTGCACATGCTAACATTCCTCTCCCTCCCCAGTCCTTAAAAGCAGCATGCCTTCTATTTTTTCAGGGAGAGGGTGTCTTTAGACCAAGAGTTCTTTCCTCCTTCAGGCCTGGCCAGGAATAAAGCCCGCTTGACTTTTTTTCCTGCTTTGCGACTGATACAAAGCAAGGAAAGAATTCCACCTACCAGTGACAAAAACAAGTTAAGATCATTGTTTACCCACTTATTCCAGTTCAGGGTCATGGGCGGCTGGAGTCTCTCCCAGCAACTCTGGGGACTAGGCAGAACCAGCCCTGAGTTGCTGAGAGAGACTCCAGCCACCCATGACCCTAGGATGATAGGATGCCATGCCATGGTAGAGCGCTCGTGTGCACACCACATGCTGTCGCTCAGGGCAGGGGCATTTAGAAATGCTAGTTCACCTAATGGGCACATCTTTGGGATGTGTGAGGAAACTGGAGTACCCAGAGAAAACCCACATTGACTGGGGGAGAAAGTATCAAGGCCACACAGACAATGGCCCCAGCTGATAATTAATTTTTTTCTCATCAACATTATGATGAAATTATGTTGAATGAAATGACATTTTTCAAGGACCTGCTGTAATAGTCAAACTCTTTCCTGTGAAATTCAAAGCTCTCTATACTCAGGCACTATACTAGACTCCCATCCTCAACCTACGTTCTAGCTATTCGACTACACAGCATTTACCAAATTTGCTGTACGCTTCTGAGTAGCCAAACATCTGTCAGTCTGGTTCCCTCTGCAATTCAAGATGACGCACCTTTAATTATCCTGTAAAGCTCTCCCCATCAACTCTTCTGTGAAGCTTCCAGAATCCACCACCGCTTTTCCATTACCACAACTCCCTCAGAGGGCAAATCCCTCTCTCCATTTGGCAACTACTTTTATTAAAGCATTTTCACAGATATTATTACTATTATGTCTTCTCCTTCATGAAACTTTCTCAGATTCCCATACCCAGAATTAAGCACTCCATTTATTGCCTACCTCAGTCCCTGGTATGTAATTCTACGCTAGCATAGGACACAGAAGCTGGAGTCATCTGTCTGTATAATTACCATTCCCATTAGACCTTGTACCCTGTGAGGATATCATCTTAGTCATCACTGTTTCCCCAGGCCTGGCAAGTACTTGATACACAGTAGGTGTTCAATAAATGTTATTAAATTAATAAACAAAACACAATTGCTTTCTGCCAAATCAGAAAAAAATTTATACTAAGGCTTCAGTTCAGACACATGCCTCCTTAGCATTCCAGCAAAACCCTAACTCTTCAGTGACCACACAATAGCAAAAGAAAGTGAATACACAGCAGACTAAGGTGGTTTTAGGGACTGAGGATATGGCTTGTGGAGGAGGCAGCCTTCCAGCACAGGGGGAAAAACAGATCCTTCGAACACTGAGTGCTTTTATGTTAACTCCAGGAAGCTTCTTTACATGCCAGTGGCTGGTGCTGTAAGGAGCACTGTTAACAATCAGTAAGATAAGCCCTAATAAAACTGCTTCCTCATCACCTCCAGGAAGTGACAGGCAAAAGTATATTTTCACTTAGAAATTGCCATAGAAAACAATCGACTTGGAAAATAACAACTACCTGTATTCTTAAAATCAATTAATTGTGCGAAAGATTTAACATATACAATTCTTAATAAGAAGACCATAAACCACAGGGTATAATGTTAAAACATGGCTGTATTCTAATTTGCTGAACCCCTATCATAAGAAAATCTGCAACTGTAGACATGTGTGCTATAGTATAATCTTTTTAAAAATTGGTGTTTATGTTTTTAAATTTGGGATGCATGAATCAGAAACTGCAAAATAAAGAGACTAGGATACTAGGTCTATTTAAATACAGAAAAAGATATGCAAAGGTTCAGAGTACAATCAATTCAGCAAATACGCGCTGAAATACATTTGCATAGTAGGTAATGCCACTGCTCTGAGGAAACCTCTAGGCTGAAATAAAGCATTCTACTACAATGTATTCATAAAAATGAGCAAAAATAGAATATCATTGATCTTGTCTTAAAAAGGAAAATGTTATATAACTATGAATAACTGGCTGTTCTGTTTTTTACAAAAACAATTATCTTCAATAGATTTCAATACTATTTCTATGGACTGCATGAAGATAAAACACTTTTTTAACAAGAATGTACCTCAATCTATAAACATTTTGAGAACCAAGCTTAAAACAGCTTTGAAAGAAAAATAAACATAACGTTACTACATTTTGGCTCTAAGAAACCTTTCATGCCATAATAAATATATGCGATATGATTATTAAATTACATATATAAAATTCTTAAAGTTACACTTAACAAATGCAATATTGTTTATAAAAGTTTTAACTTATTTTTGGCTTCTTTTCCTGCATTCACATAAGGAAAACATCTATACTTAAGAGAATATAATGTGAAGACTGGCCTTTGTATTAGAAATAAACTTTATCAGTGAAAACATGGCATAAAGATGTCTGCTGGCTAAAAAGAACATTTTCTTTCCACAGCCAGAAGCTTCCTAACTCAATTTTGTCATGTAAATAATAATTAGAGTAATGAATATAAGAATACAGACGCACTCAATGAATGTTCTTACTCATTTTTTCTAAGGTTTGAGTAAAATATCTTCATCACCCAATTAAACAGCCCACTCTACTATATTTTTGTTTTTGACTATAATCTGCCTGGATTGTCTTAGGAAGTAAGCAGGCATTAATTAATAAATAACTGCATTGCTAATTGATCAAGGCTACTAACTAACCATGCCAAAACTTTTTAAAATTATTTGTTACTGAAAATTATTTATTTCTCATGCTATTGAAGGCTTTTTTACCTGCAGATGGCTGGGAAACATTCTTGAAGACCTTTCTTTTTAACTAAAGATCCTTCGAGACAGTACATAATGATGTCCATAACCTTTGATAGAAAAGAACAGATTTAAAATTAATTTCCAATACTTAATTTTCCAAAATGCACATGATTAACTAAGGCCTCATTTGCCTGTAAAAAGTCTATATAGCTTGATTTTAGTATTTAAAATAAAAACAAAAGTACTTTAAATCATGGGCATACTACAGCCTATCCTTTCTCTTACCTGTGAAAAGGAAAGGACAGTGCAATAAAATAAAGACAACAGACTTAAAGTCAACTCATATTTATGTATATAATAGGTAGCTTTATTCAACACATTATATATTTTATTTATAATGAAAGATGTCAAAGGGAACATAACCTTTACATATTACTCTAATACAGACCAATTCCATGTGAATGGTGAATGAACATGAAAATCGGTTTTTAAGGAAATTTAAATAAGGCTTCCAGAAATGGTACAACAATTAATTTTGGTTCTCTCTCTGTCACACACACACACACACACACACACACAAACACACACACACACACACACAAACACACACACACACACACTCTCTCTCTCTGTCTCTCTCTCTGTCTCTTTCTCTCTCACATACCCTCTATCTCTTTCAGAGATGCTGGAAATAAAGACACTGATTTATATTACTTGATTGGAATAATTAATTTAGGTTGCTGACATATCGTTTAAAACAGGATATTCTTACCTCCACAAGAAGATCTACAACATCCGTAGGCATCTTTTCAATAAGAATTTCAATGACTCTGAGAATTTCCCCTTTAGCTCGTGCGAGAGTTGTAGTGTGCATATTCTGCTGTGATTGGGTATTTGCTGCAAGAGCCGTATGTCTGTGTACCTACAAAACATTTCTATGCTGTAGATATGATTGACACTGATATAGTTTTACATTTCTAGCCATGGTTTATTTTTCATTTTCTAATACTATAGAAAAAAAAAATAAACAAAAGTAAACTTCTTGGGGGTGAGTCAGAATATATTTTGGCTGCAAAAACAATACTTAATATAATAAAAACCCAATTAGGTATTGTCTAATAAAATTCTGTAAGTTCTTAAACATTATATGAGACGTTAATACAACACTGCCATAACATTTTTAAAAAGAAACATATTGACGACTTGTGAATTTGGTACATATGGAACTGAGATAGATAGAAGTTAGGAGATGCCCTGGAAGTGAGAGAGATGATCCTTGCTCTCAAGTAACGATAGTGCAGCTGACCCTTGAACAACATGGGTTTGAAATGCATGACTCTGCTTATACTCAGATCTTCTTCTGCCTCTGGCTCTGAGACAGCAAGACCAATCCCGCCTCTTCCTTCAGCCTACTCGATGTGGAGATGACAAGGATGAAGACCTTTACGCTGATCTACTTCCACTTAATGAACAGGACATTTCCTTATGAGTTTCTTTACATTTCCTTTTCTCTAGCTTACTTTATTGTAAGAATACAGTATTTAATATATATAACATAAAAAATGTGTTGTTTATGGTATCAGTAAGACTTCTGGTCAACAGTGGGCTAACAGTAGTTCAGGCTTGGAGCAGTCAAACGTTATTTGTGGGTTTTCGACTGCCAGGGGTATTCGTTCCCCTAACTCCCTTACTGTTGAGAACTGCAAATAATACTTTAACCGCACTCACTGTGTCCCAGAAATTATTCTCTAAGTGCTTTATAAATAAGTTGGGAAATCTAAATGAACATGCCTCCAAAAACAATGAGCATGGCAAATAATATAAATTCAGTGCGATTTTCCCTCTACAATTGCAAGCTTTATAGTTCAGAGGAGAAAGAATATTAACAGGCTATGGGCTAGCCTGGGAAGAGCCATGGAACACAAGGCATAGAAATGGAGTAGGGGTCAGGGATAATAGTAAGGAATACTTTAGTATTTCACTCTAATATTCTAAGATTGAACAGTGAGGTGGAAAACTTGTGTGTTTTGTTTTATTTATTTAATATTACAGACAGGGTTTCACTTCACTATGTTGCCCAGGCTAGACTCAAACTCCTGGGCTCAAGCGATCCTCCTGCCTCGGCCTCCCAAATAGCTAGGACTACAGGCCCATGCCACAGCACGAGGCTGAAATCTTGTTTTTAAAAGGTAATAAATGTGAACTGTTATTTTTAAATTATCTTTCCAACCAAAAGCTGGAGTAGAATGAATTCAAAGCATGGGTATTCTAACAGCTCATTAAAAAAAATACTCATATGTAAATGGTGCAAAAGAAGTTTGAAAACACAATTAATACAAAGACCTGTCAACACTAATGTGAGGATTATTCAGTATATTTGATATTATGCCTTGTGCATATTCCACTGATGGGAAAAACTGGTTAAAAAAAAACTTCCAAGACTAATAAAATTGTCCATTTGTACCCACATGTATATCCACACATTATGTATAACTATATAATACCTACAAAATACATAAATGCATATATATGTATATTTGAATCTAGCTATATTTTAAATCTAGCGGAACCTTACTATAAGACTATGCACTATTAGAAAAATGCACACCCTTAGTCTACAAATTTATTTTAGATATGAATTCAAAGCCTCAATGCCTCACATAAGCCTATACGAACTGCTATTAGGACCTTCTTTCCTCCCCTCCCAGCAAAATTCATGGCACAAATATTTACAGCATGCCCATTAAGGATAGCTCTGGGGCAGACATAGGCCCAATAGGTTTCAGTTTATCTGAGCAGACTCAGAGGTACTTATTTAGTATTTTAAAAATTCATCATAGCTACAGGAAAAACAACTCAGAGCCAGCCCATACCCTATGGACACTAAGTCTGCACATTATTCATGCTGAAACAGAATAAACCTTAAAAAATATTTAAGAGCTGATCAGCCTTTCCTTTTCCTCCTCCTACTAAGACCTACAGGAAAGTTTCTATAATTGGCTCATTGTTCTTTACTAGTTTTTCAGTTAGATGTAGGCAATTAGTTTGAACACTAAGAATGTGGGAATCAATTGGCATTCAAGTCTTTATCTGTGACAAGTAATAGGAAAAACAATTAGCAAGTTTATGACTTACATTTTTTGTTTACAGTTGGAGAGCCAGTGTTAATAAGTTTAGTTTTGATTACAAGTAGGTACTTATATGTGAAATATGGGAACACCTTTACTGTATGAGTTTTCATATGCCTGCTATAATTCAGATTGAAAAATGACTGTCAAATATTTACAAGTGAATTAGGGTGGAGAACAGAAATGAATTCCACCACACCGTGGAATTTGGTGTGCAACACACAGACACGTGTTCATTTCAGTATTAAATTATTAACTTGCATTGTTCTACAACAAACTGGAAAGATGATTTGTGGATATGAACCCTCAGCTTATAGTATCAAATAATTCCTCTAAATGAGAAGATGGAGCATACCGTACTGAGAGGTTCCGCTCACCTCTTTGGCTATGGTGGTGATGAAGGCGGGTGGTCTGGCGGTGGCAATGAGTGAGAGGGCATGCCTCGCAGAGCGGGCCGAGTCAGCTGCTGGGCTCAGAGGCAGCCCCATTGTGATGCTAAACAGGGATCAGAAAAAAGGGAAAAAAGAAAAGCAGCATTAGAAATATAGACTGAAAAGATTAGACACAGCTTATAATGTCAGTTCAAGGTCAATGGGAGCACTCAAACAGTTAGAATATAATGGACTTGCAACAATGGGCAGTGATTAGGAGTCAGGGTGTTCTGGCATCAAATACAAAATGGAATAATTAACCGTGAAGATTGAAAACAGTATGTGCATCTGTCCAAAGTGTTAAAAACGCCTTGTTAACAAATTATCAAGAACTAGTACTGAATACATATCGCAAAGCTCAGAACGAGGTAAGAACGAACATCATGCTGGCTACTTTCAAATTTTTCCTAAAAATAGTTAACCATTTATTTATAAGGACATATTGAGACTGGATCTAAGGCTGTATATCTGAAGGCAAAATTCACTCCTGTCTGTAAAACTGTCACAAGTACTGAGAATAACAAAATTATTTTTCATTTGAAATATTTTTAGTACTGCTGGTTTACCCCAGTTTAGTACTTTTAGAACCAATCTACGAAACAGCATGCTTCACCAACAGTTATATAGTACTGATGCTAAAAATTCTATTACCTGATTCTAACTCTGTTTATATAAAGAAGGGGTGGCACAATGTCGTCCAGGCTATTTGTAAGGCGCTGCACACAATGAAATAAATCTTTCCAAACTGGGAGAATCACATGGTCATGACAGGAGAGTGATGCTATATTCACTCTCCACCTCTACTACATGAAAATATAAAATTATTTTTTCTAAGCTTCCTTTATATTATATATAATCCACTCTGAATATCAAGACTTTTATCAAAATGTGGCATGTGAGCTGCCCATTAACTGTATACAAGGAGTATTCTGTTACTCAGTATAGGATACAATTATAGTTTCCTGAGTTAACTATTTTTATATTTAGATATGTATATGAAGACACATTAACATTTATCCTACTCCAATTAAATGAGTCTATGTGCTTTATGTGTAAATTGGATTGTTTTTACCAAAAATTCTCAAGAAGTTACAGGTATCTCCATAATTGATCAAAGAAGCATTATTTTAACTTGTAGCTGAAAATAAAAATTACACAGGCATCCTCATCATTGTTAAAGGAAATTCCGCTTATAAGTCTTTGCGACTGTTATACTGCTTCAATCTCTGATAGTATAACTGTCTCTCTTCTTTTTTCCATACCGAGCGTAGAGACGAAGCAGGGGCTCAGAGGAGAGGAGTATGGACAGTTTTCCTTTGATGTTTAATACTAAAAAGAAAGATGTGAGCCGAGAGAACACACGCACATACTGAACAATACACAAGCAGAAAGCACGGGAGGCATCTCCCCACCTCCCTGCTGTCGAACAGCCCGATGCGCTTGGGTCCCAGTAGGAATTGCAAAGAGGTGTTTTGTGGGAAAGCAAGATAGGCAGTTGGCCAGTTTCTTTTCTGGATTAAACTTGGCTAATTGAAAATTCAGTGAAAGAAATGTGTACTATGCGAGTAGTGCTGGGGCTAGACTGCTTAATACTTATTGTAAAATTCAGATTATAAACCCAAATTTTAAGTCAAGTTTTAAACAATTCAAAAGCCAATTGAACTTTGTAGATACCCTGTGATGCTTCCTTTCATCAATCACTATGGATGAATAGGGGTTGATGGTACTGAAAGGCTATAAAAAATCAAAGTGTTACATTAATTGAATAATTGTCAACAAAATATAATAAAATTTGGTAAAATCAATAAAACCACAGAATACTGGCGTTGGGAAAGGTTTCCCAGGCAACATCCCTGACAAGCAGTCAGCCAGGGAAAGGAATGTCCATTTCCCAGGCGGCCCATCCTAGACCTGGAAGGCATGCTACAGAGGAATAAGAACCGGGTGCAGAGCCCAAGGTCTAGGTTGGAAGCCAGGCTTTCTTGGTTATTTCATGCCCTTTGCATTTGATCCAGAATGTCCCTATGAAGCGGTTGATACAGCTATTTACAAGTGAGAAGTGGGGTCTGAGAAGTTAAGTGAGGGGCTAGGTAGTTGTGTGATGCCTTTCAGGACAGCGAACCTTTGGTGAAAATACAGTGGGGAGGAGCATGACCATATTGTGGTTACTTGGATTACTGAATCAGTCATGTGACTAAACTCGGTGGCTTTGGATGAATGGCTAGATTGCATTTCTGAGAGATTTTAGTGATATGTTATACTTGGCCTTCAGCTGTTTTATTTGATGTAATAATGGTTTGAATGAAGATATAGGATGCATGGTTATCAACTGGAGTGGTTATAAAGTTGTAAGGGAGAGCAGCCACATTACATAATAGAGCTAAGATCTACAAAGTCATCAAAAAGATCAGACTCAGCTAAGTAAGACGTACGTGTGGGTACAAAACTGACCAACTTTACAAGTGTGGGATTGGTAATACACTGCTGAACCAGGCTTGTGAACTACTGAGGGTTGCATCTGAAACATAAATGTGTATGGTAGTGATCCGGCTACTCAACGAGCTGGGGTGTGTCCTGAGAAATACAGTAATGGGGAAGGTGTTACTCCTGCTGTAGTTCATGGCTCTGGGTGCCTGTCTGCCTTCCCATGGATATACTGCTCTTTAGGGACTAAGAGGAAGGGTCTGGCTTCTGCAGGACAAGAGTTACAGCATCCTCCTAGAGTCCAGGGAAGTCCAGTCCTTCCCCAGCTGTGTGCTGCTGGGACCCCTTGCTATTGGAATCCAACATAAGCAGGACTGTGGCAAATTCACCATTATTTCTAAGTTCTCACTTCCATCCCTTCTCTGGTTCTTTTCATGGAAGAGAAATGTTTAGTGAGAAGCTAAGAGAGGGAGGGAGACATACACACACACACACACACACACACACACACACACACACACACACAGAAGAAATACAAACGTGTGTGCACCTGAGAGTGGTCAGCTGACAGACTCAGGGCTCATGCCATAGTGACAAGCAGATACTTTCCTCTTACCCTTATTCTGTGCCCTTTGGCCATTCTACACTGCATCTACAACTGTAAAATGGGTATATTAAGACATTGACTTCACAGTACTGACAAGAAAACTAAATGAGGTAAAAAATACAAAAATATCCAGCCCTGCCAGGTCCTAGATTTTATGTACAATCAATGCTGCTTCTGACCAAAGATGCTTCTCATAAAAAGCAGCAAAGTGAAGGGAAAATGAGATCAACTCCCAGCAGGTCACTGCTTCAAGCCAAAAGGCCCTAGCCACACACCATCCTTCCCCCATGTCAACAAATGACCTTACAAATTTGGGGGAATCAGCAAACTTCTTACAGTAAGAAAAATGATAAAGTTTGGCACTGGGTGGTGGGTCTAGAAGAGAAGCTATAGGGGAAGGGGGAAGGAAGTAAATCAAAGACATGTGAAGCTATTGCCCACTGAGTTCACTGGAAGCCCGAAAAGCCAGCACTTTGCAGAGGCATCAGTGTGCGCTCCTGGGGGATTCCCTCCATTGGTGTTCGGCAGTCTGGGCGCAGGACTGCAGATGTGGATAGTTCTACAGCTCTGAGGCCAGGGCTCTGCAGAGAACTGGACCCTCCACAGTGCAAAAGTGGGGGGCTGTGTGAGAGTAGAGAGGGGAAAGAAACCTTGTGTCCCTCCTCTAGTCTACTCAATTGACCGTCATCAGTCATCTTCCCAAAGCACCAACTTTATTTCCTGGTTGCCCTACTTAAAAGTAACCTTCTCTACCACCTCTAGGAAAAACTCTAAACACCTCGGCTTGAGATTCTAGGCCCTCCATAATCTAGTCCCCTAATTTTCAACTCGCCCTTTTCAACACCAATGCTCCAGAAGTCAGGCTAATTTCCAAATTGGTCCCTAAAGGTCTGTTCCTTTATTTTACTCCAGTATTTTGCTAATGCTTCTCCTCCATCCCTTTCCCCATTGGCACAGTCTCCTCCCTCCCCTCTGTTCAATTCTGGTCTTCCCACATGGTATTCTCTAACTACTATAGCACTCATTGATTTCTACTGAAACAAAAACAATCAACAACAAACCCCATTTATTCCAGGCCCTTAATACTAAATCACATTCTGCCAGGTCTTATGAATTAGTTTTGGATTATGAGCGCCGTACAGATTGGAAACATGCTGGCCAATTCTCCCCAAAGTGCCCACTACAGCCCTTGGACATGGTGGTAGCTCCATAGTTACGCACTAAGTGGAGTAGCTGGCAAATTCAGCAGGAGGAAAAAAAAAATCACTTAAGCCAGTTATTGGACTGAATTGACCAGGCAATGAAGTCAAAGTAATTGATCTGGTAGTCCCAACAGATGAAGTCTAATTCTACATGTAGTAGTCTTTAAAGTCAAGAACGCACTGTCTGTGTGATATAACTTAATGTGGGATTCTAT
Organism: Sapajus apella; assembly: GCF_009761245.1. NCBI lineage: Eukaryota > Metazoa > Chordata > Mammalia > Primates > Cebidae > Sapajus > Sapajus apella. The sequence continues at coordinate 3,009,607 of NW_022436970.1, read as the reverse complement.
CGGAATGAAGAAGGATCATACTATCAGAGGTTTGAAAATAGAGTGTCAGCCTTATTCTGGAATCTGCATGTAAACATAGAATGCACTCTTTTCACCTGATCCCATCTGTCTGGCTGTTATGTGGATCATCTGTTTCACAGGTTTATAGGATGGGTCTTTTGTTTCAGTCTTTATTCTAAAAAAAGAGGACACGACAGACTGTTTCACTCAGCATCTCACTATACACACCCAATATGAAAGATCAGAGGTGATGGATATTATAAATAAAAAATATGAATGGAAAAATAGTCTATACAGGCTGAGCTCCTTCTTTACAGGATTGCTCACTAATCCTGTTCTAAAGCTCACTCCAACACAGTAAAAGCATTTCAAAAGTTACATGTAAGTATATGTCAGTCAAATGTCACAATCTAAAATTATCAGACTTTATCATCTGTCAAATTAAGAAATAGTGTATGGGAATATTCCAGGGGGGCGGGTAGGGGAGACACAAATACTTTCATTGAATAGCCTGAAAATTTTTGTCAATAGTAATGGGGTAATGAAAACAGTCCCCCACAAAAACAAAGACTACTAAAATGAGTTTGAAAATGCATACTTAATGTATAGTAACTGGATTCCCATTTCATTCCTTCCTGGCTAAACAGGCATATTAGTATTTGTCGTCAATTTAACCAGACATCTTCAATTCCTCTGTCACGGGCGCGGTAGCTCAAGCCTGTAATCCCAGCACTTTGGGAGGCCGAGGCGGGTGGATCACGAGGTCAAGAGATCGAGACCATCCTGGTCAACATGGTGAAACCCCGTCTCTACTAAAAATACAAAAAATTAGCTGGGCATGGTGGCGCGTGCCTGTAATCCCAGCGACTCAGGAGGCTGGGGCAGGAGAATTGCCTGAAGCCGGGAGGCGGAGGTTGTGGTGAGCCGAGATTGCGCCATTGCACTCCAGCCTGGGTAACAAGAGTGAAACTCCGTCTCAGAAAAAAAAAAAAAAAAAAAAAAAAACAAAAAAAAAAAACTTACAGGTGGCATTAATTTCCTAAACTCAAAGGTGGCAATTCCTCCCTCAAATGTATATCTTTAAGATCTATTTCCTATATGCTAAGTACAATTACAGTGAATAAAAACTATGCTAATAGGGTTTACTTATATGGCTTCCTCAGATTATAAATTTCCTGTTAAGAATAAATGTCACAGAAACAGGAAAAATATGAATAGCTTAAACATGGAATCCTAAAGCATCTTAGTGTGTGTATAACGTGTTTCTTTCTCCACTCCTCACCCCCAAAATTTAAGAATGGTTGAGATTTGAGTTAGTGTATAAAAAATGTTTTTCTTCAATTCTATGTAGTTCAAAAAGAATCCTTCTAATGTATGGCACTTATCTGTGTGTCATCAAAGCACGTGTGGTTTCCAGTGACTTTATGTTTCTCTCTGAATGTTTGGTAAACTGTGATGGGCAGTCTGTAATTCACTAATGTCCCATGTCCCTCAGCTGTGGCAGTGTGCAATGACCAACCGGCCCCTCCAGTGGCCGGGCCCACACTGCTCCACCGTTCTCTTTCAGAGTAAAGGCCCTGTCACATGAATGAGGCAAATGGATCAAAATCACAGACCACAACCAAGAGAGATGAAAGTCTAGCCTTCCAAGAGCACAAGAATTTTTTCTGCTTCTTTGTAAAGTGGGATTTTCTGCTGTTTCTAACATTTTATCAATCAACATGTACATAACCATGCTGATCTAACAAAATTATGAATGCATAAAAAGGATAATACTATATGTTTCTACTTTTCTCACAATTAGCTGGGGATGGCTCAATCTATGATTTCAATGAAGTACGACCTCAATTTTCTCTTAAACAGTTAATCATGAATAAACAGTCAATACCCATTATTTAAAAAACTTCCTCATGTAAGATTTTACCTGTGAATCACTCACCTTATTAAGGGTGGCATAACCATACAGTACAGGAGCTGAAAGATGGGAGCTGGGAAACCTGAGTGACAGTCTTGGCTTTTAGAGCACCACTGTAACCTCACCCAAGTTGTTTAATCTGTCTAAACCTTATTTTTACTTAATAGCACATTGAGGGTATTAGATCAGATGATGCTGAAGAAGATTTTCATCTCTAAAATGAAAATCTTTAAATTCCATGACTTTAGTCAACATTTATTGTGTGCAAATCACTTGCCAAAGGTTATACGTAAATAAGAATAAACACATAATATATGACAAGCCCTCGGAAGTTTGCTGATATGTAAATAACGCTTTTACATTCTAGCAGGTACAAAATCTTTGATGAAAATAAATTTTTTTGAGACAGGGTCTTGCTCTGTTGCCCAGGCTGGAGTACAGTGGTACGATCATAGCTTCTGCAGCCTCAACCTCTTGGGCTCAAGTGATCCTCCTGCCTCGGCCTCCCAAAGTGCTGGGATTACAGGTGTGAACCACCATGTCCAGCTGAAAAGAATTTTATTAAACATATTTTAAGATCTAAAGTACACTGAAAATTCTGCTTATGTACTTTAACAAACTGTTTTAATTCTGTGGATGTTAAGACTTGGAATGCAGGATTGCATAGTGTTAGGAGCTTGGTTTTTGGAATAAGCTAGATTTGGGTTTGAATCTTATTTTTTTCAGTGACTACAGTATTACTCTGGACAAGAGGCAGCATCTCTCTCTCTCTCTCGTTCTCAGATTCATGTGTTTTCTCATCTGCAGAATGGGGATGATAATGCTTATTTCTTGAGCTTCTCTATAACAAGATGAGGACACTGGAGATATGAATAGCACAGTAACTCATAGGTAGTAAGCATTCAATAGGAAAACTGCATCCCAGACCTCTATATCCCTGCATAAGGATAGCTATGTGATAGGTGCTAAAAAGCAAAGAAAAAACTCACCGCAACTATCTTCATGAAGTAAAAGGTATCCCAATCCTTTCTCTGACCCTAATCTATTCCCCTGAGATAACTAGGAAGGAAATTACGTTTGGAATTTATTTATTTATTTAGAGACAAGGTCTGGTTCTGTCGCCCAGGCTGTAGTGTAGTGGTGCAATCACCACTCACTGCAGCCTTGGCCTCCCAGGCTCAAGCAATCCTTCCTCCTCAGCCTCCCAAGTAGCATGACTACAGGTGCATGGCACCATGCTTTGTAGAGATGGGGTCTCGCGATGTTACCCAGCCTGTTTTCAAACTCCTGAGCTCAAGCAGTCCTCCCACCTCAACCTTCTAAAGTGCTACAATTACAGGTATGAGCCTCCACGCTCAGCCACTATGTTTGAGTTTTACGTCGGAGAAACCCAGTTTAAGTTCTGCAAGGAATTAACAAATAAAATTAGCTAAAAATAGCATTTTCCTCTATTCACCAGATGTTTGAAGGTACCATTCCACACCTTGGCATGGCACCCTGTGCTTTCCTACCCCTATCCTTCACGAGCCCCTGTCCTTCCCCTCCTTCTCCTCATCATCACTCAGATGACAGATCCAAATGAAATTCCTCTTTGCACCCTTTCTGGTTACCCAGGGAGACTCATTTCACTATGCCCTGAATATCCACACTTTTTACCTTCCTTCTCACTTTGTGTCATGGTTATTTTGAAGCAGATCTTATCTTTCCTGTAAGACTACAACTGTCTTGGAGACAAGATCTTTGATTCAAATGTACAATTACAGAGAATGCCTAATGTTGTTCCTTTCACATATTAGTTGCTCAATATGCTTGCTTAATTAATAAATAAAATTTGGCAAAATATCTGAAAACAGTAGAAATCAACTGTATTTTGATTTCAAAGATGTAAAATTGCATATCAAAGTTGTAACCAATTCTGGAAAAAAAATACTCTATTTTTTTAAGAGCCGGGTCTCCCTGCTGCCCATGCTGGAGTGCAGAGTTCCATCATGGCTCACTGCAACCTTGAACTTCTTGGCTTAAGCAATCCTTCCCCCTTAGCCTCCTGAATAGCTGGGACCACAGGTGTATGCCACATGCCCTGTTATTTATTATATATATTTTTTTGAGATGGAGTCTCCCTCTGTTGGCCAGACTGGAGTGCAGTGGTGTGATCTCAGCTCACTACAACCTCCACCTCCTGGTTTCAAATGATTCTCCTGCTTCAGACCCCTGAACAGCTGGGATTACAGGTGCGTGCCCCCGCGCCCAGCTAATTTTTGTATTTTTCGTAGAGATGGGGTTTCACCATACTGGTCAGGCTGGTCTCAAACTTCTAACCTCGTGATCCCCCCGCCTTGGTCTTCCAAAGTAGTGGGATTACAGGCATGGGCCACCATGCCCAGTCATTTTTTTTTTTTTTTTAAGAGATAAGGGTGTCTTCCTATTTTGCTTAGGCTGGTCTTAAATTCTTGGGCTCAAGTGATCCTCTCGCCTCAAGCTCCCAAGGTTCTGGGATTACAAGCACGAGCCACCGAGCCCAACCAGAAAATACCCTATTCATCTTGAGGTATATACAGTGTTTTAGGAGACCCCTCAGGAGTCAGCTCTGAAGGAGATGCTGGTACATGGGGGAGAGGCAAAAGGGAACTCGCCATGATATGTGTTCTCCAGGTGAGGCAGGGGCTTGACTGGTTGCCCCTTCACAAAAATCCTGCCCTCATAAACTCACAAGAATATGAAGACAGTGTTCTCACTATAGGGCTTATTCTGAATATCTATTAAACATGGCTCTTTTTTAAAATCGGAAACATTGTCTATGTTTTTTTCTTTTTCAATAAACGTGAACTGAAATTTTAAAAAGCACAGGCCTAACATAAAAGCTTCTTCATAAAGGAGGCTTAACATCACAGGCAGAAGCGAGGCGGCTGAGCACTGTTATTGTGTACACAGTAAATCAGGCACAAAAAGGGGCAGCCCAGGAGGGCAGCACGAGGGTAAGAGACACGCTTAACCCCCTGCACACATCGCTGCTCAGCTTCCCCCATCTCAGCCTCGGCAGCCTCTGCCGAGTGTGTCACGGATGTAACAGGCCATTTTCAATCTAAATCTTGTTATAGATTAATAAGCAAACATTTTCTTGCTTATTATGCAATTTATCATGATGAAAATTACATTGGACTCCTCAAGGCTACATGCTGATACATTCATTTATTCAGAGCTGTGTATAGAAAGTCATACTAATCTTCATGACAGAAAAGGATGTAATAGCAAGATTTAAATTGCCTACTGAAAACTACAGTGTTTGTGTCTGGGGACAAACTACATGTAGGTAAGACCTAAGTGCATCTATATGCTTGCTGATACAAGCTTCATGTAAATTTATTTAAAAACAAAAATCAAATAAAATATCAAATACTAACCCTGAATAAAAACCCAGGCAACAAAACAGTGTTCTCCTCCCAGGTAACAAAACAGTGCATACTACTGAAATTGTGTTTTGATCAGGTTTACAAATAAGCTCCAAAACTAAATCAAAGCAAAATTTTAGAAAATCAAAAAATGTGAATGTTTCTCAAGGCGAACCAGGGGAGCTGCAATAATAGAAGCCAGCACTGCTGTCATGTGGTGGGTACATACAACAGCTGCAGCCAAGGGGAGGGCAGAGGTGGAAAAGATGTTCTGGGGGCTTCATGTAAAGACCAGCTGCCTCGTACTATAGGCACAGACTCCTGGGCTCAAATTCCCTCCTAATCCCTCAAGTCCATTGAGAACCTTCAGGCCGCCTGTATCCAGAAAACCATCCTGCCTACCATGATGCTAAACTGCTTGTTCTAGAGTCGGGCAGCTCTTGATTTGCTGAATACAAGGACCTAACAATGGCATCACCACCAATACTTCTGCCACACAGGAAGCCACTTAATCTCTTAATAAGGGCTCGCTATTCGAAGCATTTTACAAATATAACTCATTTAACATCAACCTTAGGAGACTGGCACTTTAATTAGCCCCAACTTGTGGATGCAGAGAGATGAAGTAATTTGCTGGAAGGCATACAGCTAGGGAGACACCAAAGTAAAGTTTAGGATGTAGGTATGTAAAGTTTAGGTAGTATGACAGGAGGTAATGGTGGGGGGCAGCGGCTGTTTAGGTTTGAGATGAACGTCCTCTTTCTACCAGTCGTCGTGGGACTTTGGGCTGCAATGCCCAATTTGTAGATAAAGCCACAGAGTTCCATTCTAGCCTTCAGTTGCTTCTCCGGTCTCCACTTCCTAAGCACAGAGCAGTCAGTAGAAAAACTACAGACCCAAAGCATGCCAGAACCTAAGGGAATGGCAAAGCGAAGGGCTAAGAACTCTACTTTTAAAAAAGTTAACAATGACAAGAATGAAACACCATTCATTGAGAAAATCCACGTGGTGGTAACATTTTTGTTAAGGGAGGCACTATGGGACAGTTCAAGAATTCCAACCACTTCAGACCCACTGGGATGGTTAGCTTAAAAAAATAAAAAATAAAAAAAGAGAGAGAGAAAAAAAATCCAAATGTTGACGAGGAAGATGTTGTAGAGAAAACGGAACTCAAAGAAATGAAAACAGGTGTTCAAATACTTACACACGAATGTTTATAGCAGCTACATTCACAATAGCCAAAAGACAGAAACAACCCATATGTCCATCAACAGCTCAATGGATTAACTATATGTGATATAACCATCAATGGAACGTTATTCAGTCATAAAAAGAAACAAAGCACTATTATATGCAACAACATGAATGAACCTTGAGAAACATCATGTCAGTGAAAGAAGCCAGTCACAAAGGACCACAGTTTGTATGGCTTTGTTTATATGAGAATAGACAAATTCACAGAGATAGAAAGCAGATGAATGATTGCCAGGGCCTGGTGAAGTGGCAAAAAGGAAGGGCTGTTTCATGGACATGGGGCTTCCATTTAGGGTGAGTTCTGTGGGGAATTAAATAGTGGTTAACATTGCACAACACTGTGATTATACTTAATGCCACTGAATTATATACTTTAAGATGGCTACACTGGTAAATTTCATGATATGCGTATTACACACCAAAAGGAAAAAAAAAGAGAACCCTTTGCAGGAATCAGGATGCTGAGTTTTCAAACCAACGGTAATCTACACCACCAGCAGGACGCCCTGCCCCATCAATCCTAGTCAGTTGGTCATGACATGTGTTTCCCACCTATGTCACTTCAGCAGCTCCCTCAGGTCATCTTCCTCTTTTAGTACTCTCTCTCATCACTGCTTCCCTGGATCACTGCCACCTCCTCATGGCCAGTATTTTACTGTGTGCTAGTGAAACCTCAATGAGGTTGATTTAAAAACTAATATGAGTGTGGAGGAACAACTCCCCAATTTGGCCATGTATGCTAGCTGTAATCATTTCTGATCAAGTATCAACTAATTAATGTATGTATCATTTTCCTTACAAACAATATTATACTATTATTAGAAAGTAATACTTCATGGTATAACAAATACAATTGAAAAACTATGTCATATATTATTCATTGGCTCAGGGCTAAATCTCAATTGCGTTAAAAATCATAGAAACATGCTTCCTTTTATTTCTTTTTTTTGATATAGAGTCTCATTATGTCACCCAGACCGTAGTGCAGTAGTGCAATCTTGGCTCACTGCAACCTCCTTCTTCCAGGTTCAAGCGATTCTCCTGTCTTAGCCTCCTGAGTGGCTGGGATAACAGCCCACCACCACGCTTGGCTAATTTTTGTATTTTTCAGTAGAGATGGGGTTTCACCATGTTGTTAAGGCTGGTCTGGAACTCCTGACTTCCTGATTTGCCCACCTTGACCTCTCAAAGTGCTAGGATTACAGGTGTGAGCCATCGCACCTGGCGAAAACATGCTTCCTTTTCATTGCCCATATCCAAAACGTCACATATTGAGGCATTTGTCTACCTTTTGTCTATTAAACATGCTAAATCTATAAAGAGTGGTCAATAAACCGACCACACGTAAAAAAACCCCTAAAACCAAAAACAATGACTAACTGGAATCCGCACATACTTGGCAAGTTGTTTCTCGGCATCGGCACAAAGTTCAAGAAGCCCCATCAGAACAGCGGACACATCCATGTAAGGCTCCCAAACTGTGAACCCGCGTCCAATCAGATCAATGGCTGTTCTGCGGATAGTGCTGTGTGGAGGAAGTTTGGGGCTTGGAGGCTGGAGCAGAAGAAACGTCAGTGCCTTGCCTGAAATTACAGAATAAAGTGCAGAGCAATAAGGGATTTTTACTTTTGTAATCTTTTCTTTCAAAGCATACTTTCAAAATACAATCCATTTTTGATTTTTTTAACCAAAAAAGGTTTTGAACCTCAAGGCTACACAAGATCTGGAATAGTTTGCTCAGCCGCATTCTTTAAAGAGAAAGGTTAAACTATATTATTTTATACCATATTCTAAAGTGTTTTTAATCACATAATTATATGTAAACGAGTACATATAATTTCAAAACATATCAGTGATCTTAAATCCCAAACAATGTTTCTCCCTAACTCAGGGTTCTGCAAAATGGAGTTTCAAATAGCGTAATATGGTATTTCTTAACCTTTCTTCTGCATCTAACACAGTTCATATGTAACATACTCCCCCTCAGTAACACCTCTCATTACAGCCATGTGCTGTAATGAAGGATGGAGAATGTAGAACACGTAGTTTGAAAAAGCTTCTTTCCTGAAGAATCCATTTTCCTCTATATTCTGGTGTATGTACTGATATAGTACAATGATGTTGAATATGTGGTAAGTTCTTCATATGATCTTTGTTAAACATGTTAATAGTTCACTATTATTTCTAAATCTGATGAGATGACCTAGATGTTAATAAACACGTAACCCTTTGTGTTGAGGATGATGGGGACAATTTGTATAGTTAATGTCTAATGGCTATTAAACCACAAAACATTATCTACTTCAAAAGTCATTTTGACATTAAAAAAACAGCAGAGGTTACAAAAAGTGAATTGTAATTTAGAAGAGTTTTTGTTTGTTTTTTGAGGGGAAGAAAGAAACTAGTTCCTAAGCCACAGAACAGTACAGTGTACTGATTAAGAGGAACACACGCTTCGGGTTTATGACAGGGAATTAACCATGGTTTCATAACTTACTGGGGGCAGGCTCAAGGAGGTACTCACTGAGCCTAAGTTTTCTCATACTATAGGGCTTATTCTGAATACCTATTAAACATGGCTCTTTTCTAAACTAAGAAAATGGCACATAAACTTTAATACAACATATCCAGCCAACAAAAGCATATAATAATTTCTATATCATGTTAATTGCTAAATGTGAATGGATTGAAATGGAAAGGAAGAGAAGTAAAGAGTATTGTAAAGCCAGGATAAGAGTCAGTGGATACACTGTAAATCAGTGATTCTGAAATTCTTCTCAGTCACAGGACCCTTTAAGAATCTGATGAAAGCCATCAGTCCTTTCCCCAGGAAACTACACACAGTCATACCCATGAAATTCTGCCAAAGAATGTCAAGGAGGCCATGGATTGTGGGTTAACAATTCCTGCAGTAAACAACATCCCAAAATTCAGACTTCATATGTGTATTTGTAAATTTTATTCTTGTATTTAATCATATAACATGTAAAGCTTCATGTTTTACTTTTGGATCAGAAAAATAATAAACTCCTTTAAAAAAAAAAAGGTAACACAGTTTTCTATTTTCTGCCAGCACAAATATGTCCTTTTATCACATGAAATTGAGCATGTCCCTTTTCTTAAGTCTGTCAGCTTCTTGAGTGTAGAAACTGTTTCACATAACTTTGTATCTTCCAAACCACTAACCACAGTGCTTTGCACAGATCATTTACATAAATGAAAAATAGGTCTGCCTTTACTGTAAGAATATTTCTAATATAGCTTCCTGCCCTAGTTTGTCAAACTGGTATTTCAAAATGTCCAGAAATCTACCACTTTCCTGTTTACTTTTTACTTCTTGGAAGTTGTAAGAGCTATAGAAAAACTCCAACTGCTACTCTCTGCAGACATCCTGAAACACCAGCAGCAATGGCTTTCAATCTAAGCAATAAGGCTCCCCGGAGGTGCATCCTTGCTAAATAATATTTAAAAGGAGGTAAAGTTACCTATGTACAATGTTTTACAGCATTTCGGTCATCATTTTCCTTTGTGGCCCTTTATCATTTTTGGGTTCATTACAGATGGGAGTGTACGGGCAACACTAGAGACACCTTGCTGATTCCTAAGCGCCTCTGTAGAGGGAGCTCTGGAGGAAGCCTCCTTACCACTCTGGACAATTTTTTCCTAAGAGTGAAAATAAACAAGTGGTCGATGTCTTGATATTTTCCATCACTGTTCTGACAAAGTGGGAAGAACAGCATAGGGGAATTGATCACTTGCACTTAGATGAAATAAGAGAAAAGGGTTCTCCTTTTCTGCTTCCTTTCAAAAGACCCTCCTTTCAGAAGACCCTGGCTCTACAAGGGCCAAAGAGTGCCTGCTGCTCCTCTGTCAAGCATGGCCTCACTGTGAGGATGTGCGGCTCGGCAGGAAACACAGGGTTCCTGGAGCACCACCACCTCTTCTCTTCAATCACTTTCTATTCCACTCAGTAATCTCACAAGGAAAATCACCCCACACATGTCTCCTTTAGTTCTAGTTATGCCTCCAAGTAACATAAAGTAAAGATCCCTAAAGTTCTGGCAGGGCAGTTTTTACAGCTCTGGCAGGCCATGTGAGGGCATTGAGAGGGGCTACTCTACACACAAACTTCAAATCTACTGGTAGGAGTGTGATGTTTTCTCTTTTTCGCGGAGTTAATTTGGAATTACAAAGATGTACAAATGTTAAAACTCCTTATCTATCTCTGACAACTTTTCCCAAACAAAACATATAAATAACAGAAGCGAAAAAGGATTTTCAAGTTAAACCTTTTGAGTTCTAGACTTGATTAATAGGAAGGTAGCAGCATTTCTGCTACTAGGAGTAACGACAATGATGTTATCTGGGATGCCTCAGACTGCAAACTTCTTAATCATCTATTCTTTCTGCTGATATTAAGAAACCAGCCTTGAAAAAATATATAATAGAAAGATATGGCTAAATTTCTTTCCTTCTTAACATATATTGTATTGCATTATCTACTTTAGGGTTTTTCTAACTTATAATTCCCTAAGACATAGGTGCTCTGCAAGATGGATCAAAGAGGAAAAAGTGCAAAAATTAAGATAATCATAGTTTTCCCTTTTGATAGAAAAAGTCTCATGACAGGATTTTATGAATTTTGCCTCCCATGATTTTTCTTAAATGGTTGGTATGAGTAAAAGTTGTATATTTTAATCTGTATTAGAATCTAATTTTGTGGAAACACCTATTTCCTTATTTTATATAAATGCACCACTATTATACAGTATCTCACTCAGTAGGCAAGATGAGAATGATACTACCATTGACCATCATGACCAATCCCTTCTTAAAGGTTTGGTATGAAAATGTTCAGCTAACTGTCCTTGCTTTCAGTCAAGGATTTTCACATTTGGTGCCAACCCATGGATTCAAAGGTTCATGTAATACCTACGAATTGCGTACTGCTATACTCTATTATGTGCTAGGGGATAAAGAATAAGATTCAGTTCCTTCCGTTGAGGAAATTCATTCTAATTCAGGAGACAGGAGCAAACAGGCAATTTGAATATATTGTGAATTGCATTATAATTAATTTTTATTAGTGCAAGATAGTAAGACAGAACTTAACAGATGCACTTAACCTCATCTTACGGGGTGTAAGGCTTCCAGGGGGAGGTGATCTTTATGCCACACCCTTAAAAATAAGTAGGAATTAGCCAATTAAACGAGAAGGGAAAGAAAACATTCCAGGCAGAGGAAAGAGCACGTGTAAAGACCAGGAAATGAGAGATGACATGGCAAGATCAAGGCATTACATGTAGTTCAACAAGGCTAGAAACTGTGTGTACGTATGTCTGGGGAAGGGGTCAATGGGCAAAGGGGAGATGAAGTCTAACAGTGAGACAAAAGGTAAGGCAGGTTATTACAGCTCCAGGACAAAGGGCCTTATATGCCTTGCTAAGGAGTTTGTGTTTATTCTGGTGACAATAAAAAACCATTTACATGCCTTGCTAAGAGTTTGTTGATTCTGGTGATAATAAAAAACCATTACAAAGTTTTAAGCAAAGGTGAGATCTGATCATATATTCATTTTAAAAAGATCAATATTTGAGGTGTCCTGTGATTGGAAAAGGACAAATGCCCTTTTAATTCTGATTTTCTCATCCCCAGCCATATGGGATTAGTTAGAATCAAAGAATTTCTGAATGGAAAGACCTTTAGAAAAATCTGGTATATTTCCATGTTCTAGATGAGATAACAGAACCAGAGAGGACAAGTGGTTTAGTTGTAGCTCTGGGTAAGGAGTTGAGGTCTCTGTGGCCCCGATGACATATAATAACCAGTACACAACCTATATCTTTGCAACCACGTTGCACTGATGACACTACCAACTATGGATCAGAACTACATCTACAGCGGATCCCGAGTCCACTTTCACCTCCTTCTAATTTCAGCTGCAGTTACAAGCATCTCCCAAAAACAGAAGACTAAATAATGTCTTCTCTTTTTTCAAACACGTAGTTTTTGTCACTGATGCAACAGCTACAGGTAACAATACCAAGGTTCCTGTCATTGTCTTGGCTCTTAGTCGCACCATGGCTACAAAATGATTAATTCCACATCCAGCACAGCATCCACTGCCCAGGCAGGAAGAGGGAGAAGGATGAAGGACAGAAGGACCTGTGTCAGTGAAGTCCACCTCCCTTTTGAAGTCTAATTATATATTTCATTGGCCAGAATTATGCCATATAATAATTCCCCTACTTTCAAGGAAGGATGAGAAATGCAGTTTGCTGGCTGGACGTATTGCCATTTTCAATAAAACTGAGGCTTTGTGGCATGGAAGTGGAGAATAGTATGTATGTACATATGGTACACACATATTATATGTGAACCAAAATATTATTTGGTATACACATATTATGTGTGTACCAAAATTATGCACAGATCAGAAATTTCTAAGAATCTGCTACAAACTTGTTGTAGAAATGGTAAAGTTTCCAGTTACATGGTGAAATATGAAAAATATAAACAATGTACTAAGTCTTTTTCATAAAGCTATATTTGTTCAATTTAAAGGATAAAGATTTACATTATTTTAAATTTGCTTATTCTGAAGTATGGCCTTACTATTTTGGTGAGGTTATGTTCTTACTATATTTTTTTGGTGAATTTTTTTTTTAATAGTGTGGTATTCTCTAATGTTTATAAAAAACAAAATAAAAAAACTGAAAAAGTACTAATAAATGCCCTCACATTTTATTTTTGGAAATTTTTCTGGTCCATGATATTCAAAAGACTGTAAATCACTGCCATATGTAATAAATTTACTGTCTTGGGGGAACTAAAAGGGCACCTTCTCTATATAAGTAACACAATTGGTAAGGCCTTTAACTAGTCACTGGCTCTTGACTGAGAATGTCAAGAGACTCCTAACTCAACTTGCTATAGGGTGAAATTCAGCATTATTCATGTCAATCCAGAGCCATCTTCAAGATTAAGTTTCTTCCTTACCTATAAGCTAGGTGAGCAGTAGAGATACCGCAGCAGCTTTACAGTGACAATTTAGCGTGGAACATCTTACCACCACCCCTGTATGTCTGGCCAAAGGTACAAATAAACTACTGAAATACAGATAGACTTAGAACACTGGAAAACAAATTAAAATGAAACAAAATCCTTTAAAAAGCAGAAAACACTTGAAATCCAGCATTGGAGACGTCACAATGAACTTAGACCCTCTGGCTGTTGAGAAATGAATTCTGTTGTTATTCCATCAAGAATAAAATAGGTCATATTTTAATGCTATTAATTTATATCAAATTTTTAATTTTCTTAAGAGTCCCAGCTTTAATCGTACTTTTTTTTTTTTTAAGGTGCTATGAAAGAGCAAAGCTGCAAGAAAATATTTACACTTCGATGTAACAGCAAAATGCTAAAAAGGAGAAAAGGATCGAGGCAGAGAGAGCACAATAAAGCCTATGTAAGCTGTGGTTAAACAGATGACAATATTATACTATGGGTAACTTGTTGCTCTGGCAAGATGAATATTGTTTAATCATGAACTGACCAATGAAAAAAGCCAATGTTTAAAACTTTTTTAGTATCTGGCTATGTGTGATGGCTAGCCCTTTTAAAAGCCAAAACACATATCCACACACGTGCAGGCACACACATTTGTTCTCTCTTATTACTTAGATTTGCTTAATGAATTTCTTTTCTGGAACATTTATTTATCCTTATCACAAAGCACAGACTCAATTTATTAACACACCCTACATTTATTGAATGCCTGTTATAGGAAAATACATCATTAACTATAAAGAAATACAGTTACATATTTTTATAAGCATCACATATCATCTTCAGCATAATTTGTTTGATAATAACACTTTTATATTGCTATTTCACTTTTTCCCTCTATTTCTAGAACAAGGGCAGGGACTACACCTGATAATAGTACCTTCAGTTCACTGCACATATGCAACAACAGACACACAGAACTTGGACTTCTTTTAATCACTAGAATTATTTTATTCATTTAAAATGCACACACACACACACACACACGTGCACACATATACACAGAGCCAACTGCCAATGGTGTACACTAACAGAATACCAGAGGTGCCTCACACATTTATTTTCTTATACCACAGATGCAACTAAGACATGAATTGTGTAGCTTTTTTTAAACACAGTTTCCATTTGTGCAGAAATGGCACAAAATAAGAATTTTAAAAGTTATAAAACTAGTGACGTTGTTTCCAGCCTTCCATTTGTAATTTTTATTTCCTTTTTTCAATTTTTGTCTAAGTTTTCCCTTGATGCTTCCCTTAAATCTGAAGACCTCATAGGAATCTGTGGTTACCCTGCAGGAAGTTTCTAGAACCAGCCGTCATAAGGCCCATAAACCACCAGTACACCCATTAGAAGACGGTGATAGGCGGTGGGTCACTGAAGAGGCTGACGGAGGGAAATGTGGATGGATGGCACACAGGAAGGAGGAGGCGAGAACTCCTCCACGATGAAGGGTCCGTCCCTAGAGGCAAGGGAACTTGAATCAAATGGCAACCAATGCTAACGAAAAACCACTGGCCAGAGAGAGGAGTTTTTAGGATTAGAAATTAAAGCAGAAGCCAGAGTCAAACCATGTTTATTAGGGAGAATAACATTTACTTACTGGAATTATTACAAAACCAGAGAGTTTTAAAGAAGTTTTCAAACACCCCTGAGGGATAATTGATGACTATTACTGCTGTCTGTTGTCAGGAAACACATACAACTGCTTTCTTGGGCTCTGGTCACTCCTAGGCTAGCCAATTGGTGTAGTTAAGACAATTTCGTTTCTCACACTTTAAAGAAAATTATGAATGAAGAAACAGCCACTGCCGGTTGCTGGCTCTGAATAGCGAAGAAGGGAAGAAAGGTCATATTTTAAAAATACTTTAATTAATAGCTCAATTACAAGCAAATTCCTATGGGAAAACATATTATATGCACTTTAAACCAAATGAATTTATGATGATTTATGCCATTACAATGAGTACAAAATGAATTAATAATGATTGGCCACTTATTTCAAAGTGTAACCAAGTGAATGAAGCGTTTTCCCACTTGCTAATGTCCATCAAAGAACAAGGATGGCAGAGTGCCATCTAGAATTCTATTCCTTTGCTTTATATACATACTTGAATTAAAAATAATTCCAAGGTACCCATTATTTAAATATGGAATAACTAAGAAACACTTCTATAACTAGATGCTTAGTGTTAATGTAATTATTAAAAATTGCTTTCAAACTTTTTATGTCCTGTACTGCATACAAATGCCATGTCTTTTAATAGAAAGCATGCAATAACTGTGTTAAATTAAGAAATTGATTTAATAAAGATATTTTAAAATTCATTAGTATCAGTTAATCAAAACAGTCTTCCAAGTAGTTAGCTATTTCCCGTCCTATAAAATCTGAATTCTCTTAGATTTAAAGTACATTTTTTCTGTTCTACTGAATTTCAAATTAACTACATTGTGTCATGTAGGGAAATTTAATCACATTTTGCTTTCAGTATAATGTATTTTGGATGGCAGACCAAAATAGGAGATCGTCTTCACTTCCTACAAATAAGCAAAAGGAGGATGTTACTTAATGTATGCAGCCTTCTTCTGCCTAAGGAAGGCAAAAAGTGCTGAATATTTGAGGGTCACGGGATCAGCAATAAACAAGTAAATAACAGAAAAAGATGTTTATGAGGTCAAAGAGGTGTTTAAAAAATCCGCTGATCTACTGAATCTTTAATTGAATAGTCCAAACATTTCTACATCACCTTCCCAAAAGTGGGAGGCCTGTTGAATGGCGTTAAGTGAAAGAGATGGAGCAGGGAGGAAGGAGACAGACAAGAGAACAGCCGAGTTTCAGTTCTAGCTCGGGCATCTATTAGCTGAATGATCCTATTATTCATTTTGTATTTACTGAGCGCCTGCTGGCCCTATTTTAAGTGCAGATTTACAAAAGTCTATGCTCTTCTGAACCTTACCTTCTAGTCGGGACATAAAAACCAAATAAACAAATAGATAAATCAAGTGGCATTAAGTGCTTTGAAGAAAAATAAAGCAAAGATCCTAGAAAGTGACAGACAGGGAAGGACTCTCCAGAAGGTGACAGACTTGAGTGACATGAAAAAGGACCATGTGAGTATCTGTGGGAGAAGCACAAAGGGCCCTGAGGCAGGAGCCTGCCTGGGATATCTGAGGGACAGCAAAATGTCCAGTGTGGCCGGGTGCTGCTGAACAAGGCAGTGAGTGGCAGGACATGAAGTCACAGAGGTAGCTGTGATCCGCAGAGGTAGAGGATGATCGTGCTGCTGGGCCTTTTAAATGTGCAGTTTTATTCTACATGTCATGAGAAACTTGTCAAAGGTTATGTGGAGGACAGTGATGTGGAACGCTTTCAACTTGAAAGCTGCTGGGTCCTATGTATGGAACAGACTGTAGTGGGGCAAGAGTGAAATTTGGAAGGCCTCTTGGGAGGCTGCCAAAGGCTCAGGCAAGAGAGAGTGCTGGGTTGGACTGTAACAGTAGTTATGGAGCAGTGAGAACTGTCTGAATCCTGGATTATTTTATTTTTTGAGACAGGGTCTCACTCTATCACCCAGTGGTGCAATCACAGCTCACTGCAGCCTCTACCTTCTGGGCTCAGGTGATTCTCTCACCTTAGGCTTCTGACTAGCTGGGACTACAGGTGCATGCCATCATACCCAGCTAATGTTTATTTTTTTGTAGAGCGGGGGTCTCACTCTGTTGCCCATGCTGGTCTCAAACTCCTGGGCTTGAGTGATCCTCCGACCAAAGCCTCAAAAAGTGCTGGGATTACAGGCATGAGCCACTGTTCCTGCTCTGAATTCTGGATTCAAAATATTTTTTTTAAAGATAGAGTAGAAGGGATTCGCTTAGGGATTGGATGTAGTCATGACATAATTCTAAAAGATTGGGCATAAACAACTAGGTAAATGGTGGTGACATTTAGTAAAACAAGTAGTAATAATAATAAGAGTTTCTTGTTGTTGTTGTTTTGAAGCAAGGGGCAGTATCCAAAGTTTAGTTTTGGGACATTTCAAACTTGCGTTACACATCAAACATTTAAGGGGAGGTATCAGCTAAGTCACTGGATACACAAATCCGGAGACTGGTATAGAAACCAGCACTAGAATTAAAATTAGGCTGGGAACAGTGGCTCATGCTTGTAATCTAAGCACTTTGAGAGCCTGAGGTGAGAGGATCACTTGAGCTCAGGCAATTAAGTCTAGCCTGGGCAACAAAGTGAGACCCTGTCTCTACAACAATTCTTTAAAAAATTAGGCATGGTATGTGTACCTACAGTCCCAGCCACCTGGGAGGCTGAAGCAAGAAGATCCCTTGAACCCAGGGGTTTGAGGCTACAGTGAGCTATGATCACACCACTGCACTCCAGCCTGGGTGACAGAGTGAGATCCTGTCTCAAAAAAACAAACTTAAAATTAGTATTAAAAATTCACATACAGATGGCACAGAGGCCATGGAACTGGATGTGGTTCCTAGAGAATTAATGTAGATACTAAAGAACTTTTATAGGTTGAAGGGAAATATCAAGACTGAATACAAGTGGCCAATGAGGTGGGTGAAAAGCAGGAGAGGATGATGCCACTGAAACCAAGTGAATTAAGTGTCAAGTTTTAACACAGTTGGAATTATCACATGCTACCAAGAGACTGAGACAAGGGCTGAGAATTACTTATTAGATTTGGCAATTTATCAGCCACTGGTAACCTCACGAAAAGAATTTGGTAGAGAGAAAGGCAGAAAAGGCTGGTTGAAGCAAATTCAGGAAAGAATGGTAGCTGAGAAAGCAGAGAAAGTAAATCTAGTCAGAATATTTAAGTACAGAATATACATAATTATATAGATTTCCTGTGACAATGATTTTTCTTTTTTTTGAGATGCAGTCTCACTCTGTTACCCAGGCTGGAGTGCAACGGCACGATCTCAGCTCACTGCAACTTCCACCTCCTAAGTTCAAGCGATTCTCCTGCCTCAGCCTCCCGAGTAGCTAAGATTACGGGTGTGCGCCACCATACCCACCCAGCTAATTTTTGTATTTTTAGTAGAGACGGGGTTTCACCATGTTAGCCAGGATGGTCTTGATCTCTAGACCTCATGATCCACCCTCCTCGGCCTCCCAAAATGCTGGGATTACAGGCTAGAGCCATCGCGCCTGGCCAACAATTTCTTATGGCTACTGATAATTTGGCGTACATGTAACCTTCCAAAGGAAGAGCATAGTGGATGAAATGGATATGAGTGTCTCTGGTTTATGTGACACGTATGTCTCACTAAAAATAAAATAGCAGTTTATGTTCTATACATTGCCTCTCTCAGCCTACTCTGGGCCTGATCGCCTCCAAGAATCAACCAATCAGAGTGAGCCTCTGGCCTTCCCAGGGATAAAACTCACCTAACACTCCAGCTTCATTCACTTCTGATTTCTACAGGAACACATCTTCACCGTTTCTGGTCATCCATACACCATTAAACGTCCTGTGAAGTGGGACTTGCCAAATAGATTCCAGGGTTCTGATGGTGATGATGAACCTCCCCCAAAGCAATTAACTTACCACTCAGTCAAAGGCTCATGCTCAGTTTTTTTATCCATTTGCACAAATGTAGAATGTTAAGAATTAAATTATCATTAAAATGTGCCTAAAACCCAAACAATGACATTCCCCAAAGAAATATCATTAATGTCAACCAAAAATATGGCAAGAAACTGAAAAGAAGTATTTTATTATAACTTCATAATTGCCTCTTCTTTTAAATAATTCTCATAAGCTAATTAACAAAGTAAGCTATCATTACAAGATAAATCTCAAAGTAATTTTATAGGTAGTCCAGTGGAGATTAAAATCATATGAAAAATTACTTGATCTCTTTTCTAATAATCACAGTAAAGGACTGAACTGGAACAAGGAATTGCTGAATGTTAACCCTTTACAAATACATAGTCAAAGACCCCAAATAAGTATGCCTTTGGTGGAAACTAAATATTCAGCACACTGTGATATGGATGCTAGAGTAAGCGTAGGAGAAATAAATTCAGAATGGTTTTACATGTTGGTAAATGGACAAATACTGACATTCTCAATACAGGCACTTTAAATGTTTCCTTTCTACACATTTATTTTATTGAAATTGAGTAAGGGGAAAAAAAGATGAGCAAACAAAAGTCACTCTGCTGCCCGTTTCTCAGTCTGGACATCTTTGTTTAAGCTTT
This sequence comes from Sapajus apella, assembly GCF_009761245.1. Lineage (NCBI taxonomy): Eukaryota > Metazoa > Chordata > Mammalia > Primates > Cebidae > Sapajus > Sapajus apella. The sequence goes on along the minus strand of NW_022436970.1, from coordinate 2,989,758 downwards.
GACTTGGCTTAAATGAACGAATTAATATTGACAAAAACATCAACTAAGCTAATGAGTTGTTAGTTAAGGCAATAAACATGTCACATTAGAGTCAGCGCAGTAAAGAGGTAATTAGCCCTGGAAAAGCCCGGCTGATTGGAGCTGTTGAGATCCTCTGCTCTTAACCTTTGAGTCCATTATCTAACCCAGGAGTGGTGGCTATGTTAATGGGAACTCGCCAGTAAACAGCAGCCTGACTACAGCAGCAAGCCCACACTCAGAATTCTGGGATGAAAGGGGTGCTGGTGTGCTTACAAGAGCCATCAACAAAGCTCCATGAAAATCTGCGACACGGCTCTTTCTGGAAGAGATGCCAATGTCAAACAAAGAGAGAAGGCAAATATATTTCCAAAGAAGTAGCTGGGGGTGTATGTATTTTTTAACAAATGGATACACAGTAATTTTTACAACAGAATATGACAAAGGAAAAGTCGCATCAATCACAAAATACTCTCCCTTCTATGAGTGAGTATGCACTGATCTTTTCAGGATAAAGCACAAGATATTACGATTTCCTAACTATCTGAGCTATAGAAGAGAAACTGAAATCACAGACAATTAAAAATCTTAATTTATATTCATTTAAGACAAAAAAGTATAACATGCTAACTGTACTTCTGAAATCTCTCTGTTTACATGAGGTTAGCCTTTAGAGCAGCTTGTTCTATAAAATCTGGATGTTTCTGGAACTTCTCACTAATTTTACTGATTTGGCTTTAGGACAATTAAAACTAGTATTTCAAAGACTATGTTGAAAAACAATGCCTGGAGAAAAATCACAAATAGTAGTACAAAAATCTATATAGGAGTTAAAACATACCATATTATATGACGAAAGCTTCCATTCTAGATTACTGGGCCATTTCTGAAATACAGTGGAAGACCACATTGGATAGTACAATTTGCGTTTGCATAATCTTCATATCAACTTCCAAAACAATTACCAAATACAAGCTAAGTTTTTACATTGCTTCTACTATCATATATGCATATCTATGGGAGATACTAACTTATATAATAAACTGAGACTACATTATCAGGAAATACCTATTCTTCCTTTGGAACTTTTCTTTTGAGCTTAAACAAGCATGTCATGAATTTGTAACACTACACTCCTGTTCAATTTTGAGCATTTTAATAGTTTTATGCAATTTTCTTCTACAAAGGAAGGAAATATTACATCCTAATGTTGTTACTATGTAAGTTTGAAGAAAGAAACTGTCAGATATGCAGCTCTTGCCACTACTGCCGTATATACGTATGGTAGGGTGTGTGTGCATCTGGATGTTAAAAGCAGAGAAACAACGGGACATTTACTATACAGTAAATCAATATGTGCTATCTTTTTTCAGGCTGAGTAATTTCAAAAGGGACAGGAAGCAATTAGTTGCCTCATACCTTATTGGCTAGTGTATGGTTTTAATATTTCCTAAATTTTGCCTAAAATATAGCTTCTTTTTTACTAAATTTACAAAATAGCAGCATATGGCTTTTCATTAGCTAATTATTTTATATAATCAAATTTAGAGTGAAAAGCACTATAACACCATCTTCATTGTTAATAAAAGGTAAAGGAATACTGTAAGCCAAAATAAGAAATAAATATATTTTTCTGTTATTCTATTGTCATTGACAGCTAAGCATAACCTAAAATAACATAATACAGTATTCGCTTATGTTGTATATAAAACATATAACAATGTCCAAATGCTTCAAAATTGTCTAGAAGCAATAAAGAAAAATAAATAAGACTGTCAAAATATTTTTGAGACTTTACAACCATGTATTAGTTTAGCTTGCTATAATTATTTCTATAATAATTTTATGTCTAGGCAGCATATCATAGAAAAATAGTGCTCAATCTTTTCTTCTACCCCAACATACCTGAAGAATATGACATTGCCAAACCATGTTTTAAAATGGCAAACTGTTCCAAACTTGGAGAGAGTATAGTTTTTAAAAGTCCTGCAGACGATCCAGATATATTCCCTCACTCCACATCTTGCCCCTGCCCCTTTCCACGTAGGAGCCAAATGCTATCCTTCTCTCTCCAGTGACTAAAAATCTATGGAGGGTAGGAGAGCTATTAAGTAAGATCTGGATTCTAATCCCAAGCTTAAAATTTGGTAACTGTTTGATCTTGGGTAACAAACTGGGTATAAGGTTCCTCATTCAATGAGATAAAATGAGACAGAGGTAAAATCTATCCTTCAGCTGATAGGGGTAAAAATAACACAGGTAGCCTCTTGACATATCATATTCCCCTCCCTTCATATTCGTGCATGTATTTACAGAAAAACTGTTCCTTAGTTACTTTCTTTAACCACAGCTATTTATCCGGAAATTAGACTTGAAAATGGACTATTTTTAAAGAAGGAAAACTAACTGGACTCCAATCCCTTAAATATACTATAAAGCATGTTATTAAACTAAGAAAAAACAGTGTAATGATTGAATGATGGGAGGGAAAGAGGAAAGAAAGGACATTTTATTTGCTGACTGGCTGGTGGGTAGCAGTTCACCTGGTAGGTCCTGTGCTGGGTGTTTACATGTAGGATTTCATTCATTTCTGGAAACACCCTTGTGAGGGAGATGATACTAGTTTCAATTTTGAATATAAGAAAAACTGCTTCTCCAAAACCTTAAATAACTTATTCTAGATTATACTGTTCAAATTGCCAAAATAAGGTTGACCTTACTTGACAGCCTCTCTCTGACCATTATATTATATATAATACTTACTAAAAAGTAATAGTCTATGTCATATTCCACACTTAGGATGCTATCTGCAAAGAAATTTTATGTTTACTGCAAATAAAATACACCACATTGTTTTCTCCTGATGATCCTAGCAACTATACACTGGGTTTGCAATCATAGAGCTGTTGAATCATTTTAACATGTATGAAAAGTGAAAAGCCTAACTGGCAGAATTTCTCAAGGATGGCAGAAATTGTTAATTTGAATGATCAACATATATTAGCACATAAAAATAAGTCAGAGAAAGGCAAACAAATATTCCAAAACTGGTTTCCCAGTCTTTGCTCTGTTAACTCTGGCCTAGCTAAACTGAGCTAGCAATGCTATTTTTCTTCCTCTTAATGTCTGTGGAGGGTGAATCAAACGTGAAAGCAAGATCAATTCTGTTTTAAGACAGTAAATGAGCTTAAGATCAGACCTGTTTCAGTTTATGGAGAGAATCTAACTATATGAGCTTAAATCCATGTTTACAGAACTATATTACAGAGGCAGAAGAAAAGAGAATACACTCCCCACCTACAATGACAAACACATTTTATATGGCTATTGATAGTGCCAAAAAACCATTCAGTCTCACGTACCACATCCACATATAGGGCAGCTACGTTCTGCATGTTTGTAGCCCCACAAAATCATATGTTGAAACGTAACCCCCAAGGTGATGGTATTAAGAGGAGGGGGTCCTGGCCACCAGTGAGATTAGCACCTTTATAAAAGAGGCCTGAGGGAGCTTGTTCACCCTTTCCGCCATGTGAGGACTCTCAGCAAGAAGGTATCGTCGATGAGGAACGGGACCTCACCAGATACTGAATCCATTAAAGCTTGGATCTTGGACTTCCTAGCCTTTAGAACTGCTGAGCAATACATTTCTGTTTTTTAATAAATTACCTAGCCTAAGGTATTTTGTTATAGCAGCCCACGTAGACTAAGATAACAGCTAAAGATTATAACAAAATATCTTCATGCCTATTTTATAAAAGTCAAGAGCTAGAAGTGTACAACCTTATTAGGGAGATCAGAAAACCAAAGCTCAGAGACGTTGTTATGGTTTACTCCACACTAAAGAGCAAGTCCAGCATAAGCATCATGGCACGTCCGGAAGTCAAACCTCCTATCTCAAAACCAGCATTCCCTCCAGGGTAATAGAAGGCTTTTACAAGAAGTGAGGTTCAAAGTTACTATCATTACAACTATTATCATTTGAACTCTTTTGATCACAACCATACCCCAATGCTTACCATACTCTCTGACACTGAGGAAGCACTAAAAAAAAAAAAAAAATACTTGTGGAATGAAAGAATTTGATTAACACTTCACTGTCCATATTTTAAGCACCTTTCAAGGTCTCAGTTAAGTTTTACTTTATTTACCAAAATAAAGAAAACAGATGGTCACTCCAGCTATTTTGTTCTTGAATCTCTGCAGCACATCATTATATCATTAAAAAATATCCAGACTTGGAAAGCTGTGTGAAAAAGAATCTTGCAGATAATCTGGCCCAGAGGGTTCTAACAACCCTGGCTGCTATTTAGAATCACCTGATTAGCTTAATGAAAACACACATTCTTGGCTCCACTGCAGACTTAGAGATGCAGAACACAGTCCAGTGACATGAAGTTCGCTATTCTGTGGGACAGCCAGTGCCAGTCTTAGACTGTTTTCATTACATAAAATGCAAAGATAAGCAAAATAGAAAGAAGTGTAGACTGGACACGGTGTCTCATGCCTGTAATCCCAGCACTTTGGGAGGCCAAGGGGGGCAGATCACCTGAGGTCAGGAGTTCGAGACCAGCCTGGCCAACATGGTGAAACCCCATCTCTACCAAAAATACAAAATTAGCTCGGTGGACTCTGCCTGTAATCCCTGCTACTTGGGAGGGGCAGGAGAATCAGTTGAACCCAGGAGATGGAGGTTGCAGTGAGCCAAGACTGCACCATTGTATTCCAGCCTGGGCAAAAAGAATGAAATTCCATCTCAAAAAGAGAAAAAGAAAAAAGAAGTGTTTAAGCCTTGCTGTACCCATCATCCAGCTCCAACAACTTTGAACCCGTGGCTAATCTTGTTTCATCCACACCCCCATTTGCTTGCTCTTCTTTAACTCCCTCTCTTACTTGTCTCTTTCATGCCTTCTTTCTTTCCTTCACTTATTTACATCTGTCTCTTCTAGTCATAATTCAAACATATTTTCTAAATTGCTTAATCTACAGTTTGCCCCTACCCCCTTTCTTGAAGAAATCAGTTCTTGTATACTCAAATCTGGATCCTGCTGATTACATTCCTATGACAATATCTAAAGTGTTCTTCTAACCTCTGTAGTTCCTATAAACTGGTTAAACAGATTCCGTTTGAATTTCTGATGATATCTCAGATGCTGCTATGTACTTCCATCAGAAGTGTACAATGCCTGGCTCTCTTACAGTGATAATGGGAGCTACTGCCCAGGTCTATTAATACATTAGGGGTGGCAAATATTACATTCCATCATTCCTTCTTCACTTATTGGCTACAACATTGCTATAAAGAAGAATTTCCTTTCATCAACCATTTGATTATGCTGAGGTACATTTGTATAAAATGTACTAATTTTCAAAATAAGTTATTCCCCTAGCATCATTCAAAAATGACACTGATGTTTATGTGATTTTTGCCCCCAGTACTACTTTGAACTCTTGAATGAATCCAAGTAAATGTGATAGGTTCCTATTTCAATACACTACAGTTAGTATTGTCTTTTTACTTTGCTTATAATGTTTGATAGAAATATAAATAGATAAATTGCTCCTGGATTCTCAGTCACTGTATGTGGAGGTGTTTTGACATTAAATTACATTTCTTCCCACACTTGTATAATTTCATGATATACATATATGTGTGTGTGTGTGTATAGTTTCATAATAAATGTAAATACAATTTCATGTAGTTTTTACTACTAAATATAAAAGATTTTTCTTGAATTTAAGTTCTCAGGGTACATTTGTAACTTAAAATCCACTAGAATAAAAGTAGTCAGAAGCTAAAAAGAAATCCTTATCAATAACTTCTAAAACTTGTCTATAATCAGGCCAGGCACAGTGGCTCACACCTGTAATCCCAGCACTTTGGGAGGCTGAGGTAGGATGATCACTTGAGGCCAGGAGCTTGAGACCAGCCTGGGCAACATGGAGAAACCCTGTCTCTACTGAAAACACAAAGACTAGCCAGGCATGATAGTGCTCGCCTGTAGTCCCAGCTACTCGGGAGGCTGAGGCACAAGAATCTGTTGAACCCAGGAGGTGAAGATTAGGATGAGCCAAGATCGTGCCACTGGACTCTAACCTCGACAACAGAGCAACAGAGCAAGGTTGTCTCAAAACAGAACAGGACAGAAACTGTCTATCATCATAAAGGGAAACAATACAATCTAGAAATTCCTTATTGTTTCAAGTAAGACACTCCTTAGATTTTAGGTTTAATTTTAGCTTTCAGTCTTTTCTTCACCAAAGTCCTGCCTTTTTCGTACTCTTTCAGCCATACTTACCTTTCAATCTGTAAGACTATCTATCTACTTTCTTATGTTTATAATGGCTTCCGGTCAATTTTTTGCCTTGAGAATCTTTGCCCTAATAAATACTTTAACCTGCGTCAGTCCTTCTATGGATCTCTCATTGTTTTATAAAACAATTAAAAATTTTAATGTTTTCTGGTTCATCTGGAGATGATCACACCACAAAGATTCTGGCATTTTGAGGGTAGAAGCTGAAAAAAAGGTTAATTGAAGGTGAGTTTGCTTAGCAAGATAACGTATTCAAACATGAACTTACACATAGTCAGTTAATCATTCTAAATCAGAGCAAAAGACTGTGCACAGATTCTGTTAGGAAGAACATGCATTACTTATCTTGGTTTCCACATGTGGAAAACAGGAATGGCTGCCACTCTCTACTCTGCACATGGGCAATAACTGTAAAAACCTAATAATGTCACATAAAAAAATCATGAGTATCTTGAAAACAAAAGGTTATAAAAAACATACTGTTGCCCAAAAAGGCTATTGTTGTTACCAAGTTTAGAGGTAATTAAGTCTAAATGCAAAACACTTCTAATTAAAAACTATATTAGATGAAGTTTTGAAAAATACTCTGCATTAAAAATTATTTTGATGCCAGGCGCTGTAGCTCACCGCTGAAATCCCAGCACTCTGGGAGGCCGAGACAGGAGGATCACCTAAGGTCAGGAGTTAGAGACCAACCTGGCCAACATGGTGAAACCTAGTCTCTACTAAAAGTGCAAATTAGCCGGGCATGGTGGCAGGCACCTTTAATCCCAGCTACTCAGGAGGCTGACGCAGGAGAATGACTTACACCCAGGAGGTGGAGGTTGCAGTGAGCTGAGATTGTGCCACTGCATTCCAGCCTAGGCAACAGAGAGAGACTCCATCAAAACAAAACAAAACAAAACAAAACAAAACAAAACAAAAATAAAATTATTTTGGGCATTCTCATATTTAGGAATTCTGCAAATTTATCAATCCATCAATTTATATTTAAACAATGCATTAACTAAACACTGTATTTACTGCACTTTAAAGGTTAAGCTGTGAGTCAGTAAATTAAAAATTCTCTGAACAGCACATTATAATTTAGCTACATTTTGAACCACAGTTAGATGGAATCAAATGAGGTCATAATCAAATTTTTAAAATAACTTTATTTCTGGGTAATAGAAAAAAATGATTTGCTTATCACTAGAGAGATGGCAAGGAATTTACTCGTGGCCCATAGTACTTTTCTTGAATCTGACAGAACACCAAATCCAACTTCCATTGAAAATGGAAAAATGGCTCAGTGTGGTGGCTCACACCTGTAATCCCAGCACTTTGGGAGGCCGAAGAGGGAGGATCACTTGAGATCAGGCGTTCAACAGAATGGCCAATATGGTGAAACCCTGTCTCTACTAATAATACAAAAATTAGCCAGGCGTTGTGGCACATGCCTGTAGTCCCAGCTACTCGGGAGGCTGAGGTAGGAGAATCGCTTGAACCTGGGAGGTGGAGGAGGCTGCAGTGAGCTAAGATTGTGCCACTACACTCCAGCCTGGGTGACAGAACAAGATTCCTTCTCTAAATAAATAAATAAATAAAATAAAAATAAAATGAAAAACAAATATATCAATTGGCCACTGTTTTATTAATGAATACTAACTACCCACACTTCAACTCTCAAAAGAACAAGTAAATCTTACCACCAGAATGAAGATTATTAAAAACAATACTGAACTAATTACAATTTCATTCATGGAATTAAAAGACCTCAGTGAAACACCATCTGCAGAAAATATCAGAAAATAAAGGCAGGCCAATAAAAGATGCAAAACCTCAACGGTTGACGAGGTACTCTCTAGCACATTTTTAGGCAAGGTTGTTATTAAGTATAAAACAAAAGCAAGTTACTACCACCTACTGCATTAATACACAATGCTGCCAAGGGGCAATCACCTTGACATTTAAGTCAGAAAGGCTGATACTTATTTCAGAAAGTTCCTGAAACAAGAAACTACTAGGTGGTGTGTCAGGAGGGCAACCACGTAAGCAAATTTGAAAGAACCTGCAAGGATTTATCCATTCCTAGATAAAATGCACTGTTCAGAGAGTGAGACATCTGTTGACCAAAATATTTTCTGTCGATACAGTGATGAGAATCACACCTTATGCTGCTGCAGTAAAAGACTGAGTCATAAATCACTCATTACCTTTTACTTCCCTTAACATTATATTTGTCTTTTGTCTAGTTGTTAATTTGAGCTCTGGCTTATATAATCTGCTTTCATAAGCTGGTGCACTTCCAAATCTTAGCACAGTTGATAATTTACTATAAGGATGAGCCACATGAAATACCAATATTTGATCATCTTTGACCATGAAAAATGGCAATTTCATATGGCACAAGCTAATATTTGATATTTGATGGTCCTTAATATCACCACACCCACAGTATTGGCATTCAAAGAGAATAATCACTTGGGGTTTCCATCTGTGTTTACCTGTATGGCTGTATATACGTGATTTAAGGGAGGTACAAAATAAGAAAGACAGAAACATTTCAATCTTTGTCTAGCATTTAAAAAATATCATAGCTTTTAAATAAGCATGTTCTATAGTTATATATACACGTCCCTATATAAATGTCCACAAAGGCAAACTCTACTTTGTAGCTACCAAAATTAACTTGATTGGCAACTGGTAAGTTCCGCACTATGATTTCCAGGCAAAACTGCTTGAATGACATACTGCATGTAACTATGTAATACTGCTATATTTTAAAAGTAGCCACATCAATATTTTAGGACTTGTGTTACTGCCCAGAACTCTTCCCAGAAGCGGAGTGACCTGTTCCACTCAAGCCAACTTTTATATGCAGTTCAGGAGGTCACAGAACTGACACTGGCGACATTCTGAGCAGACTGCTTTGTGTATGATGATCAGTCAGTCAAAGTAGAATTTTAAATAAGCCTGACCTTAACAATCCTGAAACTCTTCTCTAGCGCTTAAAGGTCCAAAAAATTCTCCACTTGCCGAAAGTAGTATTCCCCCTTTAAACCATCAACTCAAACACACTAGTAAATCCTCTGCTTGCCATTTTTATTCTTTCTTTACTTCTAGATTGCCATCCCAGTGAACTGACAAGCACAGCTAAAATGGATGGCACTGCAACATTTTACAACATATAATGCACTGGGCTGCCTTTTCTATTTTGGAGAAAATACATTGTAATGACCACTGGCACTGAGGATAAGAGATTATAGGAACCATTTCTTCAGTCTGATAAAGCACCTAGTAGCAGGCTCAGAAATCCATAGCAATTAAAAGGCAAATAAAAGTTAAATATAGAATTTGTATATCTATTGTACATTATAATCAAAGATGTGATCTTGTTAACAGATCATTAATTATTCCTTATCACTAACATCCCTGTGAAGTACTAGGTAAGCGATGGGATATTACTAGGCCATTGAAATGCAAATTTGGGGGCAACAGTTGCCAACCATCATTTATTTATCTGTAAATGCAAAATGGAGTTAGCTGTGCTTACGCCACAAAGGTAGAATCCATTTTTTTGAGGCATGGCCTGGCTTTCTGTTTCAAACCTACCCCATGACTATACTGCCTAGAGAGCTACCCAGCTATGGTAAGAGTACTTCTCAGAATGCAACAAAATAGAGAATAATTTCTTGGTTGTCCTTTCAAAACTTAAGACAATGACATTATAGCAACTTGATTAAAGAACATAATTAGCATTATTATTTTAAAAAATTTTCATAGACACGGTCTTGCTATGCTGCACACACTGGTGTCAAACTCCTGGCCTCAAGCGATGCTTCTGCCTCAGCCTCCCAAAGCGCTGGCATTACTAGCATGAGCCATCATGCCTGGCCCATGATTAGCATTATAAAGAACCAAGCAGAGGATAAAATTTTAGTGACCTGAAAATCTGGATTCATGAGACTGTATTTAGAATTCTAACAGTAAGTTATTCCTTCTAGAACAGTTGGCAATTTATAGTATCTCAGCTCCAAATCCATTGCTTCCCCCCTGCTTTGTAATACTGGAGCTGGACTCTGGAAACATGTCCTTTGCCAGCTGGCAGAATGTTAAGCTTCATTAACAGAGGTCAATGGAGAGATCCTGCAAGGGAAAAACACTTTCCTTCCCAAGCTGCTGTGGACCACCCAGCCCTTGGAAAATGGCAGGCTATGTGTCTGCAGACCAGCTTGGACCAGCCCACCAGATCTGGCCCCTATCCCTAAAGAAACTTCCATATTAATACCAAGCTGCCTACACTCACAGGCAGCAGTAGGCCACTTTGGCAAATTTCATTATCTACAAGCCCGGTGTTCCCCTAGGAGTCACAGACTCTTTAAAGAAGTCTAATCTTAGCTTTGGAGGAGGGCCTCTCCCAGTCCCGAGTGCCTTTACTATCCACTCTTCCTCAGCCTAGACGAGGTAGTAGCTGATATTTTATATATGCTGTCTCTGGACCCGAGTCTCTTTTTACCTCTTTTAGTAGTTAATCACTTTCTACTAGTGAGAAGCTCTTTATCTTAAACTTTCCCTGTTTAGATAACTGATGTGGCTTCTATTTCTTACTGATTTACCTTCCTTCCTCTCCAACTCCCTTCAAGAATGAATGGGGACCAATATTACACTACCTAAAGTAATTGTTTTTACTGCTCTGGCTTGGAGACTACTACATAGATTTAATAATCTTCTAGAAAATTCTACTTTCTCTTTTATTTACAAAATCATGAAGCAGTACAATTCTGATACTACAAAAGTTCTCCAAAGTGCCCAGCCCATTTAATCTATAGATGACAAGATAAAATTTGTGATAACAGTGAAAATTTACTAAAATGCCTATCTCTCTCTCTCTCTCTCTATATATATATATATATATATATATCCAGTAGGCTCAGTTCAGAAATCACTTATTAATCATGACGTTAATCTCCTTATTTGCTTAAAAGAGAAAATCTATAGGGTTGGGGCATAAATCACAGTCATCACTTAGGCACACATACATAATATAAAACCTTAAAGCATATATTGAATTCTTAGGGATTATTTCTAAAATTACTTATCAATATGTCAGCACTTTTTCAATGGAAAAACTCCTTTATTCTTAAAGTTTATATGATGATCAGAAATCATTAACACGGCATTTATTTTTTACACATTAGATATGGTCAAGATTAGTTTCAGGCTTGTACAGTCTAGAATTTTTTTTTCCAAACAGTAAGATACAAAACTAAAGGTAACAAATGAAAAGCATGTTGTACTGGGATCTAATTCCCATGAGTGGCTTTCCTTAGTGGGGGCTCAAGGAACACAACAATTAATTGCAGTGGGCATGTGCAAAAGAAAAACAACTTGAAAATGTAAAAGATGCCTTAAAATTTTCAGAAAATTAGGGCAATCCTTAGAAACACATTATTATCTTTAATACAAGAATTTTAAAAACTTTGATGACAGCATGAAAAATTTTTTCTCCTATGACTAGCAACAAACAAAATTCAGAATATAACTTACTCTGATACTGTTTCAATTTTGTTTCATGAAATATAATGGGGAAATATATACCTATTTAAAATAATGAATTATAGGTAAGAAGCATCGTGGCTTAATGGACATGAAATAAAACTGAATGTGAAAAATTTACTTGCTATTCTAAAGCCTACCTAATAATGCAATGACGTATGCTAAAAATCTCTAATTATTATGCTTCTATTTTTAAATCTATAAATAAAACTGTACTAAACTTTCTACCAATGGGTTGTATATAGCACCCTTGAAAACTGGAAACGGAAAATATTGGGGAAGGAATAGAAAAATTAAATTGCTATTCCTAATTCTTAACATAATCAGCTACTTTGAAATACAGTATTACTTATACTACTATAAAATATAAATCTATACTCTACTACCTAGGAAGAACCACTTTTTAAGAACAATTTTGAAACAATGTTTGGCTTCTAGAAATCCTGCATAAATACAGAGAGTTCACAGAATTCTTCACTCAGATTCTTCTAAGGTCAACTTAAATAACCATTATATGATTATCAAAATTAGTTAGTATTGGTAGAATACTACTCACTAGCCTACAGACCTGGTTTGGGCTTCACCAGTCCCCTTTTTGGTTCACACATCCACTTCTGGATCCCACACTGTATATAGTTGTTGTGTGTCTTTTTTTTTTTTTTTTTTTCGGAGATATTAGTAGACATTTATTCATTTTAACGCAAGGACTAAAAAAATTGCCTTATTTGCAGTACACTGTCTTCCTGAGGAGTGAATTCAAATGAATCCACCAAAGTATTTTTAATAAAAGCTATGTTTAAGTACGAACTGGCTCAAATATTTGGGAAGAAAAGTTAATATGGGAAAGCTACTGAGAGTACAGTAATCCACACAAGACTTAGTATGCAAACAAAACCTCTTAAGTGTGTATCCCTGTGTATATATTTACTGTAGACTGCATTTTTTAATAGTCACTTTAAAAACAAAATATTATGGCTTTGAATTTTGAGACAAAAAGCCATCTAAGTCCTATAAAGAAAAAAAGACCTTTTGTCTTATGTGTGTCTTTAGCCTCCTCCGATCTGTGACAGTCCCTCACAGGGCTCATCTTGTCTTCCAAGACTTTGACATTTTAACAACAGTTCATTTTGTAGAATGTCTCTCAGTTCCGATGTTTTCTCATAATTAGATTAAAGGTATAGCTTTTGACTAGAATATCACAGATATATCCTTGCAAGTGTATCATTTCAAGGAAAATATTACATTGAAATGTTTTATTACTGACAATGCTAACCTTCATCACTTGTTTAACCAATTACAGCAGATAAATCAACTTTCCCTTTGTAACTGATACGTATCTTGGGAGGAAAAACTTGAAGGCTGTGTTAAATATACTGATTTTAACATCCACTCGTGAATCTTGTCTGCAACAGTTATTTCTGTGGTCTTCACCTAATCAAGATTTCCCTCATTCTTTCTATATTTATTAACTAGAATCCTTCTGTAAGAGCTATCCCTTATCCTTATTTACCTATTTATTCTAATAGTATGGCCTCATGGGTATTTTATTCTATAGATTATCATGTCGTAAAATACATCACATTTTGTTGCCTAAATTGTTCCAGTTTTGACACCATCAGCTTGGTCCCATGTCCTTTTGACATGCCCTTATCCTTTTTAAGCCCTTCCTTATTATTATTATTTTTTGACATCACAGACATTTGTTCCAAGCCCTAAAATCAACTACGTACTTCTCCAAGGAGTCCTGCTTCCTTTTATTTGAGAATGGTATTTCAAAACCAACATCTTAGCTATAGGTAGGGACATTGCTGCAGGAGTGTCATTACTTCTGGACCCTCTCAGTGGCCAAAGGTAGGAAATATACGTTTCCATATCAATCAAGGTATAAAAAAGTATATTTATTTCTATATCTGTATGTATGCATACTAAAAACTATGAGGTCATACTGATACTTTGAGACTCATTCTATGCTTTTCCTTATTTGTAACGGAGAGAAACATTTTTATAAGCTTGGTTACTGTTATTTTAGGTACCTGAATCATACTATCTACTACAAAATTGAATCAAAGTGTAAACACTTTTATGTCCTCCTTTTTTTTCTGGCTCAACAAAACAAAGGTAAAGACACATAATAAAAATTATCAATGTCTCTACAATATTTATAAAGCCTCCTGTAGTTCTGCCTGAATTCACCCCCTTTCTTAGTACCCTTTAGTGTAATCATTGTTCTGAGTTGCGTGGTTATCATTCCCTAGCTTTTATTTTCTTCCCACATACATTTGTATCCCTAATAATAAATTATTTCATTTTACTTGGTTTTAGACTTCATAAAAGTTCATTTTTCCATTTTCTTTTTTTGCTCAGTATTTTATCTGTCCAATAGTTAATGCACATTTGCATTGTTTCCAATATTTGTTATTTCAAACTGTTTGTTACAAACATGCTTGTACATGTTTCCTGGGTCACATGTGAAAAGGTTTCTGTAGATATAGAAAAGAGTGAACTCACAAGATAATATACTCAACTGTTTTCCAAAGCGACTAAACCAATTTACATTCTTATAATAAGTGTAAAGGAGTTCTGGTTGTTCCAAGTCCTCAACAAAATTGGATAATGTTGGACTTCACGCTTTCAGTTTGGAAGTTAAAAAATACTACACTGTGCTTTTAATTTGTATTTCCTTGATAATAGGGTTTAGCATCTTTTCGTAAGTATAGTGGCCATCTTTGTTGCCTTTCTGAGAAACACTTTTTCAACCTTTATCCATTTTCTGCTATGCATTTGTCTTTTTCTTATTTTTTAAATATAAAGGTAGTTAACCATCTCTTGTCAGTGACCTATGCTACAAACACTTTATCTTTCTCTTCATGCCTTTAAAGTATTATTGATTAACAAAAGTTTGTAAGTTTACTGTATTTGAATTTATCAGCCTTCTTAATGGCTTGGTTTGGCTGTCACCTATTTATGGAATCTTTTCCGATTCCAAGGTCATATTTTCCTGTATCATCTTTTAAAAATTTTGAAAGGTTTTGTCTTAAATCCACATGGAATTGATTTTTTGGTGGTGATAGGCATTACAGGATCCAATTTCATTATTTTTTCTTATGGTTAGCCAATAGTATATATACCATTTATTTAAAAATTCAATCTTTTATTTCACTAATCTACAATGCTAGGTCTATATAGAATCAAATTCCTAAGCATGTATGAACGATATCTGTGCTGCCTATTTTGTTCTATGAGTCTACTGGTCTCTCTTGAACCAAGGTAACAATGTAATAATTACCATACATTTAGAACAGAGTAAGGGAAATCCGTCCATCTTGTTTATCTTCTTTAGGAGTGTCATAGCTTTTCTTAGTCCATTGCTCTCTCATATAAATTTGAGAATCAGCATGTCAAGTTCAATAAAAAAAAATTCAACTGGTGTTTGGTGTGGAGTGGTATTAATTTATAAATAAGTTTATGAAAATTGACATGTTTATGATATTCACTACTCCAAGCCACAAAAAAATGTACATTTCTCAATTTAATTGTTTCAAAATTTCTTTCAGTAAGATTTTAAATTTTGTTCTATAAGTCTTATATATTTTTTGTTAGATTAATGCTTTGGTATTTTATATTTTATAATACTGTCTAGTTGAATTTTTTATTACCTATCTCAAAAGTTACAATGAGGATTATGAGTTAATATTTGTAAAGTGCCCAATATAGTAGCCAGTATATCATCAGCACTATGTGTTTATTGAATAAAACAAAATAAATCACATATTCCATTTATCTCTGGCATAATTCATTTTAGAATTTTGCAGTTATTAAAATAATGTTGATGAGATTTTGATTGTGATTATGTATGATTTGTATCTTAATTTGAGAGTAACTGAGATATAGGCCATATGGAATCACCGACCCAAGAAATGCAAACTATTTTATTTACTCAAATATTATTTTAGTTCCCTTGGTAGTATATTCTGTAATTCTTTTCTCTTTTTTATATTTTTAATTTTTATGAGTACATGGTAGATATACATATTTAGGGGTACATGTGATGTTTTGATACAGTCATACAATGTGTAATAGTCACAACAGGAAAATGTATTTAAGTGTAATCTTAGCTATGCAATTTCATTTGGTGACCGTAATTGTTGAGTTTTTTTTTTTTTACTATTTTATTCATTAAATTTGAGCATCTATTATTTTAACCACACAAATATCTATTCACCGTAAAAAAAATTTTAAAAATCCAAGGGTATATAGCAAATTTTTCTTATCCTCTAATTCTTTTGATAGTTGGGTAAGTTCAAATTGTATTGTCATCTGCATTTCTCCTATGACAAAATTCCTATTTGTAGGCTTTGTTTAAATATTTTTAAGTTCGTTGTCTGTATTTTTCTTCCTGGTTTTTAGCATCTTACTAGTTAAAAGGGTCTTTAAAAAAATGATGATTTTTTACATTTTCCACTTTGTTCACCAGTAGATAGAAAAATTATTCATTTTTGATTTAGCCTGTTGATTGACACCTGGATAACCTTGGTTTTCCAAATACACATTACAAGCTGTTCGATATTTAAAGCTCTTGTTTCTTATATTGCTATATTTGCTAAAACGTCCATGCTAAATAATACCAATATGCTTCTTGTTAGAATGTATCTAATGTAAACCAATTAAGGATGATGTAGCTTTTAGTTTCAGCTTAATAATATTCTATACCATGCTAATGAATTTTTTCTACTCATTGTTTATTAAGAGTCCTTATCTGGAGAAGATTCTGAATTTAAAAAATGTCTTTTTAAAAATTTTTTACTTCTGTTGAAATCATCATATATTTTTTCCTTTGACTACCTGTATACTTTTTATATTGGACAATGTATCATACCATGAATGTCCAGGTTAACAGACAATGTACCTTCAAAAAGATTAGCAAAATCATCTCAACAATTACACAATAAAACAGAAAGTTTCAGTTAAAATGTAAGATACTACAAGAGCTGCTTTATGTATAACCACTTTAGTTTTCACTTAATACTTCAGTCATTGCTCAATAAAATAGACAAAGTTTCAGTGACTTGGTAGAGCTTAACTATTAAAAATAGGCAAATTATATATAGAATGTTGGAAGGCAACAAATGCTTTAAAAAAGAAAGTATAGAACAATATACAAGGTATTGGATATGGGGGAGGAAAGGCAATAGTTTGCAGGATTAAATAGAGTGACCTTGACAGGTCTCATTGAGAAGTTGAGAACTGAGCAACTCCTTGAAAGAAGTGAAGGAGTTAACCAAGTAGGAATGTCAAAGAAAGAGTATCCCAGCAGAAGGAGTGACTAGTATGCCTGAGAAACAGCCAGGGCACTGGAGTAATCAAAGTGCACAATAGGAGAAAAGTGAGTTCAGGTAGCGCCTTTCGGGGAATCAGGAGGATTCTGGATAAATTTTAGACCATTTGAGAATTTTCAGCCAAAGATTGATGTGATCCATATTACGTTTTTTTGTTTTTGTTTTTGTTTGGTTTCTTTTTTTGAGACGGAGTCTTGCTCTGTCGCCATGCTGGAGTGCAGTGGTGCTATTGTGGCTTACTGAAACCTCTGCCTCCCAGGTTTCAAGTGATTCTCCTGCCTCAGCCTCCGGAGTAGCTGGGACTACACGTAGTCACCACCATGCCCAGCTAATTTTTGTATTTTTAGTAGAGACAGGGTTTCACCATGTTGGCCAGGATGGTCTCAATCTCTTGACCTCATGATCCACCTGCCTCAGCCTCCCAAAGTGCTGGGATTATAGGTATAAGCCACTGTGCCCGGCCAATCCACATTAGGTTCTTAAAGAATCACTACCATGACTACTATGCTGAAAGGAAAATAAGGATGAGGCAGGAAGGCTTTGCAGGAACCCAGTAAGAATAAAGGTAGGCAACCGTGGTGCTAACAGGAAAGGCAGTGAGAAGTAGCTGACTGTGGGATCTATTTTCAAATAGACCCAATAAGATATACTTGATAGATGTGCTATGTCAGAGAAATAGAGGAATTAGGGATGAACCTAAGAAACTGGAAAAAAATGAATGAGCATCAGCTGAAAGAGGGAAGACCACAAGGAGAACAAGTCTAGATGGGAAAACAAAGAATTCTGATTATTGAGTTTTTGAAGGATATATAACATCTAGTTTTCAAAGTTTTGTCAATTTTTTAGGAATCTAGCCCTATTTTTGCACATACAATGTGATGTCAAATTCCAACTTCTAAAACACACACACACACACACACATCAGTTCTGCAATTGTTGAAGTAGTGCGAAGAGCCTAGGCAGCCACTGAGCCATCTCCATCTAACCTCAGGGCTTCAAAGAATATAATTTAAAAACCAAAGGCATAAGGAAAGAGCCCTACATTTATTGATTTCACACAAGCATTCAAGTCCTCTAGTGGACTTGGGTCTGGCAGTGCCCAGTTGAATTGGGTAGCACCAAGAAGTCCATGAGCACTTACCGTTTGACACACGGGCCAAAGGGCAAAGAAACAAAATAGACTTGGGCTCCCTACTATTCAACAAAGTCTTAGAACTTGTGTTTTCTAAGGACATGGCAAGGGGTCTACAAACAAGTTCACAAAATGCTTCTGTATACTTCTTACTGAAAGGCTTTCTAAGAGAACCATCAAAAGCCCTGCAGCTCTTGGAGGGATTACACTAGATGTTCATGGTCCTTTCTTGACATAAAATTGTTTGAACTTAGAGAAACTTAAATACTTTCATTACAGAGACCCTGGCACACTCATATATTAAGACATGCAAATATGAAGGAATCACTCTGCAGAACTTTCAGAAAACTACAGGCCAAGTTTATTGAAAAACTAGAAACCAGAATGTCCTATGCAGGAACAAAAAGTCACTGGCAAACAATGTGACCTGATATTAAACTGGCTACAAATGCAATCCAGTGACAAAGAATCAAGAAAACTGAACTAAAATGAAAAATTGAATCAAAGTAACTAGCATATGATTTAGGTGGCTGGCAAAAAGAGTCTTGTAACATGCTGCATCACATTCTAGACCAAAAAATTATTTTAAAGCCTCCACAGTACTTAAATTCCTGTAAGGATATAATTCTCATTTTGCTTTTACTTGTAAATATTGTATGTTGTATAACAGCTTTATCATTTTTAACTGTGAGCTACACTTGCCTTATATACCCTGTCTTAATGATATAATCTCATCTACACTAAACTAAAACTACCTAAATGTTACAACCACAGATGTTATATTTAGCTACTGAAGTATTTTCTTCACCTAAGTTACCTCAAAGCCCTTTTGTATATTAAATGGCAAGAAAGGACCATTAACAGGCTTTTCAAGGGGTTGTTAGTTTTCTGTTGTCTTTTCCCTTTTGTAAAAAGCCAGGCAGTAAATATTTCTAATTTTGCAGTCCATATAATTTCTATAGCAACTACTTGACTCTGCTGTTATAGCGTGAAGCCACCATTAATAATATATAAACACATGGGTATGGCTGTGTTCCAATAAAAGTTTATTTGCAAAAAAATGGGAAGGGGCCCAGGTTTGACATACAGTCATGGTTTGCTGGTCTGTGGCCTACAGCACAATTATATTCAACATAACACAAATATATAAAGCTGAACATGTTTGGAGAATGAATTATATAAAGGACAGACAGAAGAAAAATATTTTAAAGATGCTCAGCTTCAAACACATAGCATAGCTATGGACTACTGGAATGTATAAAAGCAGAACAACTGGTATAGAACAATTAAAGGAAGACAGGCAAGTTCAAGTGTCAAAATAAATACAAGCACTCTACAGTTAAAATAATCATACATCACATTAATTTCATAGAAGTCTAATTTTAGATGGAAATGGTCTTAGAAATAGTCTTGTGCGGCCGGGCACGGTGGCTCAAGCCTGTAATCCCAGTACTTTGGGAGGCCGAGGCGGGTGGATCACGAGGTCAAGAGATCGAGACCATCCTAGTCAACACGGTGACACCCCGTCTCTACTAAAAATACAAAACATTAGCTGGGCATGGTGGCGCGTGCCTGTAATCCCAGCTACGCAGGAGGCTGAGGCAGGAGAATTGCCTGAACCCAGGAGGCAGAGGTTGCGGTGAGCCGAGATCGCGCCATTGCACTCCAGCCTGGGTAACAAGAGCGAAACTCCGTCCCAAAAAAAAATAGTCTTGTGCGAGTTACTTGTTTTCTAGAAGAGAAACTCAAAGTCTTTAGTGTAGTGGCTTAACAAAAAATGGTTGCAAATTAAAGTTATTTTTGGAGACGTAGGATGAGATTACATCATCAAGACAGGGTTTATAATGTAAGTGTCAGATCGCAGTTAAAAATGATAAAGCTGTTATACAACATACATTATTTACAAGTAAAAGCAAAATGAGGAGTCAAAACTTCCATCTGATCTGAGCTTAGTATGCTGATGTGGTTGAAATGAGATACAAGGTAATAAATATATAGAAATTCATCCAAATACAAATAACAAAAAATATTTAGTGTTACATTTAAACATATAAAATGTGTATCATAATGTAGCCAAAGAAAGGTGTATTTTTACACAAACCCTCTGAGAATTAACGTGCTTTACCACAAACAGTGAAAATCAGTATATGTTACAGAAAAGAACAGCATGAGCTTTGGGGAAAAAATTCATCTGGATTGAGACTGTTTATAAGAGAGGTAACTTTAAGGAAGTTACTTAATTTTTAAGAATATCAGTTCACTACCTACCAAATGGTGATAATACTATCTACCTCATAAGGTTCTTATGAAGATCTAAAAAATATATACAGAATTTAAAAGAGCTATTTCCTTTCCTTACTCTTCTACAAACACATCTAATAACAACAACAACAAAAACTAACATTTGTAAGTACTTATATGTCGGCACTTTTTTCATGCATTGATTTATAATCCTTACAATAACTCTATGAGGTAGGTGCTACTCTTATACATTATTCCTGTTTCTTAGTTAAGGAAGCTGAGCCACAAAGTATTCAAAGCCACACAGCTATGATGTGGTGACACCAAGATTCAAAACCAAGCTCTGATTCTCAAATAACAAAATCACAATAAAAAGGGTGAACTACCTAAAGAATTACTTCTGAGAGTAATATAAATGTCATTTATTCACTCTGATTAGTTCCCGTTATCTCTTCCATTTGAAAATATCTTAAATGGGTACAATTTGTGCATTAACTCTGGTCATAGCTTCATGACCAGAGTTACCATAAAATACTCAATTTAAAATAATTATACAAGATCCTATATTCTACTGGGTTTCTCTACTCTGGCTATACATCAAAATTACATAAGAAGCTTTAAAAAGAATACAGACGCCTGAATTCCATCCCTGGAGTTCTGAACAGGAAGCCTACCTAAATGCTCAGATAGCCACGTTTTAAAAACACTTTGCACGTGATTTGAATACATAGCTAGAGTGAAGAGTCACTGTCTAAACACAGATGTAATGGTGATGTAAGTCCAGTGGCATCTGCAACCAGGATGATTTTCAAAGATAAAAATACAAGTGAGAGGTGGTGGTAAGGAACATGGGATGCTGAATGAGTACACTGAGAACAAGACAGAGAGGAGAGTAAGGAGCCAGACAGGAAGGCCAGATTCATTCTAATTGCTAGGATGGCCAGGTTGGAAACACAAAGGAAAGGAAACAGAAGTGCAATCTCTATGGCCACAGCGGCAGTTCAGCAACACAACCTGGTAACTGTTTGTGAATGGTACAAATACCTGTTATTTTGCCATTGCTTATCCTTGCAAACGGCTTGTCACTGTTGCTACTTTTGACGTAACTTGCAACTACCACTAGTTTTGTTATTAATTGCAATTTTGGCTGAACTAATTTGTAATACCATATTATTTTTAAAAATCAAAATAACATGTAAGGCAATTATTTCTACAAACTCTTTCAGTAGTTCTTATCCATTTTTATTTAATGACCTTCTTTTGAGAACCTAATGGAATCTGTGGATCCTTTTCCTAGAGCAAAAAAAAAACCCATAAATGTCACAAATATGGCATTTTCCATGTAATGGCAGGTAGATCATGTACCCTGGCCAGCATTACAGTGCTTCTAAAGATTCACTGTGGGGAAAAAATTAATTGCCTCTAATGTATCTCACACCAAAGAGAAAGCCATTCCCAAAACGCAGAGATGTGAATTTTTAATGTCTATGCATATCCACAGCAACAGCACATTCTTAAATGAAAGCTTCAATAGATGTCCGTATTCACAGGTGACCTGGCATGTGCTGGCATTCCCTCTCTTCTCTGTAGCAGCAGTTCTGAATCTTCGTTATAACACACAAAAAACATGTGAAATGGTGAAAATATACTGGTTTAGAGTTGGAACACATGAGTTCAAGTGCAGGCTTGGTACTTTTTAGCCATGTAATCTTTCAAAAAAATTTTTTATCTATGCCCTCAATTTATTGCCTACACAAAGAAAGTTTAACCCAATTTTACAAATCTTTAGTAAATATATTTGGTGGTACTAAGCAAAGCTTCCATTTCTTCATCTGATAAATGAGAATAGAAATGGTACTTATTTGATAGGACTAAAAGAGTAAATAAGATAGTACATGTAAAGTACAGAGCAAAATGTCGGGCAAAGAGTAAATGGTCAATGACCAGCTATTATTAATGCGCCTCATGTTGTGCTAAGTGTTGGACAAAAATGTGTCTCGTAAGGTAACAAGAGATATGTATGGAGTTGGAATTAAAAAGGTGTTAAATAAATGGTATTTCTTTCTCTCTCCATTTGTTAAAATAGAAAGGGAACTGGGACACATGCAAGTTAGCATGCTGCAGAGGAAGCCGGCAAGGCTGCCCATCTGCTCCCGACCAGGACTGAGGTCCTCCCTCTCCTCAGTTCTTGGGGGTGTTTGTGGCTGACAAGTCTCAGTGGAATCCCTCTGTGGGCTTTGCCTTAGGATAAGGAAAGCTGCCTTATCCAAAGTTATGCCCCCTTCCTAGGCCTCCCAACCCTTCCCCAATCCAATGACTGACTGACAAGGGGATATTAAAGTTGAGCTCTGATCCCTAATTCGGGACAAGTCTGAAGGGTCACCCCAGCTCCAGAGTTCCCCAAGATCAACTGAGGCCTTCTATGCAACTAAAACACAATTCAACTTCCCCCTCTGCCTAATTCTGTTTCACTCCCCTAAAGATAGATATTGATCCTAAGAATACCCCTGAACACAAATCTGCCTCAGAGTCTGCTGCCTCGGGAAATGACTTATGACATTTGCCCAAAGTCAAAAAGCTAATGAGAGAGCAAAATGGAATTTACTACAGATGTGCCAGCATAATTCCACAATTATACAATGAGGAGAAGAGACCCAATCAGAGAATGAACCCAAAGACCTATAAGGTAATGTAATAAATAATACCTTAAAACATTCTAATAATGCCTCATTTGTGGGTTGGAATAAAAATGCAGAAGGCTTTCTACTAAAGTGTGCTGATATAAAACAAGACAGCAGCCATCCTGGCATGGGGAGAAAAAATGGGAAGGTGATGAAGCAGGTGAATTTCCTGGGATGCTTTGTATTTCACTTCAGGAGCAGAAGACTATTTGGATAAGTTGGAAAAGAAGCTTTAAAGTCAGAATAGTTCCTGCCTTTTATTTTATGCAAGAGAATATTGCAACCCAGAGGGATACATAGCTTACCCAGGGGTACAACGTAACACTGGCCTAGTCTAGGCTTCTTATTAATCTTCAGAGTCCTTCAGCTTTGTCTTCAGTATGTGATCTCAATATATGTAAAGTGTAACTCCCACAAAAGATTCATCTATGTTCAAACAAGTACAAGGTATGTTACAAAACTAAGTATGACTTTTGAATTGTGCATCAGTGTTCTTTCCTCCCATCAATGTGGACAGCTGAGGTTTCACTGCATTATGAGTTTTCACAGAATGCTTTAGGAGGAAGGTTAGAACTCACTATCTATGCCTCTAACTACATTAGCAATTAAAGTTCATTAAATATTGTATCTTAATGGCTTTATCTCAAAATGAGGATAATTATTATCTCATTCAATAGGATGCCATAAAGAGTAAATATTTAATGATAGCAATGCATTCTAAATGCCATATAAACGAACATGGCAATACACAGAGCTGCTTCCAGCAGGTTAACATTATAAGAGGTTAATATTACACATGCCTGATCAAAAAGAGTGCATGTAAGTAAGACACAGGATCATTGAGACATCTAACTGTTTTCAAACAGGAGAGCATGATTTAAACTGACAAATCTAAATTTAATTAAAACATCCCAATTCAAATAAGAAAGGTCTTGAAAATCCCTGTGACAGGCAAATTTACCATCAAGGAACTTAAGACCTCTGAGCAAAAATCAAAAAACCAAAAAACAAAAAAATAGGTTAATGGGATAAAAGTAAAAAGCAAATCCATGATTACCTTTAAAACACTTTTATAATTGTTAAAATAGGCTAAGAACAAGAAAGGAAAAAAATATCAAGGACATTCTACACATTTTAAATTGGCTCTACTAGGTACTATATTATTCATTCTGATACAGAATTCCTTGCCTGCTACAAACTTCCATAGAATTTACTAAGAAGCACTGCAGCCTTCCCTTCCCATAGCTAGTCCTTCACCCAAAATACTCAAACAACAAGCCAGGTTCTAAAACACTTAAATATTTAAAATGGTTGCATAAATTTTATTTATCTTCATTGGGAAAGGTAAGGAGAAACTACAGAAAAGTCCCTCCCCATAGTGCAGTTCAGCCCAGGTTGAGCTCATGCCAGAAATACACTCTAGAATCCCTTTACATATAGTTCAACTTACTGTATCTTTTAACGATCCAAATGATCAGTACTAAGGCCCTTCGATTCCCAAGACTTCTTCGAAAAATCTGTTTCTACGCCACCACAACTTTTCAAATCCCTCTTTTCCCCTTTTTCCTTTTTTTCTAATGATAGTAACAATTTTCAAATAAATTATAGTGAGTGGACTACTAAAGTCCCCATTATTGTGTAGCTATCTCATTTCTTAGTTCTACCAGTAATTGTTCTATAAATTTGGAAGCTCCAGTGTTAGGTGTATATAGATTTAAAATTGGGGTATTTTCCTGTTGGACAAGTCCTTTTACCATTATATAATGACCCTCTTTGTCTTCCTGCTGTTGCTTTCAAATTTATTTTGTCTGAGAATAGCTACTCCTGCTCATTTTTGGTGTCCATTTGCATGGAATATCTTTTTCTACCCCTTTACCTTAAGTTTACATGAGTCATTATGTGTTAGGTGAGTCTCTTGAAGACAGCAGATACCTGGTTGGTGAATTCTTATCCATTCTGTCATTCTGTATCTTTTAAGTGGAGCATTTAGGCCATTTACATTCAACATTAGTATTAAGATATGAAGTATTGTTCTATTCATTATGCTATTTGTTGCCTGAATACCTTGTTTTTTAAAAAAAAAAATTTATTGTATTTTTGTTTTGTAGGTAGGTCCTGTGAAATTTATGCTTTCAGGAGGTTCTATTTTGGTATATTTCATGGATTTGTTTCAAGATTAGAGTGAACTGGCAACCAACAGAACGGGAAAAAATTTTTTGCAATCTGCATCTGACAAAGGGCTAATATCCAGAATCTACAAAGAACTAAAACAGATTTACAAGAAAAAAACACAAATAAACCCATTCAAAGGTGGGCAAAGGACATGAACAGACACTTTTCAAAAGAAGGCATACATGAGGCCAACAAACATGAAAAAATGCTCTTCATCACTGGTCATTAGAGAAATGCAATTCAAAACCACACTGAGATACCATCTCACGCCAGTTAGAATGGTGATCATTAAAGAATCTGGAGACAATAGATGTTGGAGAGGATGTGGAGAAATAGGGACACTTTTACACTGTTAATGTGAATGTAAATTAGTTCAGCCATTGTGGAAGACAGTGTGGTGATTCCTCAAGGACCTAGAAATAGAAATTCCATTTGACCCAGCAATCCCATTACTGGGTATATATCCAAAGGATTATAAATCATTCTATTATAAAGACACATGCATACATATGTTCATTGCAGCACTGTTTACAACAGCAAAGACCTGGAACCAACCCAAATGCCCATCGATGATAGACTGGACAAGGAAAATGTGGCACATATACACCATGGAATACTATGCAGCCGTAAAAAATGATGAGTTTGTGTCCTTTGTAGGGACATGGATAAATCTGGAAACCATCATTCTCAGCAAACTGACACAAGAACAGAAAATCAAATACTGCATGTTCTCACTCACAGGCGGGTGTTGAACAATGAGAACACATGGAAACAGGGAGGGGAGCATCACACACTGGGGTCTGTTGGTGGGAGGAATAGGAGAGGAACAGTGAGGGGTAGGGAGTTGGGGAAGGATAACATGGGGAGGAATGCCAGATATAGGTGACAAGGGGATGGAGGCAGCAAACCACATTGCCAGGTATGTACCTATGCAACAATCATGCATGTTCTGCACATGTACCCCAGAACCTAAAGTGCAATAAAATATATATTTTTTAAAAAATTAAAAAATAAAATTATTACAATTAAAAGAAAAGTCATATAGAAGCTAATTCACAAATAATAGAATTTTGTTTAAAGATAAACTACGGTTAGAAAAGTGATGACAACAGTACTATTTTATATAAGTAGGATAATGAGATGTAAACTACCCAGCATCCAGCCCAGTGCCTGAATGCAACCAACTAGCAGTTCGTTAATTCACCACGTTCCCACATTTATATACAGATATTTGTACTAAGCATTGGTAACATTCTAAAGGAAACAGCATTTATTTTTACTTTCCTTGCAGGAAAATATCAAATACAAAAGGATGCTGTTGAGAAATTACAACAAAACATGTTAGACTTAAGTAGTGGGTTTACTGCTTAAGTCTAACATGTTTTGTTGTAATTTCTTAACAGCAACAGCTTTCAAGGGATAGTTTTAAAAGCACAAATAGTTATACTTCAGTAACCCTCTTCAAATGGGAGTATCTTACAACTTTCAAGGAATAGATGGTTTTAAAAGCACAAATAGTTTTAAGACCTAGGTAGTTTAATGGAATTGATTTCTGGATGCTAAATTTGCTAATGATCTCCTTCCGTAAAACTGTGAGGGGTAGAAATTTCCACTTCAAAGCAAATAATCAAGGATTTAAGATTTCTGACTTTTAATGGAAAATTTGTTCATGTATTTATTAAAAATTGATGTTGATGGAGATGAAACAGTTAAATGTTCTAATGACTATATTAGAAAAAGCTGTAAGTTTTATTTTTAAACATCAATATTCACAATCTCCTCAAGATACTGTGAAAATATATTTTGCAATTAAATAGCTGTCAACATAAAATGTGCTAAGGATTAGATATTTCTTGACACTCTTAGGGAGATACTGAGCAAAAAAATTTGAAAGGCGTTATACCAAATTATGTCAAAGTTTTATTAACCTCTAATATTCTAATGCCAAGCTTCTAAATAAGAAAATAGTTATGTTAAGTTCTGGGCTATCTGAAGTGACAGAAAAGCTAGACTAATTAAAGAGGCCTTTGTAGAAATGGTGAGATTTGAGTAGGGTTTTAGGAATAGATACTGGGGATCTTGAAGGACTTCAGAAAAGATAAGTAAGCCTGAGTGGGGGGGGGTGGGCAGTAAGCATGCAGTTGCTGACAAGAGAGGGACAGTGATGTGCCCAGGTGGAGAAGGAAACGGTTTTCAGGTGGCAAGACACTTGAGTTCAAATTTAGGTTTTACTACTTTTTGGCTGAATCACTTTGAATAAATCTTAAGCTTATTTTGAAGATCAAATGAGAGGAAAGACAGGGTTTTTTAAATTGTAAAGTTACAGCCGGGTGCAGTGGCTCACACCGGTAATCCCAGCACTTTGGGAGGCCGAGGCAGGGGGATCATTTTTGGTCAGGAGTTTGAGACCAGTCTTGCCAACATGGGGAAACCCCGTCTCTACAAAAAAATACAAAAATTAACCAGTCGTGGTGGTCTATGCCTGTAATCCCGGCTACTTGGGAGGCTGTGGCAGGAGAATCGCTTAAGCCAAGGAGGCGGAGGTTGCAGTGAACCAAGATTGCTCCACTGCACTCCAGCCTGGGTGACAGAGAGAGACTCTGTCACAAAGAATAAAATAAATAAATTGTAAAGTTATAGTACACATTAGTCATTAAGCCCTTTCCAATTGGGAGCCACTGAACAGCAGCAGTTTGCATAACGGTCAAAAGCATGAGCTCTGGAACAACAGACTAGTTGGAAACAAAACTCCTTTCCCAAAGGTATGATCTTTGCCAGGTTAACAAAGTAATGAAACCTCTCTATGTCCTGCCAGCGTTATGCAAAAAATGGAGATAACAGGGATCCACTCTACAGGGTTATTACCAGGATGAAGTGAGTTAATGCATGGAAAGAGCTTAAAAAAAAAATAGTGCTCAAAATAGTTGCTTTATTGTGGTTGTTGGTGGTATTGTTTAAATTTAAATGTTATTACTCTGATTCTCAAATTGAGATCAAGAGATTATCACCAGTAAGTATTTGTTGAAAGAAGTCTTTCAAAAAAAGTGATAGGAGAGGCAGCCAAGTCTATTGAAGGGCTTTTATAATAAAAGTCACTAACATGGCCATGAGTTTTACAGAAAGTGTGTGTGGCAATGGTCCAGTGAATTTCACTGCTGTCATAAATAACAAAGTAACATGGATCTTTTTCTCTTACTTAAAGCCCAAAAAGCAAAAGGATCTATTGCATTTTGTTCTACAAGAATATTTTGTGATATAGTCAGTAGGACTGTATTTGTTCTTTAAGAGAACACAATTTATTAGAAATAATTTTGCCATATGTGGTGCCACATGCCACTTTGACCTTACTGAAAGGAGTTCTGACACCCAGCACTAACACAGCTTATTTTAAAGCACCCTTATCCATTATTAACATACCAAGCATAGAACCAAAGACAGTAGAAAGACATAGCTCTTTGAATTTTGATTGTTATAGTCTGTAGTCATTTTAAAACTGTTTCTGGAATATTTTTGAAATTACAGGGGTATTTCATAATTCATCATGTAAGCTCTTTTCAATAAACACATTATTTATATGTATTACATATACATACTAAAATATGCCCATTAATTAACAAATATGTATTGGGCATTTATTTATTGAAAGGAGAATAAATATATTTTCTTTTCAAAACAAAAGATTGGTGTTCTATCCCACACCTGACTTTTCACACCATATTCAAAACAAACTGCATAGCTTTCCAGAAATTATTTTAGAAATTTTAACTTGAAGCTAGCTTTCATAAATTTTGGCTAAAATCTGGACCAACAATGCAAAAATACAAAGGTCAGAAATGTGTATTTTGAGAAAAGCATTTAAAAGGCTAAGTTTTAACGTTTAAAAAAGAGTTCAGGTTACTGTAACTAATGGGAAATGTGCCAGACTGTACTGCTTTCTAACTTTATGTAAGCAATCTAAATGGGTTAAAATTCAGGATATATTCAATATTATGAGATTTTGCTGACAAATAGTATGTATTAAGAAGCAACGATCAGCGTTAGAAATTTTAAAACTTACAAGTATGTCTGGCCAGCGAGTAGTTGGATCCACCACTAGTCAACCCAAATCCCTCAGGAATTTGGCTAGAGCTTCGAGGTCTGGTCAATAGCTTAGGAGGTTCAATTTCAGCACCAAATTCAGCTCCTATTACTCCAAGTAAAACAATAGCAGTAGCTTGCTTTCGTCTTTCCTCATAAGATGTAGAAATTTTTTTCATTTGTGGGACACTTGATAAGCAACCTGAAAACCAAAACACAGAATCTCAATTTAAAACAAATCAATAGAAAAAAGACGTATGATTAGAAAAACATTCAATATTGCATATTCTGGAAAGAACAGTATTTCCAACAAATGGCACTAGGAGAAGTGGTTACAAAAGAATGAATTTAGGTAGACCCCATCTTTCAACATGCAAAAAAAAGACAAACAAAAACAAAAAACCCTGAAAATTGATCATAGTCCTAAATATAAGAGCTAAAACAAAAGAACTCTAAGAAGACAACATAGGTGTATATGTTTGTAATCTGGGGCTATATAATGATTTCTCAGATATGATATCAAAAGCATGAGTAATTTTTTAAAAATTTTACATAGGATTTCATCAATATTAAAAACTTTTGTGCTTGAAAAGATGAATCAAGAAAGGATAAAGACAATCCACAGACTCAGAGAAACTCTTTATCAAACCGTGTATCTAATAAAAATTATCTCCAGAATACAGAAAAATTCTTATGACTCAATAGTAAGAACAATCTGAATAGATATTTTTCCACAGTTGTATGAATGGTCAATATGCACATGAAAAGGTGCTAAATATCATTAGTCATTTGGAAAATGCAATGCAAAACCACAACGAGATACCACTTCACATCCACTACAATGGCTGCAATGAAAAAGACCATCGCAGTGCTGTTGAGGATGCACAGAAATGGAAACCCTCATGCCTTGTTGGGGGGCATGATAAAAATGGCACAACTACTTTGGAAAAAAGTTTGGCAGATCCTCAACAAGTCTGACATAGAGTTACCATGTGGCCCAGCAATTCCACTCCAAGATAACTCCCAAAGAGAAATGACACACATGTACACACGAAGACTTGTACACGGCTGCCCTTAGCAGCATTCTTTAAAGTAGGCTTGGAAGCAACTTAAATGTCCATTAACTGAATCATAAGGAAAACATTAGGTTGGTGCAAAAGTAATCACAGTTTTTG
>NW_022436970.1:2895476-2954074 GCF_009761245.1 Sapajus apella | reverse complement strand
AAAGAAAGAGAGAAAGAAAAAAGAAAAAGAAAAGAATGAAGGAGAGGAAGAAAGAGGAAGAGGGAGAGAGAATGGAAGTGTTGTTTTATTGCCCAGGCTAGAATGCAGTCTAAAAATGGGTATTGAAAACCTCCTTTATACCAATAATTGTGCTTAATGATGGAGATAGGAAAAAAATGAGGGAAGAAAATAACAAACAAGCAGCCAACCAATATTTCATTTAAACCTGTAAGTAGGTGTGACGTGGTGCTGATAAGAGTGTATATTTTGTGTATTTAAAGTGGAGAGTTCTATGAATGTTTATTAAGTTTACTTGTTCCGGATTTGAGTTCAAGTCCTGGATATATAACATATATAACATTCCTAATACATAATATTACTTCTAAAAATTTCCTTTTTCAACCTCGCTCCTGCCACATTCTTTTAAGACTTGCACAGTTCTGCCCTTTTTTAGTTCTACTCCACTCTAAAAATAGTCTGCCATTATTTTTTGATATTATGCATTATAAGCATCCACAGAATTGTTAGAAAATATACACAGAAATCATGACAAACATGTATACAACTAACAAACTTTATAAAATACTGTTTTCCAAAGGTTTCCAATTTTAATAAACTAACTAACCTGGATATTATCAAAGCCTACCATAGACTGTGTCCTGACCTCACTGCCTTGCCCTCCTGCCCTAAAGGTCACCACAATTCTGACCTTTTCAAATTTGATATCTATTATTTAATCATATCAATGTTACCTGAAATAAATTAATATATTTTCTGGCCTTGAACTATGCTTCCATATCTGGGGTAAACCCTGGATAAACGTACGCATGGATGGGCAGTGACAGATAGATACACCAACAAACACACTGACAGACAGACTCTGCACTAAATTTGCTAATAGGCTTTTTTACATTTATAAGTGAGATTGCTCTATAATTTTCTTTTCATCTTCTATACTTAGTATCAACATAATACAAGCCTCAAAAAATGAGTTAAGTGATGTTCACTCTCTCAGTCCCTGAGGTCCCCCTTCCAACATTCCTTGAAAACAGCTGAAGGATTCTTGAAGGTTCATGAAAATTCTCCTCTAAAACTATTAAGAGTCAGCATCTCGGGACACTCCTTATCTAGAGTCAGAGGGTAGGAGATGGTGGCAAAAGTAGCAGGAAGGAAGGAAGGAATATTTATTATAAATTTATATTCTTTAATAGCTCCTTATTTAGTTTGACTTTCTTAAATCATTTCCGGCAGATTATAATTTTAAAAGATTTCATCTACATTTTTAAATGTAGTGGTATGAAATTATCTATAGTATTCTCCACATGATTAAAAAAACTCAAGTATACCAGCAGCTATGGATCCTTTAAACATTGTACATTTATATCTTCTATTTTTCATGCTTTTCCCAAAGTTTTCCTGGAAATATATATTTTACCAAATTATTTTTGTGTTTTTTTTTTTTTTTTTGTAGAGACAGGGTTTCACTATGTTGCCCAAAGTGGTCTCATACTCCTGGCCTCCAGTGATCTTCCTGCTTTCTCTTCCCAAAGTGCTGGGATTACAGGCATGGGCCACTATGCCCAGTCTCAGATTATTTTTTAAAAAATACATTGGTTTTGATCTTATGTATTATTGCTTTCTTGTTAATTTCTGCTCTTATTTTTATGATTTCTCCTCTACTATCTTTAGATTATCTCTTCTCTCTGTTTTGCTTCTAATTTCTTATGTTGAAGAGCACTCACTTATTTTCGCTATTTCATATTATGGTTAACATTGCCAGTCACATACTTAATACATGCATTTTCCTCTTATCAATTTTTTTCTGAGTAGCAATGCACTCACATCTTTTCAAAGTCCTTTCAGGAACTGAGGAAGCCATAGCCTAGCTCCTGGCTTTACATTTTATTCATGATGTATTTTAAGTCCTCTTTAGCTCATAGGAGCCAAAAGCCTGCTTCTGGAAAGCAGCTAATGGTTTCAGCCCAGATCATTACATTTCTATTTCATTACTGGTCCATAGAGACATCTTTTTTGAGTCAGTTATGTCTCTTTGGTTTTCTCTTTGTATATTTTATCCATCATAGCAATGTATTTGGCACAGGAGGATTAAAAAAGTGAACTCCTGGAGCCATCTTGATTGGAGGTCAGCTTCCTGCTTTTTCTAATATTAATCCACCCAGTTTTTCTGGCCACTTTCAGTTCTTTGCTTTATATGTTGATTAAATGAGTACAACAAAGGTCACTCAAAGCTCAGTATGCCAAAAAAGAAATTAGCACCAAGGCCCTCTGAACACTTTTTGTTATTTTGTTTTATTTTATCTATTTGTTTTGCTTTGTTGTTCTGTATTACTGGAGGTAAGGCAAACTAAAGAGGTGCCAAAGCATGTGAGGCCTTGTATGGCAAGCTGAGACTTCTAACCTATGGTTAATTGAAAGCCGCTGAACAGTTTTGTACAAGGTGGTGATGTTAGATTCATTCACTTTTAAGTCAGGGTAGTGGCAGTATGGAGGATGAACTGTCAGGTCAAATAAGACTGGTGTCAAGGAAAACCAAAAAGAAGACTCATACAATGATCAGGTGGAGAACAGTAAGAACCAGTGGTGGTAGGAGTTCATTCCATTCATTATTGAACTTAGATATTCAGCATGTAAGAATTGCAGGTCTTATGTATGCCTGGCATTATGCTAGATAAAATTAATATAAGAAAAGCCAAGCCCTGTCCTCATTGAACTTAAGGGGTACTAAACAGGCATTGGAAATACATAGGTTACAGAATCAGTGAGAACTTTCTGGATGTAAAGAACAGTATGGTCAGGAACTTAAAGCATGAAGTAGCCTGTGGATTTCTATTTCAAGGACAGGTAACTTGGCTGGAACTCTAACCCTAGAGGAGAAAATGAGGCAGGAGAGGCAGGCAAAGGCCAGATCATATACGATTCTGTAGGTCATACGCACATACCAATTTGTATCCCACAAACAGTGGTAAGATGTGCAAGATGGGTTTAAACTATAGCATAACTTAATTAGATTTAGGGTTTCAAAAATCCACTGTAAGCACACTAAAAGAATATTAGAAGTGGGGTGATCACTTGGGGGGTACTGAAGAAATCAAGAGGTGAGATTACAGTGGATTTGGTTTTGCGATGTTAAACAGAAGATACAGGAAGTAGAGAGCTTTATGATACATGGTGAGGTCTGAGAAGATGGAAATATGGCAGAAAGACTTGAGATGTCATATCCTAAGTTCTTTTTAAAAATCCTGATTAAAACAAAACCACCTTGTCAAGAAAGTAGATACAGCCTTTCCAGAACTTTAAAAAATTTCTGGAGGACATGACTTTATAGTACACACTTTAAATTCCATTGTTTAGCTGTGCTGAAAGGCACAAAACAATCTGGATTTTGGCAAGGAGACCTAGTGGAATCTAGTAAATGGAAATTATAGGATATTATAAAGAATCTAATAATTGAAAAAGAACTGAGAAAGTGGCATGAGAGCACAGAAGGGAAAAAGGAGAGTTGGTTACCTAGAAAACTAAGATGGTAACACCAGGCAGTGTTACTTACTTGGATTTCCAAAATGTTTGGTGCGATTATGAGCACAAAAAAGATTTGTTGTTGCTGTTATGGTTTCTTAGCTTCTGCACATTGTACTTTTTCTTTTTAAAAGTTAGATCTGGATGTTTGCCATTCACTTTTAAGTAGTGTATAGAAAGGAAAAATCTGAAAGGAGCCCACAGATAATAGATTTATCTTTAAAACTATTCTAATTGCTCATGTAAAATTTTGGTTATGACCCATTTTCTTAATTTGTTGAATTTTGTACAGGATATTTCAGATCATGCGCAGGTTGATTAATGATACTCCAATGTTACAACTTATTTTGTCATGGTAAATCATATTTTACGAATTACATTTTTTAATGAAAATATTTTAAATTAATATTTAAAATATCTTCTAGTCTGACACGAAAGTATGCATTTCTCTCTTCACAGAAATTTTCTGGTTTAAAGACGGAGAGGAAGTGTCAGTAATAGTAGTAGCAGGGATATGTTATTACACATTCAAAGTATGACACCAATCTGTGATAGCTATGGTAACTAAAGCGAGAAAAAAACACCTAAAAGTATAATCGTACTAAGAAAAAAAATCAATAATCATTGCTTCTGTGTTTAGAGAAACCTTAATTCTAGAAAAAGTGATATGTAACAGTCTGATAATCTGTATCTCAGGGCACACATTTAAAACCAACTTTGTTTATGAATAAGAACAGGCACAGGAGGAAAAGCTCTGTGGCACTGCATCTAGATTCATGTACTATATATTTTACTCTTTACATAGCATTCTTGAAACAGGAAGCAAACCGAGCTCCCCTCCCCCATGTCTCAGCAAGAGCATGCTCCATAACAATAGTTCAAAGGAAAGCTCTATTCTGCAGTTGCACTGATTGTTCTGTCAGCTGACCTCTGCAGAAGGGAATTGCTAACCGCTGCCTTGCTCCTTAGCTGACAAATGAATGATCGCAGCTCCATCTATTTTCACTATGGCTGCCTCTAGCCCAGGTGCTCAGACAGAGAGCCTGGTGTGACATCTTAGATCAAGATGAATTGGCACAAACTCCTGATCCAAGATTGTTTTATACCATTTAATTTAGTTTCTTCCCCTGCTTGGATGAGCACAGCTCTGGTTATGGATTTCTATTCTAATGTACTGAAGCAGGCCCTGAAAGAAGCCAATGAAGCAGCTGCTGGAGCAAGGGACTGCAGGGATACTGATCAATAGGCAAGGCATTGACCCCAGCCGTTCAGCCTCTGCAACGGCCACTGCTTGAAGCGGGAGGGGGCACAGAAGCACACATGGACTGCTTCCAGTAGGAAATTAAACAACAGGGGCATTTGGTGAGCTCCGCCTCCATCCCTGGTCCCCCACCTTCTCTATGTTCCTTTTGTTTAATTGCCTCAATTTTGTCTTAACTCCCACTCCTGGGGAAGGAATTAAGACTTCAGGGAAGTTTTAATACTGTATTTCAGTCATCTGTAAATTTTATTCCTAAGCTAATAGAAAGAATAGTAACAGGTGTCCTCTGCTAAGTGGCCAAAATATGAAATCTTAATTAGCTGTCAAGTACATCACTTGGTGTAGTTTAAAGTTTGGTATGTACCTAGGCACATAAGAACAACGTCCAACTGGCAATTAACACTACTGATGCTGAATTTCTACAGTATGTAATTTTTATCAGGATTCAGATCTAAAAAGATAATAGCCCTTTGTTAATAAGAAAATAGATAAAAAAGAAGGAAAAAAGGAGTCCCTAAAGGAGACATTGACTGATTAGTGATTCTCTAAGGCAGAGATGTCCATCCCTGCTACTGTTCTAAAAATAACATGGCAATTTCTCATTTCTACAGTTTTTCAAATTTGGAAATATCTTTAAATGATTGGTTTGCCTGTATTTTCTGTTAAATAATAGAATAAGTAATTAGTTGCAATGTTATCCTACAAATAGAATGACAACCAAATGAAAGATTTTGAGATATTAAAAATAAAATAATTCTGTGAAAGTAAACCTTTTTACAGTTTCATTTGTCTCATGAAAATTTGGTATTTTTTTTTCCACAGAGACATGCCTCCATTTAATCATGCTAAGGGATGACATGGAGATCCATTTTCTTGACAGGACGGTTGATCACCCTATCACAGTAAGAAAATTGATACCTTCAACTAGCCCTGTGAGGAAAACAGAAGCTACATGTGATGGTAAAGGACATAAATATTCTACATTTTAAGTTGCAAACAGAATACATGTTCTGTGTGAAAATGATATGTGGTCTCATTATTGGGTTACTTACAACAAAATATGAGGCTTTAATTCTGATTAAAACAACCATTTACTTCATACAGTGTTCTTCAAAAGTACATAATTGTCTTCAGATTTAGCATAATTGACTCTAGATTTATACAAACAGGAGTAAACACTTTACTTACAGCTTAACTAGAATACAGGTAAAATATTTGAGAAGTTTAAGCTATTTAAAGGGCTATGAGATATTGATTACTTCATTTAAAAAGCAGTCAGAGAGTGCAACCAAGAGGTCAAGATAAATTTAACAGTTTGAAGCACTTTACTAAATAACTCTAAAGATCATGTTAATTGGCTTTGTGCAGTTCTAGGGTAAAATTAATTTTATCCTAGCTTACAATAAAAGGATTAAAAGACATATTAAGTTCTTTGGTTTTAACTGGAATAGGAATCAATGGATTTGAATTAAGGCTAAAGGCGGTTTTATGAGAGATGGACTACTAGCAGATACTTTATATGTGCTATTAGCCATATATTGATGGGGCTCTATTATTGCATTAGATATTAAAACCCTGGATAAGTAGATACCACCAATTTACTACTCTGAGAATATACACGTTCAGAACTTTGCTTTGACCTGAAAAAACTGTTTTCAAACATTCAATTCCTTATTTAGAAATGAGTGTCAATACTTGTACAGCTGACATATATATATAAGTAAATTTCTAGTAAAAATTAAAATATGATTGCATTCAATCAGAACTCCCTTCAGGATAATTATATTGAAAACAAAAACTAAAATAAACATATCATTAGAATTTTTTTTAAACCAGCATATGAAGATTTGACTTAACATAACAACTATATGCCAGAAATTTCTGGCACAAGATGGAGTCCAAATGACATTCACAAGGATAAAAATAGTTTCTAAACTTGGTATCAATTGCAATATACCCTAAAACACTCTTTAAAAGATCAGAAATGTCTATTTGTCCATGATAAATAAAATTAAACAATAAAAGTGTTTCTTTACTTTTAAATATTTAATAAAATGTTTGAGAATCATATGTATAGAGAGAGAAATTGGTTTTACTATTTGCTGCCTGGCAAAGTGAAAAATACAATTTGCATTTAATAAGACATAATTTTAAAAACAGACAGCCATGACTTTGTAAGACTTTACATAACTGATTAGAAAAACAGTGAGCTCCAAGATCTCACAGCAGAAAACTAAATGGCAACATGCAGAGACTAAAATACTTTGGATTAAGCTAGAAAATACTTTCTATTATGGTTCTTTACAGTCTTGTTTCATTTGCAATAAAGTGTATTTGCTAATATTAGATTTTGATTAATTATTAAAGAGCAAGAGCAAACTTAGCAAAGTGAACTGTTAATATTGACAATCTGGAGGACAAGTGAACTTTCAGAACTAAGACATTATTTCCTATTCACAATATCTGCACACAGAATAAATAGTCTAAGCACATCATTCAAAGCCCTACAAATGTTAGTCAATAAAGCAACAAAATATTTATTTCTGTTTTCAGGCCAGTAAAATATTCTTCTAAAATTTTCATTTATTTACCTTTTCTCACTCCCGAGGATATTTTAAATGTGATACGGCATTATCAGCACACACTGACTATAAAAAGCATATACAAAATTGTATACTGTACTGAGATTAAAACAATACATGATAGTGAAAAGTGTCCAATCATAATGTATTTCAAACTAGATCTTCAAAAGTGAGTTAAATTCAAATTGTCCTTAGATATACTTTAATCAAAATAACTTTTCTCCTGACCACCCAAATTGAGGCGGGACATGGTGGCTCACACCTGTAATCCCAGCACTTTGGAGGGTGAGGCAGAAGGATTGCTTGAGCCCAGGAGTTCAAGACCAGCCAGGGTAACAGAGCGAGACCCCATCTCTAAGTTAATTAATTAAATTGATATACCTGGTTGCCTAATGGAATATTAACACTTTATTTTTAAGATCTATCTTCTTAAGTATCATTGTATGCTGGTAATCAAATATGTTAAATCTATATTTACATACACATAAATACATTACATGTACGTAATTATACAATAACACATAAGTATACAGCATTCTTAGTGAAGGTACTAAGACGTAATACCTAAGGAAGCTAGAACTACACTTTTGTGATTTTTTTAAAACATGTTTTAAAATCATAATGAGAAAAATGTTGGCCCTCAGTGGAGTTTTCAGTGTAAATAAATTGTTTCCATATATGTATGGCTCCAACATTTTCCATACCTACTTGCTGTTCTTAGGTTGCTTCAAGTAGGGATAAAGTATAATGCCATAAAAATCTCAAATTTTACCAGATATATAACAATAGTCTTTCAAAAAAGCTTGCTAACAATAGGGAAAAAAACCTTAAAAATAAACAAAAA
Organism: Sapajus apella; assembly: GCF_009761245.1. Taxonomy (NCBI): domain Eukaryota; kingdom Metazoa; phylum Chordata; class Mammalia; order Primates; family Cebidae; genus Sapajus; species Sapajus apella. Next base: position 2,945,850 of record NW_022436970.1, on the reverse strand, counting down.
TCTTTTAATATTCATTTTTGAAACCGCTTGGCTTTAAAAGAATTTAAAATGCTACATAAGTCACCCAATGTACCCCAGGTCTTTGAAGTCAAATACCTCAAAGATAAATGTATTAAATGGGAACACATAAAGACATAGATTGGTAACAGTCCAGGTTGGGAGACAGGACTCACGATCTCACTGTCCTGGATGTGAATCCAGGTTTAATAGGCTCATGTGGCGACATATGTTGTGGCTCCATGCCATTGCAAATGTATGTAATTAAGTTAGTTTTTCTAAACCAATGTGTTTATATGAATATTACATATTATTTTCATTTGTTGGCATAACTTAGAGCTCTGCAATTTCTATAAAATGTGGCAAATAAATTTTAGTGATATAAAAGAATAAAATTGTACATGGTTATATGGCCAACATGTAAATTTCTAACTGTGCACCTGAAGTAAATAAAATAAAGTGTGCAAGTTTTCTGTGTCTTCTTCTTTGCCTCCTAACGAGAAACTGAACTGATTAAAAATGGCTGCCATAGGGCACTTCAACATTTACTTTCAAATTTTCACATTATCAAAGCTAGTGTGTGTACAGCTAATATTACGTTAGCAGCAGCAGATTTTCCCCCACTGTATTAAACACATACTTTAGTTGCTTTGTGACACATCTGCCAATGTTTTCTTCACATCTACTCATAGAACATATGAAATTTGCTTCCCAAATCTAAGATGCTTTTACTGCTGTTGTTGCTCCTGCATTATGTCCCACTCACTTGAAAACTGAAGTAAACATGCTATTAATTTGTATGTATGCACGATAGCCCCCTGCTGGAACACAATAGGTTCTGCAAATGCATATTTCTTTCTGTGGATGCTGATTAAGCCATTTTGAAATAATGCCTCTTGTATACACATGTATTACATGTGTGTGCATTTGACAAAATAGACAAAGCTATTTCCCAGTAAATCAGATAAATGCAAAATATATGACCATTCTAAAATGATTTTCTTTTTCAAAGAAATAATATAATCACTCCTCTGAAGGTGTCTCAATTATTTTGATAATTATCAATCTTAAGCTTTGAGGGCAATTTGCATGTTTTTCAAGTAATTCATGTAACAATTTCTTATTTTTCACAAAGATTCTGTCCTATACCTATTTTCTCACCATCCGATCATAATATATTTCTTTTTATTCTCTACCTGAATATCAAGTTAATTTTTTCCTTTGCCTTTACTATTAGTGCAAACATTCTCAGTTTGAGAGGAAATTGAGATTTTAGTAATCCCAAGTATCTAAGACATTTAAGTAATCTAAAGTCTTGTAAATAAAAACTATCTCCAAAAATGTTCAATTTTTTGTTTCAACTGACCTTTCAAAGATGAATCTGATAAACATGCCAAATTTTAAAAACTACAAATTGTAACACTGAGACCATTATTCACATTTTCATGAGAAAAGGAGTATTTCAGAAACACAGTGGTTAGTGGCTTGTAAAATTATACTAATCTGAAAACACAGCAAATCATTCTCATACATATTTTCTCATACAGTTACTACTTAGAAAAAAGACAACTCTGGCAATGAGATTTACTTATAAAAATAGTGGAGTAGACATGGTACGTTTCTGTAAAAGATCAAATGGAAAACATAAGACAACATGTGGTGGACTGATAGAACACGTCCTATGAAGATTTTATATCTGTGCATGACAGCACAGTAAGAAATAAATAAACCTAAGGTGATATTTATCTATAAAATGACAAAACATTTATTGGATTTGCTTGAAAAATATTTTCACCTAGGTAATTATCAACTCAGTGATATAAAACTGAGATGAAAAGGCCTTGCTCTACTTCTGAGCTATTAACAAGTACATCTGTTCATTTATAAAAAGTAACTGTAGTATTCATTTCTTTGAATTATATCGCAATAATGAAACAATGACATGTGACTAAAAGTTACCATTTTTTAAAGGTTCATTTGGAATAAATTATCAAAAGGATCTCTAGCTTTGAAAAATGATCACCTTATTTTATTTTTTCTTCAGCTTTCTTTACTGTAAGTAAAAATAAAGGAGCATAGTTGGGGCGATATAGTATCTTGGAAATTAACGTCCATGCCTTTGTGGTAACTGCAGATCTTGGAAAAATTGTAGTGGTAAAGCCCAGAGCAAAGTTTTAAAGACCTTAATTACCCAGTCCACGAGTAGCAGGCACACATTAGATTTTATCTTTTTATTCTATTTAAGTAAACTGAATTATTGAAGCTTGATAAAGATTAACATATTGAACAACTTATTAAGAAGAAATTTAAAGAAGACATAAAAAAATTTAAAAGAAAAATAAGACAAAGAAATAAGATATGTAAAGGAGAAAAGAAATAGGTCAAAAACAATTTTGAATTTTAATTCACTAATCACATTAATAAATCAAGAAAGCAAATCTTTAAGGAAGAAAAAGACAAATAAGCAAAAGCAACTAAGCATTTACGCTAAAAGTTTAAAAGCCACAGACAAAGTAAATCATAGCCTCAGGCTGTTAGGAATACATTGATTGTTAGTCCACAAATTTTTTAGAAAGTTGTCTAACAACAGCCAAAGAAATGCGCATATTGGTAAGGGGCTTTTGCCAATTTTCCCAGAGATTTCTAAGCAGCATCAGAGAACTTGAAGAACTAAAAAGCCTGAATTGCTATTAGACAGCTACACACAATTTTCATTTCTGATCTTGTTACACGTTTTGAGTTTTCATTATTTTTAAGCTACATGTAGAGAAATGAATTATGTGCCTATAAAATTATTTCAGATGATTTTAAAATTATTTTACATCTTCTCATTTTATGAGGGAGATAACCAGTCTATCAAATTAATTCTAGTTGTTATTTGGAAATTTTTTCCTACAGACCTTTTTTCCATATACATAATTTCTTTTACTATATATCTTTTTACAAATGAGCATAGATATTAAAATTTACTAATATTATTTACTATAACTACTTTATAAGATTTCCTATTATCTAGTTAATTTCATTTAAAATTTGGGTTTGAGTTGCCCCTTTTGCAAATATCAAACTGAAACTGCTTTCAGACCTTGAATTGTTGTACAATTATTCCAATGTTTCACTTAGCACATATGACTCTAGTCATAGATACTAAATATCTAAAATTCACTCATGTATTACAACTATGGATTTGGAAAGGCTACCACTCTTGAAATAAACATTAAGAGAAAACTTTAATGTTTGCCTATATATGTATGTAGTCAGATACTCAGGTTTGTAAGATGCCATGCCATTTTTCAAAACTAGTTTTAAAACAATCTGTTTCTGCTATATGATACAACATAATCATTTTCTCAAAATTCTCCCTACCTATCTGCCTCCCAATGATTTGAATCATTAGGTTACTTTGGAACTGTGAAGACTAATCTCTTAATTAGTCTTTTATTAACACAGAAATAACAGCATATATAAAAACTTAGAAAACATATGTATTGATGTTGGGTAAACATACATACTCAGGATGGCTCTTACTGTACTTAAACTTCTCTGAGACTTTTAAAACAATTTTAGGCTCGGTGTGGTGACTCATACCCATAACCCCAGCACTCTGGGAGGCCGAGACAGTCAGGTGGATTTTGAGCTCACGAGTTCAAGTCTAGCCTAGGCAAATGGTGAAACCCATCTCTACTAAAAATACAAAAGAAAAAAAATTTAGTCAAGCGTGGTGGTAAGTGCTTGCAGTCCCAGCTACTAAAGAGGCTGAGATGAGAATCGCTTGAGCCCAGGGGGCGGAGGTTGCAGTGAGCTGATACTGTGCCACTGCACTGCAGCCTGGGTGACAGATTGAGACCCTGTCTCATAAATAAAGCTGATACAGAATAGATGTACATATTTTCAGGATATATGTGATAATTTAATACATCCATGTAATTTGTAAAGATCAAATAAGCATAACTGGGATATTCATCATCTTAAATATTTGTCTTTTCTTTATGGTAGAAACGTTCAAATTATTCTCTTCTAGTTATTTCAAAATACACAACAGGCTCTGAGACTTTCTGGCTGGACAAAAAAAGGGACATAAAGTCAAGAGGAGATAAACTTTACTGAGAACTTCTACCACCACTGCCATAAAACCACCAGTGTCAGTATCACAGATTGCCATATGACGGCTCAACACTGACAAAAATAATCCAGAGCAAGAACTTAATATGTGCTTATAATTTCTCTGAATCATAACTTCTCTTATTAGCAAAGGAAAAAATAAATAGTTTAATGCTTAATCCACTGTTTCTGATTTCTAAAAATACTTAATAGTATTTACTTAAGGAAAAAAATCTTTCAAAATATGTGAAAGATAAAAAGGACCCCAGCTTAAAAACAACAACAAAAAAGTGAAGTTTTATTTTTTACTTAAGGTGCTTCATATATCTACTAATGCTATATTTGTTATAATGACATAATTATATGCCTACTACAATCAATCTCCATATTCTTTAAAAAAAAACAAAAAACCATTAAGATCTAAAAAAAAAAAAAAAAAAAAAAAAACATATCAGAAGCTGAGCATGTAAAGCATCTCTTAGGTCCAAGATAAGATGACTGGGTGAATTTCAAAATTTTAGACAAAAAAAGGATATCATAGAGCTGCTCTTCTAATCAGACCAACAGATATTTTATAGATAGAAAAAGTTAAGTAGGTGAGGTGTATAAGTCACAAAGTGAAGGGCACAAACAGATTTGGCATTTCTGGCAACATCATTTTGGATGGATCGCCAGAATCTTCACTGGCCTATAACTGCAGGGTTTATTACACAGAAATTAGTTAACATTTGATGCCTACTCCAACATGAATCTCTATTATGTATCTTCAAATCTTATACAGTTTTAAATGTTCCTTTAAAAATAATAAGCAAGCAAAATTTATAATTTAAAAAGTCTTTAAAAAAGTTTTGGACTATAGTATCTAATGTTATATATATTTACTACAGAGTTAACTTAAAAAATGTAGAAAATTCCGGAGGAGATATTCTATCAAGCATATGAAATAACTATATTAAATTGTTTTATTGTTTTTATATAGAAGACACATATGAAATACTGAAACATACCAAAAACAAAGTACTGAGCATAAATGCATTACTATACAGAAACCAAATACTTAAGATTTAACAGAATGATGAAATCGGCATGCCTTCCACAGAAACATCAACCATTTCTACAGAAGAAAAATTTTGCCAATTATATATGGTCAATAACACTAATTCAAAATATGAATTTAAATATTTATTTTGCTACATAAATCTTCCTGTAAATGTTTACTATAAACATGCATGTGCAAATATTTTCCTAAGTCACATACTGTACCCCCACAATATTGCAAATAAATTCATAATCATTTCTGAAGTTTACTATGTAACATCAAATAATAGCTAAGAATCAACATAAGTGTTAAGACAATCATTTTCCACTGCATACTAGTGCTATTCTAAGCTGATAGTGTGTTTAAATCCACACCAATGAAATCAATACAGCACTGTTCTATTCAAGGTGAGACCAAATAAACCTGTCTGAAGCTTTGAGAAATAGGCTTTGCAGTACACTTTGAGTGCTAAATGCCTTTCAGTCCAGAGATCTGTCATTAAATAATCATTAGCCATCATTCACTCTTCCTAAAAAGCTTAACATCTAAACTTGTTCAGCATCCACTAAAGCATTAGTATAGACTACCAAGTAAGTACTCATTAGCACTTAGAGATGTTTCAACCACTCTGTTTTACCATGCATCATCTTTTCAAAAAAGACTGCAAAATATTAATATATATTTACCATTGGATTAGAGTGCAATGAATACAAATGATTAGTAAAAAGGATATCAATGTAATGATCGGTCTTGTTTGGATAACACGGCATAACCTCACAGAGCTACAATCAACTCTTTCCTGGTTAATCTATCCAAATAAAACCCAATGTCTTTCCTCCCACTGAGTATCATATATTATTCAGTACCACATATACGTCAAATGAAATGAAGTTAATAATGATAGGGAATTCATCAGGAGGCAATCTGGGCTTTAATCTGAAATGTATTTTAAAATAATGCTTCCTTTATCAATGCTATTCATATCTCAATTTCAACATATGATCATCTAAATTGCTAAATATCTACTATAATGGACTCTGACCTATTTTAGATATCATGAATTAGAGACAAAACTGAGATACATTTTTCTTCTATTATCTGAGAGGTTAAATAAATAACAAGAATGATCTTTATTTAGTAATGTTATTAGATGAAATGTATAAATTTGATGGTCAAGGTAATTTTCTTTGTACTGATAAGAAGTTAATTTTTTGTATGCTATTATACTAATCCTCTGTTTCAAGTTAATGTTAATTAAAATGTCATTTTTGCAAGACATTAATTTGTTCATTTTTAAAAGCTCAAATAAAAATATATGACCAGATATTTATGATCTCATTTACAGTTTTATAACATCACTTTCAATTTATTTAATACAAATTTCAACCTAAGAGAGAGTGATGACATTAAACATTTCATTTAACCAGATATTTGATATTTTCCCAGAAGTATTTAGATACCTAAATACAAAATAAAAGTATTATTTTAGCTATTAGGTACTTTAAATACATGTTGTGTAAATATAATCTATAATATTTAGAAATGTTCTAGTATTCTAAATATTCTAAGTCCATTTTACCTATGACTTTTTCATTTTTCTCTCAAGATCACAACATAAAGTTTCAATTGCTAAGATATGAGCAAGTAAAATACTACTAAGATAGCTTGGTAAATGTAGTATCACAATATTATATTTCAACTTATAAAACATTTTAAGCCTCAGAAATTAAAGAAGGTAATATTACATAAAACCAAAACTCATCACAAATCATTTTATTGGTCAAGTTGTCTTTTACATGCAGTGTTGAGATTTTTGGAACTCTTTCAATACGTTACAAGATATAAAACGGCTATTTTCACTTGTTAAGGTGCATCAATAGGTACACTGAACTGATCAAACAGCAAACTAAAAACAAAGTACCAATTTAGTCATTATGAAAAGGTCAAACTTCTTTAGAAAAATTCAAGAAAAATAATAAAGCTAAAAGTCATCTATTAATACTTGCATAGTATGCAGATAAGAGAAAAAGGTAATATCCAAAGTCAGCTAGAAGAATGTAAATATAAATTAGTTACTTTCTTAGAAAAGCCCCGATTCTCAAAATTTTATACTTTTGCAATAAATAAAAATATGATGTTTACAATTATAATAATTTGCGAGAAAATGTAACACTGTTGCAAAAATATATAATTTACAAAATTAGTGCCACTGAACCTGATTATGGTCTGCCTTCTTGTAGAGGTATATTCTTTCAAAACCTCAGTAAAGTCTCATTTCTTAAACTATAAAACAGTGCTGGTAAAGTGCTTTTATCTCTCTCAAATTCTGTACCAAGAATCTCACATTGCTAATCCCTTCCTGATTACAGAGTCAATATTTATAACACCTTCTTAAATTTTCAGAAATGTTTGCTTCTTTATTATTACAATCATTTAATTTAAAACAAAACTGATTTATTATCCCTACAATTCAATTTAGCCTCTTTTTTAAAGGTAAAAATAAGAAAAGGAATTTTATTTGTCCTCTCTAACACTACAATTGTTTTGTATATACTAAACAACTATGTTATAAAAAAGAAACAAAATGTTGTTCTCAAATAATTCATGCCTTTAAAGATATGTTAGATTAACTGTTAATACAAAAACATGATCAATAAAAGCAATTCATTCTTGACTCTCAAATCTCACTGGGTATAGGTGAAACTTCAATAAAACCGGTACTCTTCTGGATTTTACATTTTGAAGCATGATTACTATTTTATTGAAAAGTATATAGGAGTAACACATGATTCTAAATTACAGTCATTTTGAAACTAAGTTGCAACTTATCCTGATTCTTTATGAACAGACTAGATTTTTATTGGAAATCAATTGGAAGGCAGGTAAAATTAGATAGCCATGGTTACCAGAATATCAATAAGAGATACAGCAATATCCAATTCCAAGCCTTACGCTAAAACAAAAAGTAAAAAATACTAAAATAAAGCTACATCCTCTGCATGCAAATGTTTAAGATGCAGACTATATTTTCAGTGCCATTATATATAATCAGAAATATACAATAATGAAAAAACATTTTCATTATTGTTACTTATCAAGATTATTATTGAAACAGGGTTTTATATTTTTCACTTGCAGGTTCTAAAAACTAAAACAACTAGACCTAAATGTAAGGCTATAAAACAGGCAATTTAAGCTTTATCACATTTCAAATATTTATTTATATAGGCAACGTTATATATATAAGAAAAACTTTTTAAAATGTAGTGAGTATGCTATGTTGAATTTAAGTGTTGACTGTATAAAATTAAGATAAATAAAAAACATAAATGAGAGTTTATCACAAACTTTTAAGTACTATTCATACAGTTAAGCTATAATTACAACATAAACATTACTTATAATGTAAATATCTTCAAAATGCGTTACATAATGAATGTACACTTGGAAGTTAAATCAATATCAGATCAAAATCTTCACATTAAAAAATAAAGTATGTAGACTTCCAAGATAAGAGTGGATGACAGTAACATAATAGTGGATGATAGTAAAGCACTTCTAAATATTCTTTCAGTTTGCTTCTGAATTTTTCTTTGTAAATTTGTATTTACATGCAAATTTTCATCTACTTTCTATTCAACTAGGTATACTTAGGCTTATTTGCAAAAAGGCATAACTGAATTTTTATAGAATATACTTACATATAATAATCCATCTCATTTATCCCTTCAACATCAATTTATAGAAAGAAATGCACCTATCTATAGGTACAATAATCACTGAAATTTTTTTTGTGTGTGTGTAAAAGTACTGAAAGAGTCCAACAGTGTAACTGTTAGTGGAATGCAACAGTTACATTACACTCAAGGCTAGTAAGCATGCATTCCTTAACCTAATTAAGTGTTCAAAATGATGAGATTCAATTTTCATAGGAGAGACAAATCAATATCATACTAATTTTTCTTAAAATATTTCTCAAAACCTCTAAACCTTAACATGTTGTTCACTCCTAAAGTGACAAATAGAATCAGTAGGTTCTTGAAATATACTACCAACAACCCTGTTCAGAAATGAAAGGCCAAAACTACATTAAAGAAAAAAAAATGAAACCACAAATAAGTAACAGAATTATAGCAGGCCCTACAGTATTGTAGAGGCTCAATACTCGACTGCTCTGCTGCTGGAACAACTCCAGAGAGAGTTAACCTGGTGTGATAAAAGACTTGACAAAGCAATTCTGACTGTGCAGCAATGCTAAGTTGTGGACTAATACAAGAACAGGAGGCCCAATCGCTGTCTTTCACCATGCACAATTTACACATGGCTTTATCAATAGCCTTAGTGCTGAATACAGAACACACTCTATTTGGCTTTCAGTCAATTAAGCTTTAAGCTGTCAGCAAACAAGACTTTTAAGTTAATTTTGAATCACCACGAATCAAGTTGAAGGTTGTGAAAGGGCGGCTCACATGCCGGCATGAAAAAAGGCAGTTTAATTGCCTCTGAATAGCTATTATATGCTGCAATTGGCCTATTGAATCTTAGATGATCTATTTATTTATCAAAGTGCAACCATCAAAGATTAGAAAAAGAATGAATCATATAAACTGTACTTTCACTGTCTCACGTAAGAAATTGAAAAGTATTTACAAATTTTACAAAAGTATTTAAAAATTCTTATTTTTAAAGCAGATTTAATTTTTAAACAGAAAACATTTGTGAAATAGAAAGCAAAACAAAGTAGTCAACATAGAAATAGAGCAACTGTATTTCTAGAGAAACAAATATTTTGAAAAGACAGTTTTTACCATATAATATTTTCATGTATTATTTTATACAAACCAATGATTTAGAACACATGTACTCCTTCGTAAATATTTATAAATGTTCATGAAATAAAAGGCAGAAAAAGAATTATAAAATTGAACTAAATCAGAGATTTTAAAACATCTTAATTTAACATTCCTTAGATTAACTGCATCATTAATTGGGTGAGGAAAAAGAGCACCAAATACATCATTTTAATAAAGACTCTTAACAAAGATTAAGGATTACTCAAGAAAATAGCAAAATCAAATTAAAAGGATTATTATATTCCTAAACTGCATGGTATCTCTTTTCAAGGAAGACTGTGGTTGGTCACAATCCTAATGAGTTTTTTCCTGAAATTATTTTTTTCAATTGCATGTGATCTGGTTTATTATTATAGGGTTACTCATGAGTGCTGGATACGTATATTGATTTTTTTATTAGAAGAGAGCACTGAAGCATTAGGTCAGTTGGAGGGAGGGAATGCTCAGATTTTGTAAACAGATGTAAACACAGATCAAATTTAAGGATGGTAAAACTGAACCATTTTGCTTTAGCTGGAATGAGCTATGGTTCTTTTTTCACATTTTTACAAGTCAGTCCTTCAAGAGTAAATGTACTGAAGCATGCACTCATGATTACAGAGGGAAATCATATGGAGATTAATGGCTATAAAGTATTAATGGTTATCAGAATTTAGATAGAATATGGGTTAATTTTAGTGTTCCCTCAAGAACAGTCACATATTCTTGGAAGCATAGACCCATCATTCTGTTTCCAGTCAGCAGAGGAGGTGGGCTTGGGAATCAGTACTGACTACCATCATTCCAGGAATTACCACACATTCAGGGGCTGAAATTCAATGAAAGAGTATGGAAACCCTTTTCTCCTTCCCTCTTTTCTCATCCATTATTATCAAACACTTTTCTTGTATTTATATTCTCAAAGTATCTTAGAATCATTTACTAGTTACTCCCCACAAAAATCAATGCTACTAAAACTATAAAGATAAAGACATTAAAGGAGAGAATGCCTATATGACTCCCAAGGGAAACACGGGAAGGAAGCAGATTAAGGGTGAAGAGCCAGCCTAACCAGGATAACACAAAGTAGAAGCCACGTGAAGAAGGGATATTCTTCTTCATCATCATTACTAATAAGCATTAACAAAAGATCTGTGTTCAATGGTCACAAACGTTCACTGCACATCTCCTTTCATATTTGTATATTTTATATATTTATCTAAGACACAAGGTGTTCCAAATTATTTCTCTTTACTCATAGAAATATCCATCTATTCAAAATGGGTGGGAGGACATACTAGGGGATAAGAACAGGGTTTCTGCCTTTTTGTACCTCACATTCAGGGAAGGAAGGCAAACACATACACAAATACAAATTACAAAGTATAATAATACTAAGAGCAGGCAAGTGAGTGACACAGAAAATTAGGCAGATGCCGAGTGTGGTGGCTGACACCTGTAATCCCAGCACTTTGGGAGGCTGAGGCGGGCGGATCATGAGGTTAGGAGATCGAAACCATCCTGGCCATGGTGAAACGCCATCTCTACTAAAATACAAAAGTTAGCCAGGCGTGGTGGTGCACACCTGTAATCCTAGATACTCAGGAGGCTGAGGCAGGAGGATCGCTTGAACCTGGGAGGCAGAAGTTGCAGGGAGCCGAGATCGAATCACTGCACTCCAGTCTGAGCAACAGAGAGAGACTCTGTCTCAAAGAAAAAAAAAAGGTAGAAAACAATCAACTTTAGGTAGAAGGCTCAAGAATAAAGAACACTGGTTGATAAGCTGCCGGCTAGGGAGTGGTGGAGCCAGTATGTAAACCAGGCAGACCACCTCTAAAGCCAATGCTGTTACCTACTATCCTAAAGAAACAACAAAAATTAGGTATACTAAGGTGTAATAACCCTTTCCTCAAAGATCTCAGAGCTTAATAGGAAAGCAAAGATAAATTAATAAATAACTAAAACCCAAGGAAGAAAGCAATATTTGTCATTAAGCAAGGTCAACAATAATAAGAAAGTCATATTCAGAGGAATTTGACTTCAGCAGTAGAAGGGAGGGCCTCACAGCAGAGGTGTCACCCCAGATAAGTCCCTAAATCTATTCAGATTTGACAAGAAGAAATAAGGGTGCACCTAAAGAAAAAGAAACCACAGCAGAAGTAGAGTCCTATCCAGGCTACCAACTCCTTCTGCCTCCCCTTGTGGCCACTGTCTTATTCATCTTTTGCTCTGCTCTAGTCTTTTGGCATAGCATCTACCAACTTCCAACACCATTATAAAAAATACACGAATTTATTATACTTATTTCCCCCTCCAACCCTTTGCCCCTGCTAGAATGTAGCTTCAAGAAGGCAGTGATTGAGATGACTTCTGTCGTTTTGCTCAAAGATGTCGCTCGAGGGCTTAGAACAATGCCTGGCATGTAGGTACTTAATAAATATTTGAATATTTGATGCTAAATATTTGTTGATTTAATGAATTAAGCCCAGAAGCAGAATAACTCCAATTATACATGGGAAAGAGGAACCAGTTTACTTTGGCCCAAGGTACAGATCCGGAAACAATAAGTGGGAAGTAAAACTGGAAGATGAAGTAGGCTAGCACAGTGGCTCACACCTGTAACCACAGCACCTTAGGAGATTGTGGTAGGAGTATTGTGTGAGGCCAAGAGTTCTAGACCAGCCTGGGCAACACAGAGACCCTGTCTCTACATTAAAAATAAATAAAAGATAAAAATCTTAAAAAGAATGGGCCGGGCGCGGTGGCTCACACTTGTAATCCCAGCACTTTGGGAGGCCGAGGCGGGTGGATCACCAGGTGAAGAGATCGAGACCATCCTGGCAAACATGGTGAAACCCCGTCTCTACTAAAAATACAAAAATTAGCTGGGCATGGTGGCGCACACCTGTACTCCCAGCTACTCAGGAGGCTGAGGCAGGAGAATTGCCTGAACCCAGGAGGCGGAGGTTGCAGTGAGCCAAGATCATGCCACTGCACTCCAGCCTGGCACCTGGCAATGAAGCGAGACTCTGTCTCAAAATAAAATAAAATAAATAAAAAGAATGTAAAATAGTTTTAGAATACAGGGGTCTTATATATCAGGCTAAGGAGATTATATTCTAAAAGCAATGACAAGCCAAGGAAAATTTTTAAATTATATGATGATGATTAGGAAGATCAATCTGACAACTGTGCATTTAAGAGATCTGAGACAGAGGCAGTAGCTACTAAAAGGGTATTGGCAGTGAACATGGAAAAGAGGAACTATTACGTAGCAATAAAAAGTCTGAGCTAAGGTGCACAAAAGGGTGAAGAGTCAATCATAATTCTAAGGTTTCAAATCTGCGTGAATGGTGCTGCTAATAAAAATCAGTAGAATTCAAGTATAACAGCTTAAAGTAACTGAAGGCTATTCACAAGGAGAAGTCTAGCAAGCATGTGGAAGTAAAAGCCTGGAGCTCAGCAGAGAGTTGAGATCTGGAGAGACAAAGCTGGAAATGATTCCCGGTCAGATGATAGGTAATGATGAGTGTACCAAGGAAAAGAAGACAGGAGAGGACCAAGCAGGGAATGTGGGAAAACCCAGTCAAGTAACAAACTTTAGGAGACAAAAAAGGGGGTCACAGAGAGGTAGGAGGGGAAGTTTCCTTTCCTACTTTCTTAAAGTGACAAACCTCTACACAGTCTTTTGGGCTGCAGAACTGCTAGCTGGCTGTCCTCAGCGCTCCCACATTGCTTCCTGCAAAGCCTCCCAGTACCATTCATAGGCTGTTTTGTGATTTGCCACTTTCTTTTACCCCTCTGTTCCTCTAGCATAATCCAGGGTGCCCCAGGATGTGTGTACACACACATGCGCACACACACACAGTGTGCATATAAGACTGCATGCTGCCAAAATACGTATGTGTATGTATATACATATGCATAGGTGTGTACATAAAGCTTTTTGCTGCTGGTTGGGCACAGTGGCTCATGCCTGTAATCCCAGCAATTTGGGAGGCTGAGGTAGGCAGATTGCTTGAGCTCAGGAGTTGATAACCAGCCTGGGCAACACGATGAAACCCGATCCCCACAAAAAATACAAAAATTAGCTGGGTGTGGTGGTACACACCTGTAGTCCCAGCTACCATGGAGACTGAGGTGGAAGGATCGCTTGAGCCAGGAGGTTAAGGCCACAATGACCAGAGATCACGACACTGCACTCCAGCCTGGGTAACAGAGTGAGACCCTGTCTCAAAAAAAGAAAAAAAATGGTTTTACGCTACCAATATGTTCATGGTCCACTAAGAGTTCCACACTCTGAGGGAGAATACTGCATCAGAAACCAATATTTATTACTTTCCTTCCACTTTAGTACAAAAAACAAAGAAGCCCTACACATTGCCTCAAAGGAAGGTAATTACTCTGAATGTTTTATATTGAGCCAATAGAAGATTTTTGGTCCAATACTGCCCACAGAATTTACACCTCATTCCTAGTGAGGCATTTGACATATTCTCACAGGATCCACAGAGCTAGTTTATGCTGACAGAGAAGAAGTTAGAAGGAATCAAAATAGGTATCTCCCTCATATTACATAACTTTCTCTTTTTAAGGAAAATAATTATATAGTATTTTAAACAGAATAATGTAATATAATCATATAAGGGGAAAAGGTAGCCATAAAAATTTTTAAATAGCTGTGGTCTCAGCTAAAAATCTCTACTTCTCAAAAACACACTGGGGAGGAGGCGGGAGGATGGTAAAATGATATTACATACACTCTGGCTTCAAAGCATTGTTGCTGTTTTTTCTTAAAGACGTTTCTTAAAGACATTTTAGGAAGTACAGAAGGCTACTCAATACTTCATTATATGAGGTATCAATGTGGAAAAGACTTGGTAATTCTAGAATAGTAGTCTATAAATATAGACTATAACAAATATTTTTCTCAAGTAAAATGTTGATCATTCTTATTTAAATTTAAAAGAGAGGTAAAAAGTCATAGGATTTTTTTTAGACTGAGTCTTGCTCTGTCACCCATGCTGGAGTGCAGTGGTGCAATCTCAGCTCGCTGCAATCTCCACCTCCCAGGTTCCAGCAATTCTTGTGCCTCAGCCTCCCGAGTAGCTGGGATTTCAGGTGCATGCCACCATGCCTTGTTAATTTTTTTTTTTTTTTTTTTTTGAGATGGAGTTTCGCTCTTGTTACCCAGGCTGGAGTGCAATGGCGTAATCTCGGCTCACCGCAACCTCTGCCTCCTGAGTTCAAGCAATTCTCCTACCTCAGCCTCCCAAGTAGCTAGGACTACAGGCGCGTGCCACCATGCCCAGCTAATTTTTGTATTTTTAGTAGAGATGGGGTTTCGCCTTGTTGACCAGGATGGTCTTGATCTCTTGACCTCGTGATCCACCCGCCTTGGCCTCCCAAAGTGCTGGGATTTTAGGCGTGAGACACCACGCCTGGCCCACCTGGTTAATTTTTGTATTTTTAGTAGAGACAGGGTTTCACCAGGTTTCACCTGGTTCAAGACCAGGCTGGTCTTGAACTCCTGACCTCAAGTGATCCCTGCCTCCTCCTCAGTGTTTCCCAGAGGTACCATAGTGACTTCTCTTATAGATGCATCTAGGGTATGCAATTCGTCATGAATAGCTGAGCCCCTTCCCCTCTTCTTGGGATATATTTACTTGTAAAGAGCAGATATCCTGCTCTGCTCTCAGAGTGGTGAGTTTTACAGAAACTGGTGCACAAGTGGAAAGGCAGTGGGTTCCCAGCATAGCCTGTAATGAATAATTAATTTATCTATAAAATGTATTAGAGAAGAACAAAGGGCCAAGAATAATCAAGACACATCTGAAGAAGAAAAGCAGGAAAGACACGTCCAATCGGACATAAAGACTAATTATAAAACCGCAGTAAGCAAAACAGCATGGTATTGGTGCAGGAACAAATTCATAAATAGAATAAAGTAAGATGCAAAAAAAAACCCAGGATCCAGATATACATATATAATGAAGAAATATTTATATGAATGCAAATGAAATTGGAATTCTATACCATACAAAAAAAAATCAATCTCAAGTGGATTAACAACTTTTATGTCTGTAGGAAAACATTAAAACTTTTGAATGAAAATACAGATGATGGTGTAAGGAAAAATTTCTTAAGATCCTAAACACACTAGCCATAAAAGGAAAGATGAATAAATTCAACATGAAAGAACTCCTCTTTATCAAAGACATCTTAAAGAAAATGAAAATATGAGTTACAAACTAAGAGAGGATATTTATCATATATATAACTGACAAACTATTAGTATTCTAAACATATAAGGAACTTATACAATTAGAAAGACAATTCAATGGAAAAAAATGGGCAAAAGACTTGAACAGGCATTTCACAGAATAGGAAACACCTAAGTTGAAACTCATTAGCAAGAAGGGAAATGTAAACCAAGGACAAAATAAGACATCATTTTCTACTGTTATTAATTAGTGAAATCTTAAATGTCAAGAGTTGGATAGAATGTAGTTCAATAGCATCTCTCCTACATCTTGAATAAGAATGGGACTCTATAAAGTTAATCATTTTCATATCCCAAGACACAGTAATTCCATTCCTGGACATATTATGATATACATATGTATTGGTTTTGTTCATAGTTCCTGGCTCACAACTCCCTTGGCCCTTGTTACTGTCTTTTGCTATAATGTTGGGGTACTGCAGGCCTCAGAAGCAGGCCTCAGAAGAATCTCTTGCATTCATGAAGGATCTACCCACCATGACCCAAACACCTCCCACCAGGCCCCACCTACAACATTGAGGATTACATTTCAACAATAAATTATTTGGAAGAGACAAAAATCCATACTATATCATTCCATCCCTGGCCCCCTAAATCTCATATCTTTCTCTGATTATAAAATACAGTCATGCCTTTCCAACAGTGCTTTCAAGTCTTAACTCGTTCCAGCATTAACTCAAAAGTCCCAAAGTCTGGTTTGAAACTCAAGCTAAGTTCCTTCTGCCTGTGAGCCTGTGAAATCAAAAATAAGTTATTTACTTCTAAGAGAGAATGGTATTACAGGCATAAGGTAAACTTTCCCAGCCCAAAAGGGAGAAATTGGCCAAAACAAAGTGGCAAGAGGCCCCATGCAAGTCTAAAACCCAGCAGAACAGTCATTACATCTTAAAGCTCCAAAACAATATTTTATTTCATGTCCCACATCCAGAACACACTGGTGTGCAAGGGGTTGGCTCCCAAGACCTACCCTAATGGTTTTGCAAGGTGCAGTCTCTGTGGCTACTCTCACTGGTTGGAGTTAACTGCCTGTGGATTTCTAGGCTCAGGGTGCACGCTGCCAGTGGAGCTACCATTCTGGGGTCTGGAGGGTGGTAGCCCCTTTCCCATAGCTCCACTAGGCAGTGCTCCAACCCCACATTTCCCCTCTGTGCTGCCCTAGCAGAGGTTTCTTGCAGGGGCTGTGCCCCTGTGGCAGGTTTCCGCTTGGGCTCCCAGAGTTTCTAATATAACCTCTGAAATCTAGTCACTCTTGCATTCTGTACACCTGCAAGCTTAACACCATGTGGAAACCACCAAGGCTTATAGCTTTTGCCCTCTGGACTGATGGCCTGAGCTGTACCTGAGGACCTGAACCACAGATGGAGCTCGAGTGGCTGGGATATGGGGAGCAGTGTCCTGAAGCTAAGCAGGAAAACAGGGCCTTGAGCTTGGCCCTCAAAGCCATTCTTTTCTTCTAGGCTTCCAGGCCTTTGATGGGAGGGGCTGCCTTAAAGACTTCTGATATGCCTTTTTCCCATTGTCTTGGATATTAGCACTTGGCTCCCTTTTAGTAACACTAATCTCTCTAGAAAATGGTTGCTCCACAGCCTGCTTGCATTACTTCCCTGAAAATGTTATTTCTCTGCCACAGAGCTAGCTTGAAAATTTTCCAAGCTTTTACACTCTAATTTCCTTTTAAACAAGTTCCAACTTTAAGTCATTTTTTTTGTTCCTGTATCTAATCACAGGCTGTTAGAAGCAGCCAGGCCACAATTTGAATGCCTTGCAGCTTAGACAGTTCTTTAGCCAAATAATCTAAATCATCATTCTTAAGTTCAAACTTCCATAGATACTTAGGGTTGGGACACAATGTTTTTTGCTAGGGTATAACAAGGGTGACTTTTACTCTAATTCCCAATAACTTTCCTATTTTCATCTGAAATGTCATCAGACTAGCCCTTACTGTCCATATTTCTGTAAGCATTTTAGTCACAACCACTTAACAAGTCTCTTAGAAATTCCCAACTTTCCCTCATCTTCTTGTCTTCTGAGACCTCCAAACTCTTCCAACTTCTGCCTGTTACCCAGTTCCAAAGCAGCTCCACATCTTCAAGTATCCTTTAAAGAAATGCCCCATTCCTCAGTACCAATTTTCCATGCTAGTCCATTTTTGCATTGTTATAAAGAAAGAGCCAAGGCTGGCTAATTTATAAAGAAAAGGGCTTTAATTTGGCTCATGGCTCTGCAAGCTGTACAGGAAATATGGTGTTAGCATCTGCTTCTAGTGAGAGCCTCAGGAAACTTACAATCATGGCAGAAGGTGAAGGAGGAGCAGGCGCCTCACCTGGCAACAGAGGGAGCAAGAAAGAAGAAAGAGGACTCAGACTCTTTTAAAAAACAACTAGCTCTCACATGAACTACTAGACTGAGAACTCACTCATTACCATGGGGATGGCACCAAGCAATTTGTGTTAGTCCATTTTCACGCTGCTGATAAAGACATACTCAATACTGGGAAGAAAAAGAGGTTTAACTGAATTTACAGTTCTACATGACTGGAGAGGCCTCAGAATCATGGCAGGAGGTGAAGGGCACTTTTTATATGGTGGTGGCAAGAGAAAAGGAAGAAACAAAAGTGGAAACCCTTGATAAACCCATCAGATCTCATGAGACTTATTCATTATCATGAGAATAGCATGTGAAAGACCAGACCCCCTGATTCAATTACCTCTCCGGGGTCCTTCCCACAACACATGGGAATTCTGGGAGATACAATTCAAGTTGAGATTTCAGTGGGGACACAGCCAAATCATATCAACTTTAATAAAAGAACCACCTCCATGACCCAAACACCTCCCAGTAGGCCCACTTCCAACAATGGAGGTCACATTTCAACATGAGATTTGGAGGGACAAACATTCAAACCTTATCACATAATCTCTTTAGAAAGTAAAAGTATTTTTGTTAGTCAATATTCTACCTTGTTACAATAACAATCACTTCATGTCTATTTGTATACTCCAGACTACCTGGCACAAACTAGACTCTCAATAAAGAATGTGGGAAAAGAACATTTTATGTTTTTATAAAAACCAGTGTTCACTAAAAATGCGTAAGTTTTGAGGGCAGGCTACTAAATATATAATCTTATTTCAGGTTACCATCTTTTAAAAATAGCAAAAGAATCTCAAGTAAATTTCAATTTTAGTAGGAGTAGTAATAAAATGATTTTTAGATTCTTTGTTAATTCCTGTTTTAAAGTACATATATTATGCAGTTTAAGAAAGAAAAATACATCTAATACTGAATTACAAACACAAGAAGACACATGAAAATGAGACTAATCCATTTTAAATTGGAGATTACCAGCTAATAATTTGAATCATGATTTTAATAGAACTGCTAAATATAAGCAATGGAATGTCGATGGGATTCACAAGAAAATGAGTTTTGTCCATTTTAAAGTGGAAATTACCAACTAAATAATTTAAACAATGATTTTAACATATCTGCAAAATATAACAGTGATAGAATGTAAATGGGATTCCATGATGAACATTGTATTCTTACTCCCCATAAACTACATTGTTAGTAAACAGAGATTTATAGTCTCTGGAAGTATTATTCACTTACTTTTTATAAATTCTATTACAAATCTGTGGAAAAAGATATTTAAAATACAAATACATTTTTAGATATTTTTTCCTAAAAAACATTATAGAAAAATTAAAAAATATTCAAAATACCAAAAATAATGCAAGTTTTATGCACAGACACACTAGAGTTTTGCAACTTTTCATAACACAACCAACGAAGATATTATTAAATAAGAAAATCTTTGGGTGAGCAAAGATCCCTTTTTGTAAATATGTAACATAATTGCATAGGGTGGGACATATCAGATCAATTCATTCCATGCCCAAATCATTATATCTATACAAGAGGAAAATATACAGCAGTTTTTGCTTATCCATAGGAGATATATCCCAAGTCCCCCAGTGGATACCTGAAACCTCAGATAGTTACAAATCCTACAAATGGTATGTTTTCTTCCTACACATACATATGATAAAGTTTAATTTACAATTAGGCACACTATGGTATTAATAACAATAACTAATGATAAAATACAAAAATTATAATATACTGTAATAAAGCTAATATGAATGTGGTTGCTCTATCTTATTGTACTGGACTGAAACCACAGAGAAGGGGAACTACTACACCAGGAAAGAGTCTTTAAATCAACATAACTAGCACGACAATTTTAAGCCTTGCTAGTTCCTCAATTCTCATTGTCTCTATCAACCTGTGTGCACATATTTTCTCTCTGATAAATCATTCATTTCTAGAGAACAGCAGCCTTTAGCCTTGTAAGGCCTTGTTTATTCAAACTAATGTAAGGTTTCTCTATGGCTGCAGAGCTGAAGCTCTTTTTTCTCTTACCGTAGTGTTTATAATTTAAAGCAATGAATTAGAAGTTTAGGCTCAAAAGTATGGCCCAACATTATATTCTTTAAACTCCATGTGAAAGGAATAACAATTTTATTTCAATTTAGAGTCTAATCTTGACTGACCTTAGTAGGCTGGAACACAATAAACACCATGGATCATTTAAAAAGCTACTCTCATATAAATAAAGTTGACAAATAGTATGCCAATGAGGAAAAATTTATTCTAATAATGGGACACTGAACATAAGTATCAGAAATGATGTATCTATTTTTAAAAAAGTTAAAGTAATGGTCAATAGTTATTATAATGTTCTTTTGCCTCAACATCACTAATCATTAGGAAAATTCAAATCAAAATTACAATGAGATACCACTTCACACTCATTAGGATGGCTAGCATTAAAAAAAAAAAGGAAAAAAAAAAAACAAACAGAAAATAGGTCTGCTGTGGTGGCTCACACCTGTAATCCCAGCACTTTGGGAGGCCAAGGCAGGTGGATCATGAGGTCAGGAGTTTGAGACAATCCTGACCAACACAGCAAAACCCCATCTCTACTAAAAATACAAATCTTAGCCAGGCATGGTGGCACACACCTGTAGTCCCAGCTACTCGGGAGACTGAGGCAGGAGAATTGCTTGAACCCAAGAGGCGGAGGTTGCAGTGAGTCAAGGTTGCACCACTGCACTCCAGACTGGGCAACAGAGTGAGGCTGGCCTCAAAAAAAAAAAAAAAGAAAAGAAAAGGTGAGGCTGTGGAGAAACAGACTACAGTGCACTGCTAGCAGGAATGTAAAATGGTGCAGCCACTGTAAAAACAGCATTACAGTTCCTCCAAATATTAAACCTAGAATGACCATATATTACAATTCCAATCTTGTATATACATCTAAAATAATTGAAAGCAGGGACATGAACAGATAGTTCTATACCAATACTCAGAGCAGCATTATTCATGATTGCCAAAAGGTAGAAGAAATCCAAGTGTCTGCAGAATGACAGATCCACCGTTGAATGGATCAACACAATTGTGAGCTCCTGACACAAGCTCCAATATGGATAAACCTTAAAGCCACTATGCTAAGTGAAATAACCCAGACACTTATTTGGCTCTACTTATATGAGGTACCTACATTAGTCAAATTCATTGAGACAGAGAATAGAACAGTGGTTGACAGAGGCTGGAGGGAGGAAGGAATGGGAAGTTAGCATTTAATGGGTATAAGGTTTCACTTTGAGAAGATGAAAAGTTTCAGAGAAGGATTGGTGGTGATGGCTCAACAACGCGTATGTACGTAACACCACTGATTTAGTCACTTAAAAATAATTTAAGCCACACAATAAAAGATCTTTCACAGTTTAAAAAAGTGATCTAATGCCCAATTTTCAATAGTTGGATAGCCCAAAAAGGCAAATATTCATTTAATTAACATCACTAATGGATTTTTATAAGAAAAAGAACTTTCAACATGAAAATTCATTTACTTCTTTTCATATGTTCAGAGGTAACAGGATAAATCATCAAAATCAAAGACTCCAGCTGCATATAGCACCAGGTTAAAATTTAGTCTTACAGCAACAACATCAAATGCCAACAAAGAGAAGCAATATAGGCAGCAGGTTAATTCTTTTTGGTCTAAAATTTCTGTGAATTTTGAGGAGAGAAGAGACATTGCAGACCCAAACAATGACACACAAATATGTCATTGTTTGGGTCTGCAATGTCTCTTCTCTCCCCAAAATTCTGACAGTATGGCTCTAAAGCTAAGAGTATATCAACAAATTAAATGCTATCAAAAATCTTCAAATAAAGTTTTTCTAAAATGTTAAAACACTGCCACTGTAATTTAGTAGTTTCCTTATGTGCATTTGCCATTGATCACTGTGTGTGTGTGTGTGTGTGTGTGTGTGTGTAAGAGAGAAAATATGAATAAAACACTTAAAGACACATTCGGCCTAACGATGTCTGAATCATCTCCCATCAAACATAGCATCCAGTCCTTATAGTGTCAACTTTGAAAGCATTGTAAAGCAACAATTGTTCTCAAACTCTAAAAAACTGATGGAATTTGAGACTGTAAGTTGATAACCAGCAGACTTTAAAAAATAAAAAAAGTAGCTAAAGCAATTAGATCCACTAAATCAGAAAGGAAGATTTTGCAGGCAAGGTATTTGGGGAATTAATTTCAACAGTATTATATTTAGCATACTTCAATGGGAATTTTGAATATGCTAACGTATCCAACATGACAAACTGTCAAGTGCTTAGAATCAGGGAACAACCTTATACCTTTCATTTTATTTATCAAACTTTGCAACATAGCGTCAGTCCTTGCTATGGTTTGAAATGTACTTAATCCCCAGTGCAACAGTGTTGAGAGGTGGGACCTTTAAGGGATAATTAGATCATAAGAGCCCCACCTTAGTGAGTGGATTAATGCTATTATTGAGAGTGAGTCCCTGATAAAAGGATGATTTGGTCCCCCTTCCCCAACCCTTACATGCACACAGGTGAACTCTCCTGCCCTTCCGCCTTCTGAAAGGAATGATGTAGCAGGAAGACCCTCACCAGATGCAGACCCCTTGACCCGGCCTCCAGGACCATAAGAGATAAGTCTCTATTACCCAGTCTCAGGTATTCGGTTAACAGCAAGACAAAAGGGACTAAGATAGTTTCAATTAAACATTAAAATGAAAACAATAAATATGTTGATGATGACTAGTGGGGGTCAGGGAAGATGAACCAGTGAGGGAAAATAACTGTTCCACAAAAAATTAAAAGCACTGAGTATGATGACATGTTCCTTCCATAATCTAGGTTCCTAAAAAAAAAGCTGAGTAATCAGTATTTTAACACTTAATTGTAGAAGCATATGATAACTGAATCTGTAACATAAAACATTTTTATTTAAAAAGTAGGAAAAGTTATATTATTCCTCCACCTCTGCATGCACACATACAGAGAAATATAAAAATCCAAGATTCAACCCCAGGACCCTAACTCTGGAGTCTGTGCTGTTAACCATGACATTACACTCTCTTTCCATCTGTAAAATGTCAAGAACAGATCCAATCATCTGTGTACCTTGAATGACTCTTGCTTTAAAGTAACAAAATCTACATAAACATCAGTGTAGTAATAGCAATTCAACAGATTTATGTAACTTGTGGCAGAAAAAATATTTTTTAAATTTACATTTTCTATTAGGGCCCATCAATCTATATTATGTACACGACAAAACAACCCCCCCCCCTTTTTTTTTTCTGAGGCAGAGTCTCGCTCTGTCACCCAGGCTGGTGTGGTCTTGACTCACTGCAACCTCCACTTCCCAGGATCAAGCAATTCTCCTGCCTCAACCTTCCAAGTAGCTGGAATTATAGGCACACAGCACCATACTCAGCTAATTTTTTCTATTTTTAGTTGAAATGAGGTTTCACCCTGTTAGCCAGGCTGGTCTCAAACTCCTGACCTTAATTGATCCACCTGCCTTCGCCTCCCAAAGCGCTGGGATTACAGGTGTGAGCCACCATGCCCAGCCATCCCTATTATTTCTAATTGTAAATTACATCTTTTCTATTTTATTTAATATTATTTTATTTTTGAGATGGGGTCTCACTCTGTCACCCAGGCTAGAGTGCAGAGGCACAATCTCAGCTCACTGCAACCTTTACTTCCCAGGTTCAAGTGATTCTCATGCCTCAGCTTCCCGAGTAGCTGCGATTACAGGTGCGCACCACCACGCTCAACTAACTTTTTTGTATTTCTAGAAGAGATGGGGTTTCGCCATGTTGGCCAGGCCGGTCTTGAACTCCTGACCTCAAGTGATCCACCCACCTTGGCCTCCCAAAGTGCTGGGATTACAGGTATGACCCATCGTGCTGAGCACTTTTCTATTTTATCGTTTGTTAAAATATATCTTTTATAACAAAACTGTAGAAACATGGGAAATGTGACTTTTCTTTTTTGAGACAACGTCTCACTCTGTCACCTAAGCTTGAGTGCAATGATGCAATCATGGCTTATTGTAGCTTTAACCTCTTGGGTTCAGGTGATCCTCCAGAGTAGCTGGGCTACTGTGGCATACCACCACCCGCTAATCTTTTGTATTTTTTGTAGAGACAGGGTTTTGCCATGTTGCCCAGTCTGGTCTTGAACTCCTGGACTCAAACAGTCCATCTGCCCTGATCTCCCAATGTGCTGGTATTGCAGGAGTGAGCCACTGAGCCCAGTCAAACACTTCTTTTATAAGTACGAAGTTTCTCAAAAATATATAATACTTAGTGTTCAGTTGGTATTAATTTAATTAAGTACTTAGTTTAAAAGTACTTTAAAACTTTTTACTTAGTAACGCTGAATATTTTCTACCCATTATTTTTCTTCCTTGTTTGGAATATCAGTGCTTCTGATTTTTAAAATGTTATTCTTTTTACTTTTGTTATCTCTTGATCATTTTTGGTTCACTCATAATTTTCTATAGTTCTCCATTGCTCTTCCATTTTAGAATTTTTTATTTCTCTGGAGAAACCCTCTAAGCCACTTCTCAAAACCTCTCCCCTTTCCTTCTTGTCCTAGGGAAATCCCTCTTCCTCTCCTGACTAATAAAAATGCTATATAGCTTCCTTCTCCATGAGTCCTTTCAGTTTTTCTGTTGTTCTTTCATTTTTTTGAGTCGGAGTCTTGTACTGTCGCCCAAGCTGGAGTGCAGTGGCACTACCTTGGCTCACCGAAACCTCCAACTCCCGGGTACAAGCGATTCTGCCTCAGCTTCCCAAGTAGCTGGGATTACAGGGACCGACACCACGCCAGGCTAATTTTTTGTATTTGCAGTAGAGACGAAGTTTCATTACATTGCCCAGGCTGGTTTCAAACACTTGACTGCATGATCTGCCAGCCTTGGCCTCTCAAAATGCTGAGATTACAGGCGTGAGCCGCTGCACCCGGCCCAGTCCTTTCAGTTTTATATTGCTATAAGCTCACTTCTTCATTTAAAGTATTCTGCTTGGACAAAATCATACCAGGTACATCTAATTGTATGCCATAAATACTCTATCAACTTCAAAAAACAAGTGGCTGATTGCCATGGCCTTCAGCTTTATACTTTTTTTTTTTCCCCTCCCATGAGATTTTCTGGTACAGAAGAACCTAGGCTAGTATAGCTTGGCTAATACTACAAAATTTGTGCCAATTCACTGATGTTAGATAATATTAAAGAATAGTAATAATTTTTTTTTTCTTGAGTTTCGCTCTTGTTACCCAGGCTGGAGTGCAATGGCGCGATCTCAGCTCACTGCAACCTCCGCCTCCTGGGTTCAGGCAATTCTCCTGCCTCAGCCTCCTGAGTAGCTGGGATTACAGGCACGCGCCACCATGCCCAGCTGAATTTTTGTATTTTTAGTAGAGACGGGGTTTCACCATGTTGACCAGGATGGTCTCGATCTCTTGACCTCGTGATCCACCCGCCTCGGCCTCCCAAGAATAGTAATAATTTTAATCACATTATAGATGAGTCATACTGGAGTCAACTTATTAATCATATAAGTTGAATCTTATTAGTAAGGATATACACTGAAATGTTAATGACAAAATACTATCTGGAGTTTGCTTTAAAATAATCTAGCGACGGGAAGAATAGGTGAAACGAATAACTATATGCTGACAACTGTTAAAGTAGGTAACTAGTAAATGGCTGTCCGTTATATATTCTCTTTCATTTTGTGTGTGCTTGCAAATTCCCATAATGCAAGTAATTTATGCAGACCCTGATTTGATAATTATACTTTGTATACAGGTATAAAAACATCACGTGTACATAAAAATATGTACAACTATTATATATCAATAAAAATATATTAATTATGAGAAAACTTATACTGAATCAAACTGGGTTTCTTTTGTGTTAATTCAGTTTTGTAAAACACACAAGTATAGGGCATAAACAATATGGAGAATGGTCAGTGAGTTAAGGTTTATATGTGAATAGATGTATGCTAATTATAGAGGCCTTAATAATCTTTAAAATAAGCATATAAGGTTTTTATTTGAAAGTATCTAACTATAAAAAAACCTTAAAGCTAATAAAATTTTAAACCTTTAAAAATGATGTTTATGATTAACATGCTCTACACATTGAGTATGCAAAACAGAGCATCGTGTATAAACATCACTCAGCTCTCATTCCAATTAATGAGAATCTATATGACTGACCTTAAAATACAGTGTTTTTTTTTTTTCCAGTTTTGAGTACATGTAGCAGAATTAAAATTAGTGCCAAATAATTAAATCAGTAAACAATTTTTTAAAACTTTCACTATGGGAACAATTCTGTTGTTCACATTGTTGGGTGTCCCAGGATCAAAATTAAATAGATACAGATTCAGAAGTAGAAATTTAGTCACTAAAGTTTTTTTTGTGTTCATACTCTATCAGCAGATGTCCAAAAATGTTAAGGAAAACTATGCTTAACTTCCTCAAAGGCAGCAAATCCAGTTTGGTACAATCAGTCCATATAGTTCAATAAACAGCAGAGAATAGAAACCTAAAATTCTCAGCTCTGTATCCCCATGCTTTAGCATAAGATATCTAAGAACTTAAATAAGGATCAAAGAACATACTTTCAGGTATAAATAAGAAGCAAAAAAAAAAAAAAAAAATCAAGCCACAACGACACAAAAATTTTAGCATATGCTGAGTGCTTACATTTAAATAATACAAACCCAGATTTGTCTTTTGTGTATCACCAAAATACAGTGCTTTTACTGAAACACTTTTATTTTTGTTCATAATGCTGGTTATTAAGATGCAAATGCTTAAAATCTCAGAATTTTGTCCAAATAGAAGTGTACTAGTTCTTCATTTTATAATATATATCCATCTTAGTTATGGAATAGTAGTCAGCTCTTAATGTTATTTTTAAAAACAAATTGGTTGTGTGTGGTGGCTCATACCTGTGATCCTAGCACTTTGGGAGGCTGAGATGGGTGGATCTCCTGAGGTCAGGGGTTCTAGAGCAGCCTGGCCAACATGGTGAAACCCTGTCTCTACTAAAAATACAAAAATTAGCTGCGCATGGTAGAGGGGGGTCCTGGGGAGGCTAAGGGAGGAGAATCGCTTGAACACAGGAGCAGAGGTTGCAGTGAACCGAGATTGCGCCATTGCACCCCAGCCTGGGTGCCAAGAGTGAAACTGTCTCAAAAAAAAAAAAAAAAAAAAAATCAAATTATTCACTATAAAATGCTTACCTTTATGTTACATAAATTTCATTTCAATAAATAAATCAAATCCTTCAATATCTATACTAAATCCCAAGCTATTTTTTTTGCTTATTTTTCCCTTATGTTTCTTAAATTTACTAATAATGATTTGAAAAAGTGACATTTTTAATATACTAATCAAAATTAGAGGTTATAAAACTTGTTTAAAATTTTACAATAGCAAATTGTTAAAGAGATTCAGCCTGTGACATTTTTACTTAAACTTGCTGGTGATTACAGCTGATGAGAAACATTAATAAATCCAATACCATTTTTCTACACAGCCATTTTGAAATGTCAGCCATTGCTAATCAATACACTTCTTTTCTGACTGGTCAGAATGGCTCACAAAATGGTCACAATGACTAATTTTGATATCTCTTTACAAGTCACAACCATAAAAAGCTTGATTCGAATAGTTGCTAGTTTTGTGTGTTCATCCTTTCTCACCATCGAAGGAGCCTAAGGAGCCAATTATATTGACAGCAGGGTCACATTTGTTTTTCAAATGCAAATTACTAAAATGTGAGCGACTTTTAGATTAACGTTCCCAAATTAAATTGCATCTTAACTGCATTGACATCTGTCATTCAAACAGATGTCGGCTCATAAACTTGACAAAAGACAAATTGTTTACGCATTTGTTGTGTGACAGATGTTTATCAGTCACAGCTCTGATAAGTCAACTTTGAATATAAGACATTCAATAAGTGATTTTTTTGGTTAAACTGTAAAAATTTGCAAAAGAATTAATACACGAATTATCCTATTAAAATTCCAAATAGTTTTGCTGAAAATGTATTAAATTATTTTAATTTGAAGTTATATGGCAATATAAAAATTTATGTTGAGTAATGGACTATCTTTTGAGAAGTTTTAGTTGAAAGCTTCTTTCAAATAGTAAAAATTACTGCAAAGCATCAATCAAATAAAATAAAATGATCCTTTGTGTACATATTATCTCCTTTTACTGATAATTTCATGGAAAATAGGTGAAAAGGGATGCAAGAAAGAATGAGTATTTTCATATTTAGCATTTGGAGAGGTTAAGTCTGTTTCAGATTTCAAAGAAGTACATGTCTAGGGTTGATTGGTATACAATAGCAATTGCTAGATATGGTGGATGGTTATTCAAGGAGCAGTTAAACGCAAATTAAAAGTGTCTTTGATCTCTGTGTGACTGGCTGGTGAGGGACTCACATCCCAAAATGTGGCTGACAGGATCCGCCCTAACCCTCAGAAATGAAGCCCAGCAGGAGCCCTGTCCAGGGGCTGACTGTGAGGCCCAGCATTGTCAACAACAGTGAGCTAGGGGCTGGTTGCTTGGGAGTGGCAGATGGTTTCATTTGTGGTGTATTTTCACTCTTACCAAAATGCAGGTGAATCCTGGCCAGGCATGAGAGAAAAGTAGCCTTACTGCACCTGCTGCTTTTACTTCAAAAAGAACGAACTCCAGTTGGAAGCAAGTAAGAAAATAACTGAGTAAGTTTGGCTCTAACCACTCAACAAAACATTGCAAGTAGGTCACATGACTACTTTGTACATGACTACAAAGCTTTCACTTAATCTTCACAGTTTTCTAATTTTCCTTAAAATTAAACTCAGAAAGCTTTAAAGAAAGCATCTCATATTTAAGAAAATTATTCTCAGAAAAGTATAAAGTACACTTATAAATCAGGTGCATCACTTAACTTCATGAATCATATACAGCAAACTGCAAATATCTGAATAACAAAAAGAATCACAATTTTAAAACCAGAGAAACCTGAGTTATTTTTTATCCCAAACTTTTCTTAAAGTGATATTTAATACAGTATGTGAATAATCATACTTACCTGTTTTACTACAACTTTTTGTCAACTTTAAAAACCAAGTAGCATAAGGCTTGTTTTAAATCAAGCATTTATACATTCTTACAAATATTCCACCAATAAATATTTGTCACAAAAATCACAGCAGATGCAAAGCTGGTAAAATGAGTTTCACATACTGTTGAGATGTGCCTAACTTCCTAATCTCCCTGACCAGATACTTACATGTATCTACTCTATCCCATGACAATCATACAAGCAATCACTATCTAAGTGACCTCTGAAAATCCTAATAAATGCTGTTGCTGGCTAAAAATTGCATGTCTCCAAAATTACTGCAACTCAAGGCACATCAAGAATGTTTTAAAATCCCTTCATACAGTTGTAGATTGGGTACAATACTACAAACGTAACACTCATTATCGTAAACCCACGGTCCACAAATGCTCATATTCTGATCTTAGTATGGCATCTGAAGAAATCTCTTAGAGTATTATTAACAAGATGAATAAATCTGTATTATGAACAAGATGAAGAACTAGTGAGTCTTCACTAGTTCTTAAGACATGAGAAGCATATTTTTTGATATTCTAAAAACGTCTCTATTCTACTCTCACATTTCATTGATATTTTGGTGTGGTATATCTTGTTCTACTTTTGAATATATCTTTTAAAAACTGAGCTAATAAGACACTGCAGAAGGGTTACATTATATTGAGTTGAAAAACCGTATCTAGAGAGTGACGTCAGGGCTGATGGATGAAAAGGTAGAGGAGATCCTTACCCATGTGCTGCAGGAGGCTTGTTGGGGCCTGCTCGGCAGTTAACTAATAAACACAGGCAACACAGAAAGCTTGTTCATCACATTCACAGAGGACATAAAGCAGGGAGAAATAACTAATGCGCTGGAGAGCAGACAAAGAGGTTCCCAGTCTGGATGATGGGCTCAAACCAATAAGGTGGAAAGCAGACAGAACAAACATCAAGTCCTGCTTCTAAATTGGGAAGACTTGAGTTAATAGAACTTCATGTAAAAACTGACATTTTAAATGATTCCACTTTTTAGTAGCAGACGAAAATGTGGGATGCTTTCTAAAGTAAACCAGTTTAATTTCAAAATTATATAGCATCCAGAAAAAGGAAGAAAATAGTTGTATAATATTTGCACTGGTCTGCTAGTGGTGGCATAGTCCATTCTGGGTATCAACTTCTAAGGAATATCACTGATTAAATGTAATACATACAAATAAATGGAACAGAGAAAGATCTAGAAATCAGGTCACACGAGATGTTGAAGGACAGAAAAGGCAGGAGGGAGCTCTCTCTCTCTCTCTCTCACACACACACACAAATAAAACAAGCAAAATATGGAAGGAACAAAAGTGCAAGCAGCGAGCTCCAAACCTGAGTAGGTGTGTGTCAGGGAGACTGTCCTAAGGTAACTAACTCCCCGTGAGTCACACCCTTATACCATCCTTTAGCCTTGAGTAAGGCATGATCTGTCACTTACGGAAGATAGCAAAGTGGTGAGAGTCCATTTCCATAAGATTACTTTGTACAGCATTCTCATGATTAGGTTTCAATTTATATATGACTCCATCTTGCTAGCACCTACTAGAGAGACTGTTGTAGTGATTTCAAAGACGCAAGCTGTTATGATGTGAAATGCCTATGGACAGGTCCACATGGTAGGGAACTGGGGATGGCCTCTAGGAGCTTAGGACCTCAATCCCCAGCAAGGAACTGAATTGTGCCACTAAACACGTGAGACTGGAAGAGGACCAAGAGCTCAGATAAGACGTAGCCCTGGCTAGGTCTAGGTTGTTTTCTGTTCCTATGTTAGTTTTCAATGCCTTGCTTGAAGCCTTTTGTGACCTAAAGCAGAGGACATAGCTAAGCTGGACCCAGATTCCCTAACCCATAGAAACTATGAGATAATAAATGTGGGTTTTTTAAACTTACATTTGTGCTTAGTATGCAGCAATAGACAAATTAATACAGTATGTAAGCAAAAGTAAGGTAACCTTTATGTTCAGTGATGTGGTAAGAGATTCTTTGCAATGGGTAAAAGATTGGTCTAGAGTTAAAATCTAGCTACTAGATTATGAGCAAGTCTTTCCAATTTTAAGGTACTACATAGCAAAATGAGGTGGAGGTTAAAGAAAAGATTCTTACATGGCACATGAATGACACTAACATTCTCTACACAAAATTCATAAGCTACTTGTACAACATAATTTAACTGACATTTGTGATGAAGACATTCATTTTATTGGAATGTTTCATTTATTAGGTACCAATTAGCTTATATTAATTATAAACTTAGAAGACCTTAGATATTTAGACTGTTTTTTTACTTTAAGTTCTGGGATACATGTGCAGAATGTGCAGGTTTGTTACATAGGTATGTATGTGCCATGGTGATTTGCTGCACCCATCAATCTGTCATCTATATGAGGTATTTCTCCTAATGCTATCCCTCCCCTCACCCAACATCCCGACAGGCCCTGGTGTGTGATGTTTGTCTCCCTGTGACCATGTGTTCTCACTGTTCAACTCCCACTTATTAGTGAGAATATGCAGTGTTTGTTTTCTGTCCCTGTGTTTGCTGAGAATAACGATTTACAGCTTCATCCATGTCCCTGCAAAGGACATTAACTTTTTTTTTTATGGCTGCATAGTATTCCATGGTGTATATGTGCCATATTTTCTTTACCTGGTCTATCATTGATGGGCATTTGGGTTGGTTCCAAGTCTTTGTTATTGTGAATAGTGCTGCAATAAACATATGTGTGCATGTGTCTTTATAGTAGAATGATTTATATTCCTTTGGGTATATGCCCAGTAATGGGATTGCTGGATTAACTGTATTTCTGGCCACACTGTCTTCCACAATGACTAATTTACAATTCCACCAGCAATGTAAAAACCTTTCTATTTCTTCACATCTGCTCCAGCATCTGTTGTTTCCTTTTTAATGATGGTCATTCTAACTGGTGTGAGATGGTATCTCATTATGGTTTTGATTTGCATTTCTCTAATGACCAGTGATGATGAGCTTTTGTTCATATGTTTCTTGGATACATAAATGTCTTCTTTTGAGAACTGTCTATTCATATCCTTTGCCCACTTTTTGATGGGGTTTTTTTCTGGTAAATTTCAGTTCCTTGTACATTCTGGATATTGGCCCTTTGTCAGATAGATAGAGTGCAAAAATTTTCTTCCATTCTGTAGGTTGCCTGTTCATTCTGATGAGTTTTTTCTTTGCAGAACCTCTTTAATTAGATCCCATTTGTCAATTTGGGCTTTTGTTGCCATTGCTTTTGGTGTTTTAGTCATGAAGTCTTTGCCCATGCCTATGTCCTGAATGGGACTGCCTAGGTTTTCTTCTAGGGTTTTTAAGGTTTTAGGTCTTACATTTAAGTCTTTAATCCATCTTGAGTTAATTTTTGTATAACGTGTAAGGAAGGGGTCCAGTTTCAGTTTTCTGCATATGGCTAGCCAATTTTCCTAACACCATTTATTAAATAGGGAATCCTTTCCCATTGCTTGTATTTGTCAGGTATGTCAAAGGATCAGATGGTTGTAGATGTGTGGCGTTATTTCTGAGGCCTCTGTTCTGTTCCAATGGTCAATATCTCTGTTTTGGTACCAGTACCACGCTGGTTTGGTTGCTGTGGACAGGGTGATGCCTCCAGCTTTGTCCTTGTTGCTTTGGATTATCTTGGCTACACAGGCTCTTTTTTGGTTTCCTATGATAAAGTATTTTTTTTCTAATTCTGTGAAGAAAGTCAATGGTAGCTTCACGGGAATAGCACTGAATCTCTAAATTACTTTGGACAGTATGGCCATTTTTACATTATTGATTCTTCCTATCCATGAGCATGAAATGTTTTTCCATCTGTTTGTGTCCTCTCGTTTTCTTGAGCAGTGGTTTGTAGTTCTCCTTGAAGAGATCCTTCACATCCCTTGTAAGTTGTATTCCCAGGTATTTTATTCTCTTTGTAGTAATTGTGAACGGGAGTTCACTAATGATTTGTCTATTATTGGTATATAGGAATGCTTGTGATTTTTGCACATTGATTTTGTATCCTGAGACTGCTGAAGTTGGTTATCAGCTTAAGGGGTGTTTGAGCCGAGATGATGGGTTTTTCTAAATATACAATCATGTCATCTGCAAACAGACAACTTGACTTCCTCTCCTCCTATTTGAATACCCTTTCTTTCTCTCTCTTGCCTGATTGCCCTGGCCAAAACTTCCAATACTGTGTTAAACAGAGGTGGTGAGAGTGGGCATCCTTGTTTTGTGCTGGTTTCCAAAGGGAATGCTTCCAGCTTTTGCCCATTCTATGTGATACTGGCTCTGGGATTGTCATAAACAGCTCTTATTTTTAGATACATTCCATCAATACCAAGTTTGAGTTTTTAGCATGAAGGGGTGTTGAATTTTATCAAAGGCCTTTTCTACATCTATTGAGATAATCATGTGGTTTCCATCATGGTTCTGTTTATGTGATGGATTATGTTTACTAATTTGCAAATGTTGAACCAGTCTTGCATTCCAGGGATGAAGTCAGCTTGGTGGTGGTGGACATGCTTTTTAATGTGCTGCTGGATTTGGTTTGCCAGTATTTTATTGACGATTTTGGCAGCCATGTTCATCAGGGATACTGGCCTGAAATTTTCTTTTGTTGTGTCTCTGCCAGGTTTTAGTATCAGAATGATACCAAACCTCATAAAATGAGTTAGGGAAGAGTCCCTCTTTTTCTATTGGTTGGAATAGTTTCAGAAAGAATGTTATCAGCTCTTCTTTGTACCTCTGGTAGAATTCGGCTATGAATTTGTCTGGTCCTGGGCTTTTTTTGGTTGGTAGACTATTCGTTACTGCCTCAATTTCAGAACGTATTGGTCTATCCAGGGATCCAACTTCTTCCCAGATTAGTCTTGGGAGGATGTATGTGTCCAGGACTTTATCCATTTCTGCTAGATTTTCTAGTTTATTTGCATAGAGGCGGTTATAGTATTCTGAGAATAGTTTGTATTTCTGTGGAATCACTGGTAATATCCCCTTTATCATTTTTATTCTATTTAATTCTTCTCTTATTATTCTGGCTAGTGGTTTATCTAATTTTGTTAAAAAACCAGCTCCTGGTTTTTTTCATCGATTCTTTGAAGGGTTTTTCGTGTCTCTATTTCCTTTAGTTCTGCTCTGACCTTAGTTATTTCTTGTCTTCTGCTAGCTTTTGAATCTGTTTGCTCTTGCTTCTCTAGTTCTTTTAATTGTGATATTAGGGTGTCAATTTTAGATGTTTCCAGCTTTTTCCTTTAGGCATTTAGTATTACAAATTTCCCTCTTACACACTGCTTTAGCCATGTCCCAGAGATTCTGGTACGTTATGTCTCTGTCTTCATTGGCTTCAAATAACATATTTACTTTGGCCTTAATTTCATTATTTACCCAGTAGTCATTCAGGAGCATGTTGTTCAGTTTCCATGTAGTTGCACAGTTTTTAGTGAATTTCTTAATCCTGAGTTCTAATTTGATTGCACTGTGGTACAAGAGACTGTTTATGATTTTTGTTCTTTTGCATTTACTAAGGAGTGTTTTACTTCCAATTATGTGGTCAATTTTAGAATAAGTGCTATGTGGTGCTAAGAAGAATGTATATTCTGTTGATTTGGGGTAGAGAGTTTTGTAGATGTCTACTATGTCCACTTAGTCCAGAGCTGAGTTCAAGTCCTGAATATCCTTGTAGATTTTGTGTCTCATTGATCTAATATCAACAGTGGGGTGTTAAAGTCTCCCGCTGTGGGAGTCTAAGTCTCTTTGTGGGTCTCTAAGAACTTGCTTTATGAATCTGGATGCTCCTGTTTTGGGTGCATATATATTTAGGATAGTTAGCTATTCTTGTTGCATTGATCCCTTTATCTTTATGTAATGCCCTTCTGTCTTTTTGATCTTTATTGGTTTAAAGTCTGTTTTATCAGAGACTAAGATTGCAACACCTTTTTGCTTTCCATTTGCTTCGTAAATATTCCTCCATCCTTTTATTTTGAGGCTACGTGTGTCTTCACATGTGAGATGGGTCTTGACTATCCAGCTTACCAGACTGCATCTTTTAATTGGGGCATTTAGCCCATTTACATTTAAGACTAATATTGTTATGGGTAAACTTGATCCTGTCATTATGATGCTAGCTGGTTATTTTGCCCATTAGTTGATGCAGTTTCTTCATAGTGTTGATGGTCTTTACGTTTTGGTATGTTTTTGCAGTGGCTGGTACTGATTTTTTCCTTTCCATATTTAGTGTTTCCTTCAGGAGCTCTTGTCAGGCAGACCTGGTGGTGACAAAATCCCTCAGCATTTGCTTGTCTGTAAAGGATTTTACTTCTCCTTCACTTATGAAGCTTAGTTTGGCTGGATATAAAATTCTGGGTTTAAAATTCTTCTAAGAACGTTGAATATTGGTCCCATTCTCTTCTGGCATGTAGGGTTTCTGCAGAGAGATCCGCTGGTTAGTCTGAGGGGCTTCCCTTTGTGGACCTTTCTCTCTGACTGCCCTTAATATTAGTTCCTTCAATTTTCACCCTTGGTGAAACTGACGATTATGTGTCTTGGGGTTGCTCTTCTCAAGGAGTATCTTTGTGGTATTCTATTTCCTGAACTTGAATGTTGGTCTGTCTTGCTAGGTTGGGGAAGTTCTCCTAGGTAATATCCCAAAGTGTGTTTTCCAACTTGGTTCCATTCTCCCTGTCACTTTCAGGTACACTAATCAAACATAGGTTTGGTCTTTACACATGGTCCCATATTTCTTGGAGGCTTTTTGTTCATTCCTTTTCATTCTTTTTTCTCTAATTTTGTCTTCATGCTTTATTTCATTAAGTTGATCTCCAATCTCTGATATCCACTGTATCATGAACTCCTACAGGAACTCTCCCAGGCAGGGTTGATGTACAAAGTTTAATCTGGCTACACTGAAGATCATGCTTCTACAGTGGCAGTCATCTGTCAGATATCCCACTAAGGTACACAGAATGAATACCACTTTCCTCACATTTAACAGTAAAAAGTATGCTGGGACAGCAAGCCACATACCCTCTGAAATAGCATTTGTTTAAGGGAACCCGCAAAAACTTCCACACAAATATATACGAGTGAGTCAGACACCTTCAGTATCACAAGAATCAAAGACGTACAGTGCACCACCCAGAGATGATCTGGAGTAGCACAATGGGGGTGACTGTTACTAGTGACATGCTGAACTGACATGGGCTCTATGGCTGCAATTTTCTTTACAGACCTCTTCCTGTTTTTTAGAGATCCCCTTCCCTAATTCATAAGTCAACTGATTCATCATGAGAAAATGAGGAGGGCATTAGCAAGGATGCTTGAGCAAGAATGACAGTAACAAGTAATGCCAAACCAAAATTTTAAAAGAACCAAATTCAACATGAAGGATAGCATTCCACTATCAGAAGAATGACCCATTCAATTGTGTACTGTGTGTAGTGAAAACCCACAAAAGAGTATAAATGTCATTTTATGATGAATCGTATACATTTTACACCAAAACATCAAAATTATTTTAGATGATGGAGGGCAACAAAATCAACGCAGCTGAAACACTGATAAAATTTGAGAGTGTCGTAAGGCTCGGGGCACCTGTACTGCTTCTCACTTTTTCTTCTAAGTGCTCCCAAATCCTATTTAGTAATTTGCTGCAGACTTCTGGTATATGTGGACAGTACACTAACCAATTTAGAGCTGCTTGGATCCAATTTTCCCCATTTTAAAAAAAACAAAGACTTGTCCATCTACAGATTTTTATTCTCCACATTTCCTTTTTCAAAATTAACCAAGAGTGATTCTGTTATCACTGCAGCAAGTTTCCATTACCCTGAGATGCAGTTTACGAGATCATAAGGAAAAATGAACTTAAAACTTCTGTGTTGCCTTCACACTTCTCATGACAACTGAGTATTTTTAATGTTTTTCCCAGTCTTTCCATCCTGCACTGTCTTACACCACAGTGAGGATCTCTCTTCTTTGTCTTCCTCTTGCTTGTAACAGAACTAGAAAGAAAGCATGGGAAGACAGGACCAAGGGAAGAAACATACCTTCTGCTTATTTCCAGCTCATTCTGGCTTGGAGAGTGAGAAGAACAGCCTTGCCTAAAGCGGACAGACTGGCTCTATCATCAAGGAGGGAGGATCTACTGTCATGTTAGTTTGGAAGTTAGCTGATTTTACATTCTGTACTGTATGTTACTTTAAAGCAGGGTTGATTGTTAAAGAGACAGAAGAGGGTTGAAAAATGTTGATGGACTGCACTGGCTACATCCCTTTGTGCTTGAGCTCGATAGCTTTTCCCATGTCTCTGCACTTCTACAATAAGTGCAGTCTTACCTCTTACATAACTCCTGCCATTAACTAAGCCCTGTACTCTGAATTCTCCTATCTACAGAGAATATGCATATGTATGTCATCTGTGCACTTGTGTGAAGACATATCTAAAATCTGATCATCAGTTTCTCATCCAGAGGCTTGCTTTATTAAATCCTCCAGAGAATGTGCTGATAGAAGAAATAAAGCACTTATTAACGTTTTACTGAATAAAACTGAATATACCTTATACTACTTTTCAGTGGTATTAAAACACCTGAAAAAATACATTTACAGAAAGGGCAAAGAAAGAAAGAGTAGCTGGTTCAGATTCCCTGAATCCTTTCACATTGGATTTAATTCATCCATCTTTATTTAGGATAAATAGTTATAACAAAAAAGGATGAGAAAATACTCTCAATCTTTATCCTACCTATGAGTGAGGACTACCTCTTCCTCCAGTATGTTACATGAGGAGAAAACACATTCAGGTTCATCTTCACTTCAAATATTAGGTATTACCTTTCATCTGCAATTTAAAACTTCAAGTCAAGAGTGAAAGCCTTTATGCTTGACATCTGATTTTAAACCAAGAAATCATGGGCAAACACACAGATGTTAGTAAATTTAATTATCTTTTGGTGTATTAAAAATGACTATGAAGTATCAGGAAGAAAGGGTCCTCAGAGCCAGACATCCATTTTAAAACCTGTTTTCCCCTTTAACATGGTTTGTACAGTAAAAACAATCATTCACAGGTATGACATAAAGTCTGTGAATTATGAGACACTGTTGTCATTACTTTTGTGAATTACAACTTTTGGTCATATGGGTTTGATATTAATTATAAGGGCAATTCATGTCATATACAGATATATAATAGCGTGCCACAATCTAATGCAATTCATTCTTATCCATGAGGTATTATTACACTGCTCACAAAAGGCCAAACTTTGAGTTCATCCTGAGGGTTATTCACTCACAGGGATGGCTTCCCTCTACCACACACCTGCCCTCCTCCAACCCCAATGTAGCACCTACATTATTATCCAACTTAGTATTTCTGCTTTTTTTCCTATTTGGTCTAAATTTAGCAAAAGAAATATATACTAGTCAATGTGAAACTCAAACCTTAAGCCTTTCTGATCTAATACTGTTTACGTGTTGGTGTATTTATGTGTGTGGTTTTATATGAACATGAAGTAGAATTTCTAGTTTATCTAGACAATATATAAAATTATCTTCATATACAGAGTACCTATGTTTATCTTTTAAGAAAACAAAGTATTTTCTTCACATTTCAAACATTTCTTTGTACTGATAAAAAGTATATTAAAAATTAAAATATGTTTCTACATGACACAAAAAGAAAACAACAAGTCATAATCAATACATGTGTTTCTTTCTCTTGTAAGGTTTATAAATGACCTGATTTTGAACAAATTACTTCGTTTTAAAAGCAAAAGATCTAGAAGCAATCGCCCAGCTTCAAATTCTGACTTTGGCCATTTCCTATCTGTGGCTTTTATGTGGCAAGTGACTTTACCATTCTGTGCCTCATCTCCTCCTGTAAAACGGAAGCGAGGATGAAGACATCACACGAATTGTGTGAGGATTTAAAGAGCACAGAGCCAGTCCGACACATATTAGGTACTCAATAAATGCTGCTAAGTCACCGAGATCATTACTTCTTTATATCCTTGATTTTGCAATGTGTTCTTTTTCATAAGTTTGCAAAGATGCCGTTAATTCCTACTTATTTGCCTAAACCCCTTGCAAAAATATTACAATCTTTAGATGCACATACAAAAATAAAAATGCCCTTATTGGAAAATTGTGTTATGAAAGATTTGGTGCCAAGACAACAGTTGATTAAAGACTTTGGGTTTCACTGACAGAAATCTATCCCAGAAATGAGGAGGCACAGCTATCTGAGCAAGGAAGACAAGAGTGACTGAAGAGGCAGCAACCAAACAGGGATTTCCAGACTTCTAAGAAACTGGGACCATCATCCACAAGTACATCTCCACTGTCTACCAAACCTGAAAGGGCCCAGGCAGACTACAGAAAGGGACTCAGAGTTCTCTAAGGGTCTAGCTCTCTGCTTGTGCAATTTCAATAGCATGTCTCACCTTCCACCTGCTCATTAAGATAAGTTAAAAACATATTTGTTCCAGGTATTTTCCCCCTATCTTTTCTTATTTAAATGTATCACATTCTTCTCCTAATTCTGAAGACATATTTTCTTCCAAGAGAAAAAGCTGAACTTTGAAACAGAAACAATAGTGACTAATTTGGTAAAGCTAATTATGTTCTTAGATGTGTTCCCAGTCTCATTTTCATAATATCAAGAGACAATTTATCTATAAATAAGCCTACATCCCCTCATTAATGTGTTACCAAGATTTTTTGAGCCATTTAAATACTCACTAAGAAGATAGGTGGTAGGGTGAAGGAGTTATAAACTATTTAAGTATAGGAAGAATATAGCAAATATATTTAGGTAAATACATAGTATATAAGTGCTACTTGAAATATGAGTAATCTTATGGATTAATTCAATCATTCACTCAATAAACATTTATTGAGAAGATGCTATGTACCAGCTCTTCTAGTGCTGGAC
Organism: Sapajus apella; assembly: GCF_009761245.1. Lineage (NCBI taxonomy): Eukaryota > Metazoa > Chordata > Mammalia > Primates > Cebidae > Sapajus > Sapajus apella. The sequence goes on along the minus strand of NW_022436970.1, from coordinate 2,905,101 downwards.
ATACAAGAAGGTAAAAGTCACACGCCCACATATGACTCACAAAGACCAAGTGAAATGATTACTGAACAGAATTACAGATGTCATTATTGCTACATATTATTAAGCTTCAAGAGCAGTGTGTGTACAACGAACAGGAAGATATATCAGAATCCAGACAGGATTCATGAAGATGACGCTCAAGCTGAATTTGAGAGGAATTCTTGGAATTTCATCCCATATGTGAGAGTTAAGAGCATGTCAGCCAGATGGAGATGGAGGGGCACATGCAAAGTACAAATCACAAAACAGCAGGGTACCCTGGGAAATGAGGTTAAGTATTGCTTTAGCTGATGACATCAGAGCTGTAAGTCAGTCCTTGAAGAACCCTAGATATCTCACCAAGGTATTTAGATTTGGGGCTATAATCAATGGGGAGTCATTAAGTAGCTGTAAATGAGGGTGAAGGGTGATGAACTGGCTTCTGAAACTCTTAACGTCATAGAAGACACGACCAGGATGACAGCAGGAGAATGTAGACGATAGAGAATGATTTTTCTTCTGGAAGAACGATAATCTGCAGAAGAAAAAACTCAAGTCTGGATCTAGGTATTCTCTGTGGAAACAGAGAAGACAAAAAACACTGAGATATTTAAGAAGCACATTTTACAAGAACTTATACCAACTCTATATGGACACTGTTAAAATGGATTTTTCTCGCGCTTCAAGTTTGAGTTGTCAGGTAAGTAATGGTACCATCAGCGATGCGCCTTTAACTGAGGTACACATATGAAAGGAGATGAGGGTTTAGGAATAAATATAGCTCCTTTTTGTTTCTTTTTTGTTTTTCAGAGACAGAGTCTTGCTCTGTCACCCAGGCTGGAATGCAGTGACATGATCTTAGCCTGCTGCAATTTCTGCCTCCTGAGTTCAAGCAATTTTCCTGCCTCAGTCTCCCAAAAAGCTGGGATTAAAGGCACCTGCCACCACTATAAATACAAATAATTTTTTTATTTTTTAGTAGAGTTAGAGTTACACTATATGTACGCCAGGCTGGTCTCCAACTCCTGACCTCAGATGATCCGCACACTTCAGCCTCCCAAAGTGCTGGGATTACAGGCACAAGCCACTGCACCTGGCCTATAGCTTCTTTTGCACTTGGTATTTAGGTTTCTACAAGACACTCAGGCAGGATGACATGAATCCGATGCTGAAAAAAGAAGGCTAGGTTGGAGATACAGATTTGATTGACGGTCATTAACACACAAGTGGTAGTTAAAACCAAAGAATAGAAAAAGTAAATCACCCAGAGAGAAAATATGAGAAAAGAAAGTATACCTCAGTTTTATACAGCATCATTTTTTTCTGTATTTTAATAGTCATGTCAAAAACTTTCTCAAATACTGTTTTTAGGAACATTCTACTTATCCTTCAACACAAACTAAAGCTAAGCCTTAAACACTAAACAAGAAAGGAATATTTTAACATACGGTTTATTCTCCCAGATTTTTTAAAAAAGGACAAAAAGATAAATTATTTGAAATGACATACTTCACTCAGAAAACTATAAAATTTACACTCTTATTTTTCTTAGTATCTGTTTTCATGAAAACTGCAGAGGAAAAAAAAACCCACGGCTTTAGTAATTTATATGTGCTAAGAGCCTTAATATAGTAAACTGACATATTTTGTAGTAGCTAACATTCTGAAGTCAAAAGCAAAAGCAAGGGTAGTGATAATTCAGAAAAAGTGACTTAAAGTTCACATACATCTAGACTACTTTTTAGACTGTTCAATGTAAGTTAAAGAGTGAGAAAGGCAGAGGGTGCAGGTGGAAGTGTCTTATTCTAGTTTACAAATTACATAGCCTCTGACTCCTGGCTAGAAAACAATGTCCTATTTCTGAATACATAATATCTTCTATTCTTTGGAGCTTATCTGTACTTTAAAAGTAAATTTCTTATCTTTCATTCAGAACAAATGTAAAAACATCTCATGAATAGGACCTTAGTAAGCAGTTAAATGCACAAATCAATATTTAGTCTCAGACTAGACGTCCTTTTCAGCTTCATCTTAAAACAATAGAGATGGTGACTTTAGTGTATAAACATATTAATGTGTCAGTTTTATACTGATGACTTCAAAAAGCTGGACAAAACAATGAAAATTTACAGGTATGCAAAGAAATGAATGTTTAATTATTAAAATACTTCTATTACTATATCACAACAGTCCTAAATAATGTTTGAAAACTTAAAGAATGAATACATGGTGATTTTTTCCCTAAAGGAGATAATCTCTTGGTCTAAATTTAGAATAACAAATTTCCATTTTAAATAGTGAGATTAGATGGACACAGTAGGATACCTGTAGTCCCAGCTATTCAGGAGTTTGAGGTGAGAGGATAGCATGAGCCCAGTTTTCTCTTTTCCTTTTTTTTTTTTTTGAGACAGATTCTTGCTCTGTCACCCATGAAGGAGTGCGCTCGTGTGAAGATGGCTCACTGTAGCCTCAGCCTCCTGAGCTCAAGTGATCCTCCCAGCTCAGCCTCCCAAGTAGTTGGAACCACAGGTGCGCACCACCACACCTGAATCTGTCAACTGTGCTGATCTGTACCAAGGTGTCCTTTTTGACAGTGTCAATGCCTCTTGACCCTTTATCATTGTTTTGGTCAGTTTGTGTCCTTGCTGTATTGAGAGGTAGGACACCAAAATATGACCCTCAGAAGAATATAGGGACTTTCTTAAAACCTACCAAACTTCTGTTCAGCCTGCAATTAAGGTAAGATTATATTTAGAGGGTGTTATCACTTCACCCTGAATCAGAATGCTATACTATACCATGATAAAAGACACATAAAGCAAAATTAACTAAGTCACACAAAGGTCTCCTTTAAAAAAATTAGATTAGATTAACAAAAATTTTTTATATGTATGACAACTTTAGTGAGATTTACTGCATTAGTATAATTATGACCTATTAATAACATAAGTAGGAATGTGTTATTTATAAGTATTGGTTATATATCAACACAGCAATTAAGTTATAATATTGGAAATAAAAGTACACACATAAAAGCAAAACACTGGTAAACAGTACTATTCTTATGACTCAAATTATAATCTAGAAGTGCTACTGTTTTTATTTTAAATTCTATTACTATTGTTAAAACAGATTCTAAATATACAGAATATCCTAAAGCAATGTCATTGAAAAGCACATTTCCCATGCATATTGTAGAATATAAAAATGTAAAATAGGTTTTAATATATCTCCATATAAAACACTATTAATCCACCAAGGCACCTAATATGTCTATGATATATGATTTAAAGCATATGGTTAAAGGAAAGAATTTGATGAACCTCAAGACAGAACACTAAGTAAAACTGAGTAGTGTTGACCCAGGCACACTGGCGTTACTTGGTAGAGCTGATCAATAGACATTAGCTTTAAAAGGAGATAGAGAAAGAAGCTGTAGCATATTTTTAAATGAGAGTGAAAATTTCAATTGTATCAATCAAGACCCAATTTTTTTCCTCCTAGTCTTTGCAGCTGTTCTCTTCCAGTTAAGATTCTTCGTTTCAAATAAATTTAATTAGTTCCAATTGATCACAGCCAACACTTGTACAGCTTAATCCATGCTTTTTTACTTTTATAAGGCAAATGCTAACAAAGGCTACTAGGCTCAGATTCAAGTGTCGTAAGACAGCATTCATGCCTAAACTCATTTGTACCCAAAAGAAAAATTTCAAAAAGCATTCTGCCTTTAGTGAAAGCATCAAATTATACCTCATATTTTAATTGTTATCTTGCTCAGACTTTTTCTAGGAATTAAGACCCAGATTACTACAATAATATAAGTAATACAACTACACACATTAACCTAGCTATAGCTTTCAAATAAGAATTCCCTGAAAATGCAGGCAAATACCCGTCATGATGTAATTTCTACTTATTTTATGAAGAAATATTAGAACAATTCCTTTAAAATAACTGGAAAAATCATCTGCACGGCTGCACCAGCCGGCTTTCCTCTTTGTAGTACTGGCTCTCTACAACACTGGTTACCCCCAAATAAGATTATTGTGCTTGAATCACATTTCTCTCAATGCATCTACCATATTTTTCATAATGCAATTTCTATAGGATTCTAGTCAATGAAAAGAATATGGTTTTCTTCTAAACCCTCACAAAAATCTCTACCACAGCTTAATCAAGTCACACAATCTAAAGGTAACCCAAACGATCTAGACTCCAACATGCTACTTGCTTTGACAACATGGTAAGGAAGCCGTTTTTTTAGTTATTTGTGTTCTTCCAATATTGAACATTCTTGCCTCTAGTACCCATGACATAAAATGAATAAATCAACTGATAAAAGACATTTGTCACATATGTTTAACCAAACTTAGATTAAAATATAGTGTATGTACCATTAATTGACTCTTCAAACTAGATTTGCATTCTTAGCTTCTTGATTTTGCTAAAACTAAAATTAAAAAATCATATACTAGAATGCTATCTCATGTCTTTGGTAGTGCGTAATTCAAAATTTCAATGTACTGATCTAATAATGCTTATTTGACTGCTCAAAAATTCAGCTTTTACTCCAGAATGCAAATTAAGTTATTCTACTATTGTAAAGGCAAATTTATGTTTGCTATAACTTAAACAACTACTTTTTATAGATTAGAAGTTCTTTAAACTTTACAGGGAATTAAAACATAATGAAAAACAGAACAGTATGAAAAGCAGTGACAACTGAATAAAACAGACTAGTTTAAAAATCTACAAATAAAATAATTTCCTTTAGTGGCTATTAAAACAAACATCATAACTGTAAAGTGCTAAATGACTTTCAGAAAAGTTAGAAGTTCCTGAAATTGTTCATATTTAGGTTGGATATTTTTCAACAATGAACTTATACATTAAAAAGAATTGTAAAGTAAGTAATAGACACCACCATCATCTCATTTTTATTGAAAATCAGATGTTTCCCAAGTTTGGCAATATTAGGCAGCAGTGACACAAGGCTATTTAAATATATACTGTGTAAATGTTCAAAGGAGATCTCAGGCTTTCTCCTTCCCAGGGAAAAAAAATTTAAAAGCATTGAGGTAGCAACAGTAACCTGCCTAACACAGAAGAAAGAAAAGACAAGACAAGGTGGAAGGACAGACAGAAAGACGGATGGGATGTGATTCAGGATGAGATGCAGGACAGGACAGGAAGGAGAGGGAGAGAGGGAGGGAGGGGGAGGGAGAGAGAGAGGGAGAGGGAGAGAGAGAGGGAGGGAGGGAGAGAGGAAGGGTGGGAGGGAGAAAAAGAGGGGAGGAGGAGGGAGGAAGAGAGAGGGAAGGAGGGAAGATGAGAGAGGGTGAGGGGGAGAAGGGGGGAGGAGGGAGAGGGGAGGGGGAGGAGGGAGAGGGGAAAGGGGAGGAGAGAGGGGAAGGGGAGGAGAGAAGGGGGAGGGAAGAAGGGGTAGGGGGAGGGACGAGGGAGGAGGGACAGGGAGGAGGGACAGGGAGGAGGGAGACGGGGAGGAGGGAGACGGGGAGGAGGGAGACGGGGAGGAAGGAGGGAGGGACGGAAGGACGGAAGGAAGCTTGCTCCCTCCCCCCCCTTTTTTTTTTTTAAATTTGAGAGAGTCTTGCTCTGTCACTCAGGCTAGAGGGCAAGGGTGCCATCTCTGTTCATTGCAACCTCCACCTCCCAGGTCAAGTGATTCTCCTGCCTCAGCCTCTTGAGTAGCTGGGATTACAGGCACCTGCCACCACACCTGGCTAATTTTTGTATTTTCATTACCACCACACCTGGCTAATTTTTGTATTTTGTATTTGTTTTAGTAGAGACAGGGTTTTGCCATATTGGCCAGGCTGGTCTTGAACTGCTGACCTCAGGTGATCCACCTGCCTTGGCTTCCCAAAGTGCTGGGCTTACAGGTGTGAGCCACTGTGTCTGGCCCTCCCTTTAATTTTTGTTGAAAAATTTTCTGGGCATGCTTCTTTCTAAATTATTGATTACTATTAAATATTTGTTGCTTCACAACAAGTGTACACTTCATAATCAAATTTTAACTTTTAACCATCCAAACCCAAAACAAAAGCTTATTATTTTTAATACCAATAAAAGCATTTATACTAGGTTGTTTCTATCCTCTGTGCATTCAAAGAAATTGAGCTGAATGCATTTGAGAGATGCAGTAATTGAAACTGGTTTATGAGTATAAAAAGATAGGCTAAACATTTATAGTGTGTGAGTTTCCTAAAATTTGCTTTATGTTTTTCACCTAAATTTCACTTTAAGTGAAAGGTAATACAGTAAGAATGTTCAGTATCCTAAGTAAATAACTTTTAAAAAGCAGCATTCATTTCTATAGCATAGGTATAAAGAGTAAGTTTTCTTATATAGCCTATATTGTAGATACTGTGATTAAATTTTAGTATTCTTTATTTTACCTGATAGTTGCAAAATCTTTAAAACTTAATGAGTATATTCCTCTACGAATGCCAAGGCTTTAGTAATGATCGCAGCCTCTGAATTAAAAGGTCTCCAGAAAACAAGTGCACAGCTAGCAGGTTCATTGTTATAGCTACAATGAGCAAACCTGGACCAAACAGTTCCACTTCTTTTCACCTCAAGATCAAAAAGGACACTAAACAGTTTCATAAAACTAAATACACCAGCAATACAAGTTTCCATCCTTTCCATCAAAATACTTAATCTCACCACAAATAATCTAGAAAACATTTTGCAATGTCAAACAAAGCTCCAACCAGATGTTAAAGATGTCTGTGCTTACCAGTGGTGATGTCATCATCAACAAGGTCATGTTCTTCCTCCTGGACTTTGGCTTCAGGCCCTGAGGCATCAGGAGCAGTGGTGATAGTCTGCATGGCTTCTGATGTGACTCCAGCTAAAACAAATGTGAATCGCAAGGTTTCATTTTAAAACATGAAAAGGCCAACAGAAATTTTAAAGATTTTTAATTTATTTAATGGATGTAAACACATTAAAAAATATATATGTTCACCAAAATTAGAAAGATACAAATCAATGAAGAAAACATTTGCGTGTGCTCTATTTATTTTTGTGTCTATATGTACATGGGTATATACTATATTTACTTTTAATCTAGATCTTGGAAAAACAGAAACAGGATGCTGAAGTATTACACTTTTTTACTTTATTCTTGTCAATGTTTTTGCTACAGTTACTTTAGCTGATTTAGACAATTATGCAACAAAGAGGAAAACACTCTGGAAAGTGAGGATTATTTTTAAAGTTTACTTCTTTTTAATGTTAGTTTATAACTTGAAAGTTGGGAGGAAAGGTGAGGACAGGAGAAGAATTTGTGCTCTAGGGCTAAGTAAGGGACCTGAAATGCATTGCCCAAAAAGAGTGTAACACCTCCCTCTATGAAGAAATTCAATATGAGGTCACATAATTATCACAATGAAAGAAGCTAACTGAAAGCAGACAGGCAAAGAAGTTCTGAGGCCAAAAGCTTCCATTCTGTAAACCACCTGAGAATTTGTCAGCTCACACAAATGTCATTTCCTTACATACCTATCCTTTCATATTTGGTGATAAATATTTGTTGTCAACTTGCATCTGTCACATTATTTCTCAATTTCTCAACAGATAGTAAGGGGTTCATCAAGATTTTTCACATGGTTATCGAAAGATGTTGTTCAGTCATGATAATGTACAAATCTGCCCATGAGGAGTTACTCTAGGAGTTAAACTTTCTGACCAAATAGTCTTATATGTATAGCAGTAATTGCCTATATATAATCCATTTAAGCATTAAAAAAAAAAAAAACACTTCTTTGGTTCAAGGAGTTCTTTTCTTCTAAGGGGCATTCACTTAAACATTTATGGGAAATTTAGCGTTGCTGACTCCAGTTAACCAAAGGCATCAAAAGAGGAAGAATCTTAGTCACTAACCACCATAACAGATCCAGAAATGGACCTACCAGTAGGCAGTTCCAAGCTCTAAGGATTTAAACTTGGGGGCTGAAACACACCATTCAGTACCATTACTTATTCAGAGTTGCTTTTAAATATAATGCTAAAGAATGATTCCTGATAAATAAAAAATGACAAAGCTACCACTTCACATAAGGATTTGTTTTCAAAAATATTTTAACTTTTGTTTTAGGCTCAGGGGTACCTGTGCAGGTTTGCTACATCAATTGCATTTTGTGGGGGTTTAGTGTACAAATTATTCCATTACTCAAACATAGTACCCAATAGGTAGTTTTTCAATCCTTACCCACTTACCAGCCTCCACCCTCAAGTATGCCCCGTGTCCACTGCTCCCTTGTGTTCACATGTACTCAATGTTTAACTTACAGAAGAATTTTTATTGTTAGATTTATATGATTAATTTTAACATAAAGGAGGGGATATACTAGAAAAATATTAATTACTTTATTAAAGAGAGCTATCAGTAAAATAATTACAAAGAGGAGATAAGGTAAACATCACATTCCTCAACAGATATTGCTGAAATACAAAATCAAAAATCATCATTTCACATTAAATCAATATAAGTATTTGAAATATCTCAGTCTCATTTCTTGCTTAGAACTTTGTAATATTTAAAATGATCAGAGAAACACTGAAAAAAAATATTAATAGTTTGGATTGTAACAATCAGTATTAGTATTTTCCTTTCCTATAAAACTAAGGGATCAATGAAAATAAAGCTGGTATTTATGTAGTAACAAGTTTATGGATCCATTTACCTTTATCTCATTTAATAAGAGAGGCTAAGTAATTGCTCAACATAATATAGCTACTAAATTCAGGAACCAGAATTGAGACATAGGTCTTTTGATTTCAAACTTCAATATCAATTTATCACCAAGTCTTTCCTGGGACTAAGTTCCTGGGAATAGGGTGGGAGGTGCCACAGAACATCACAGCATAACCATGAAATCATAGAGTCATACAATACTGATTATAAACACTACCAAGCATTCCATAGAGTTCCTGTGCTGTGCCAGTTAACTATTCAACCAATTTGGAACAGAGCTTAAGGAACAAACACGTACATCTCAAAGTAACAGGCACAAAGACCAGGGAGCAGTGCTAAAACTGGTTCTATGATTGATGCTTTCCAAAACATAGTAAGGGTTACAAAATCCTTAGCAGAAAAAAAATACAAAGAAAACTACAGACCAATATCTCTCATAAATATAGTCTCAAAAATTCTTATCAAAATAAAAGCAACAGCAACATATGAAAAGAATTATATACCATAACCCAGTAGGGTTTATTCCCAGCATGAAAGGGATTCAATTTGCCAAATTGGATCAATATAATCCAAAATATTAACAGGCTGAAGAAAAACAGAATTCCTGATCATATCATTTGACAAAATTCAACAACCATTCATGATTTAAAAAAAAAAAAAAACCGCTAAGAAAAATAGAAATACAGAGGAACCTGATAAAGAGCATCTACTAAAAGCCTACAACTAACATCATACTTAATGGTGAAAGTCTGAATGTTTTTGACCAGGAATATGGCAAAGATAGTCACACCACTCTTATCATTGGAAGTTCTACCCAATGCCACAAAGCAAGAAAACACACACACACACACACACACACACACACACACACACACACACACA
>NW_022436970.1:2879058-2895466 GCF_009761245.1 Sapajus apella | reverse complement strand
ACACACACACACACACACACACACACACACACACACACACACACACACAGTTTAGAAAGAATGATGTAATTGCCTTATGTGACGGTTAAGTATTGACTTGTTTGGATTAAGGGATACCTAGATAGGTGGTAAAGCATTACTTATGGGTATTTGTGTGAGTGTGTTTCCTGAGGAGACTGGTGTGCGTGTCAGTGTATTGAGTGGGAAAAATTGGAACTCAATGTGGGAAGCCACCATTCAATTAGTTGGGGGCCGTGGTAGAACAAAAGAGCAGAGAAAATGCAAATTCTCACTCCTGGAGCTGGGACATTGTTTTTCTTCTGTCCTTGGACATCAGAACTCCAGGTTCTTCAGGCTTTGGATTCCAGGACTTACACCCAGCAACCCTCTGGGTTCTCAGGGCTTTGGCCTTGGACTGAGAATTAAACCCTTGGCTTCTCTGATTCTGAGGATTTTAGACTTAAACTGAAATCCACCACCAGCTTCCTTGGGTCTCACCTTACAGAGAGCGTATCCTGGGACATTCCAGTCTTCCTAATTGCATGAGCCAATTCCCCTAATAGGGGTCTGTCTTTCTCTCTCTCCCCTGTCTCTCTTTCCCTCCCTCCCTTCCTCTCTCTCTCTCTCCATCTTTTCTTTGTTCCTCTGAAGAACTCTAATATATCCCACTCTAAGATAAAATAATTGTCTACAGGGAAATACAGAGGAATTACCGAAACTAGTAAGTTAGTTTAGCCAGGCAGCAAAATGTAAGAAAAAAAACATGGAAAAAAAAAACTATTCCATTTCTATATGTTAGTAATGAACAATGGACACCTAATTTTTTTTAAAACCACAGTACTATTAGCAGTAATTATGAAAACCAAAATACTTAGATATAAATCTGAAAACCCACAAACAGGTCTTGTATGCTGACAGCTATGAAAAACACTGGTGAAAGGAAAGGAAGCAAAGGAAAGCTAAACAAATGAAACAGAGAAATACACTGTGATCATGGAATTGAAAGATTCAACACAGGAAAGATGCCAATTATCCACAAATAGATTGACAGGCAAATTCAACGCAATTTCTAACAAAATCCTAGCAAGATGTTTTTTGTAGATAAACAAAAATATTCTAAAATTATATGAAAGACATAGGAATTAGAAAACAATTTCAAAAATGAATAAAATAGAAGAAAATCATTTTACCCCATTTTAAGACTTATATAAAGTTATTAAAACCATGTGACTTTGGCCGAGTGATAAACATTAGGCTAACATAACAAAATAGAGAACCAAGAAACAGACACACACCAATATGGCAAAATGATTTTAGACAGAGATGCAAAACCAATTCGTTGGCGGAAGGATAATCTCTTCAAAACAAGGCTAGAACTACTGAACATCCAAAGACAAAAAAAAAAAAGAAAAAATGAACCATGACCTAAGGCTCATACCTTATATAACTAGTAATTCAAAGTGGATTGCAGACTTAAATATAATATATAAAAGTACAAAAATTTTTTAAACAAAAACTTAGGAGAAAATCTCTGAAATCTAAGTTTAGACTTGACACCAAAAAAAAAAAAAAAAAAAAAATTGGCAAAGTGGGCTTCATTAAATTTTTTAGGCCTTTTTTCTACAAAGGCCCTATTAAGAGGATGAAAGGATAAGCTCCAAACTCAGAGAAAAGATTCACATATCACATGTCCAACAAGCAGTTAGTACCTAGGCTATTTAAGGAACTCTCAAAACTCAACAGTAAACAACCTGGCAATTCATCAGGAGGTTAAACATAGAGTTGTCACGTGACCCAGCAATTTTACTACTAGAGAACGAAAACTTATGTCCACACAAAAGCATCTACACGAGCATTCACAGCAGCACTATTCATAAAAGTCAAAAGGTGGAAACAATCCAAATGTTCATCGACTGATGAATAAATGACATGCTCGTATTATATATGAATTGCTATATATTATATACCAACACAAAGAAATAAAGTGTAATACATGCTGTGGCATGAATAAACATTAACAATTTTAACGCAAAGTAAAAGAAGTCATAAAATCTTACATGGTATATGATTCCATTTACATGAAGTGTCTAAAAAAGCACATCTATGGAGACAGAAAGTAAATGTGTAGATTGGCCTAGAGCTGAGAGGGGTGGAGGGAACAGGGAATAATTCTAACAGGTGCTGGGGTTTCAGTTTGGGGGTGTTTGAAAATGTTCTGATTGTAAGTGATGCTTGTACAACTCTACATCAGCTACGAAAAAAAAAGCCACTGAATTGTATACTTTAAAGCATGAATTAATACTAAGTGAATTATATGTCAATAAACCTGATTTTTTTTCTTTTTTTCTGAGACGGAGTTTCACTCTTGTTACCCAGGCTGGAGTGCAATGGCGCGATCTCGGCTCACCGCAATCTCCGCCTCCTGGGTTCAGGCAATTCTCCTGCCTCAGCCTCCTGAGTAGCTGGGATTACAGGCACGGACCACCATGCCCAGCTAATTTTTTGCATTTTTAGTAGAGACGGGGTTTCACCATGTTGACCAGGGTGGTCTCGATCTCTTGATCTCGTGATCCACCCGCCTCGGCCTCCCAAAGTGCTGGGATTACAGGTGTGAACCACCACGCCCGGCCTTAAGTTTGATTTTCTAACATTCCAGACAACCAAGATATCCATGCCACCTCAGTGTACTCCTGATGCTTTTTTCTGCCATATAGCTGAGGAAATAAAGGGAAGAAAAAAGTCACGTAGAACACTTACACAATAAGAAAGCAAAATTCAGCACGGATATTTTGTTTCAGAAAGGCATAATTTTCCATTTAAAAAAGTTTTTCAAATTAAACTCTATTCTTGATGTTGAGCATATTTGTAACTCTTAATCCTCACAGTCAAAATTTCTGTATTATTTTGATTCTAATCAATAACTTGTTTACTTGGAAATTATATTTCATTTTTTAAAGATCAGCAAAATATCCTATGTCCCATAATACAGGGCACTATGATAGCGACAGACTACTTACGACTTCTGACCTTTCTGGAAGACAGTAAAGGGGTAAGAGAAACTGAGAACGGACAGCCCAAATTTCCACACTCAATTCTCAAATCCAAATGGCACAGCTCATTTACAACTAATTTTAACCATTTGCTTTTAGGAAAATCTGATACGTACGTTTAACTTTTGAAGTTTTCAGCCATATAGTTATGGTAGAAGATTATTAAAAACCATTATTTAATACTTCTAAGCAAGGTAGCCATTCTCTCCAAAAGAAGGAATAATATATTTTTTTAATTCCCAGGCATAAACTTGGCTATTTTCAGTTCTATCAGGCCCTTATGTTAATGGATGGAGATAACAGTAGACTTTCTGTAAAACGCAAAGTAAAAATCAAATCAGTGGTTATCAGGGGTTAGGGGTGTGACAAAAGGACTGACTATAAAGAAGTAAAGCAAAATTTGTAGAATAGTGAAAATAACCTATACCATGACTATTTACATGTGTTTAAAACTCATAGAACAATATGTTTAAAAGTGTGCATTTTACTGTATGTATTCTTCCAAAACCTTAGCTTGTTAAAAAAAAGACACAATAGAAGGTACTACACACCCGTCACAAGAGAATTGAAGATTATGCCAGAATACAAAATTTTCAACAAAACAGAGATTAGAAAAAATTTAGTTCTTCTTGCTACAAAAAGCCTATGCTTTGTGAAACATAAAAATCACTTCCTCACTATTCAAAGACAATGAAATATCCTTGCCAAAAAAAAAAAAAAGTCCACTAGGAAAATATATTTATGGAAAGTTCAGGGTTTTTTACATATTGATAATCAAAATTATAAATATTGTCAATTACATGGTGATATTTTGGCATGTTCTTATGTACTTGACATAAATGAGCTTATCTGTCAAATTATACCATACAAGCAAAGGTTTACTTACTTTGAGTATTTCCAAAGTATTTGACAGTGATGAATATCTCATAAAGGTTCAATAAATACAACCTGAACAGAATTGAATACTTTCTATCTCATGGTACAAATTAAGTTACTTAAATATACTAGAAAATAACAGTAAGGGTACTTTGGGGAAAGAACAATGATAAAAAGATAACAAAAAATAGAGTAGGAAGATATAAGAAATAAATACAATTAACGGGAAGACATGAGGCACATTAAAAAAAAAAGTGAGTCTTCAAATCCAGATTTCACAAATAAAAAAAATCAGTGTACATTATACCAAACAACAGTTCTCTATAAACAAGTTTTATACCATGAATCAGGGGGAAAACAGGGGCAGAGGGGGAATGGAGCAGGGCAGCAAACTGGTATGAGTAAGTTTGGACACAACAGTAAAAGGGAAGTGGGAGGGTTGTAGCTGGTAGGAGTGAGAAATAGAGGACAAGGAAGACTATGAGATCTTCATACCATCTAGATTTCTAAATACCTAGATAACTCTTCGTTGTGAAAAATCTATATACGTCAAACATTTCAATTTTATGCAATATTGTTTAAACCAGTTTAGAAATTTTTAAAAATGTAAATATGGAAATGTGGCCTTCAAAAATTAATGGAATTAAACTACACTCAACTAATCCTACCAATAAAATTGGATATGGTATTCTAAAAATTACCTTTCATTAGCTTGTAAATTACCTTTTTAAATTTCTTTTCAACTAACAGTATCTGAGTAATAATATGAACCCATAAGACTACAGTGTCATGTGATTAACATGAAAGACAAGGAAAAAATACTAATTGTTTAATACAGTAACATGTAAAAACCAGCACTTTAACCAATATAGATATATAAAACCACTTCGGTTCATTATAGTTTTATTATTTTATTGACGATTAGATGGTAGTGATAAACATTATTAGGACTGAGAATGAAGGAGGAGATTTATAAATATTAACAAAAATTCCATTTCTCACTCTCAGTAATATAGATTTCCACTGAGATTGAAAAATAGATCCAAAAGAATAGTAGATATTTTTATTTCATCAGTTCCTCACAACTGTGGTTTTCTAGTGGTCCAATTAAAGTACACTGGAGGCAATAATTTGATATGAACATTTACTGTGAATGAAGTAAAATTTAACAATAAGGGAGTATGTGAGTATCTACAGTTTCTTTTCAGGCAGAAGGCTTGAATTTATTGGAAACAGATCTCTGCAGTGACTGACCAACACTGCCCCACATTCCCCACAATCCTTATGACAGACAGACAGCCTGCCTCACATTAATTCACTTCACACCACTTCTATCGATCCACAGACGGTTCCCTAGTCTCTCTGCACACATTGCCTGTCTGGCTGCCTACATCCACATCAGCACATACACACAAAGGCCATAGAAAGATAACCTTTTGCTTTCCATTAAAGACACAGTATCCACTTTTCCTTCTGCAGTAACATCAAAAATATGAAATTAACAGTATAGATGCTGTCTTGTAGAAAAGTCTTCCCCTAAGAAATGTTGAGGGTATTTACCCCTTTTCTGAATAAAGATAATTTCAATTTACTGAAAACAGGAAAGTTTATTAAAGGTCACAAAATAATTAGAGAAATAAAATTATAATTTAAAATAAGCAGAATGTCTTCAAAGCTCAAATAAGAATATAAGAATTATTTGGTAATATGAGTTTTGCTCTTTGTCTTTGAAGAAATGAAATACATTTTTTCCTAACTAGTATTTTTTATTTTTTTTTAAAACTGCTCTCATAAAATTTGATTAACAATTCTAAAAGAACAAAAGGGAAACACTTACTGAAAAATATATAAAATAGAAAACAGGAAGGGTACTGTATCAATGGAATATTAATGTGACAGCATAATGCTTTATTACTTCTCTATCCCAAAAAAACAAAAATTGATCCATCATTTAAAAAATCATGCCATGCTTAATGCTTCTAATTCATTGCACATACTTTTTCAAAAATTTCTGTGAGATTGGCAGGCTATGAGCTGACACCACCAATTCTGGTTTCAAAAGACACAAATAAACCAAAGATTATGCTGTTCAATCTAGAAACTGTTATAAAACAAAGAAACTGTCTCAATCCACACCTGTACTAAAGCATGAGCTTAAAATTGTCACCTCTGGCTGATTTAGAAACTCAAATATACGCATAATTACATATCTCAGAACTGTGCTAAAGTATGTTCTTTTAGATAAGAGGGTACCTTTGAAACCCTCTTTTTTGGGGGTAGGGGCTAAGATCACCTAGGCAGATGTTACATCATCAAGTGGTAACAAAAGCAGTGCACTCACTACCTACAGTACATTACACCTGTTGTTATTTATAGTAACAGTAAGCTGCTCTGGAAATCAAAGAAAGGGAAACTGATGAAGGCTGCTGAGGTTGATGGTTTTTAAAAAGGGATGTTAAGATGTGTATTGGGCCTGAAGGATGGGATAGATCTGAGAGAGAGAGAGAGAGAGAGAGAGGCTGGCATTGCCAATATAAGCAAAGCCATTAAAATGGTAGACGTAACCATGCAAAACGTATGATGATAACTCTGCAACAGTATCAGTAACCGTGCAATGTTCCCTCATTATCTTAAACACTCAAGGAGCATCCAGGCTATTACGCAACAAGCCCTGTACCAGAGACTAGACACAAAGGTGAAAAAGACATACCCTTAGCTTCCCAAAAGCTTGTATGTAAACTGAGGGAGTCATTAAATAAACTTAAGCACAGAAAATACCTTAATTTTATCTGTGCTTAGAAAAGGCTCTCCTGTATCAATGTAAAGAATGACTGGGAAGGATTCATGAATGAAGGTAGCAATGAGGCCAATGACGTTAAAACCATGCTACTGGGAGCCCTAGTAGTTCCTCAGAAGTGCCAGAAGAAGGGAGACCTCCACCCTCCCCATCCTTACTTCTTTATGTGTGGTCACGTGTATGCGTGCATGCACACACGTTTTTACAGAAGTTTTCATTTGTAGAAAGAATATTGTTTTTTTAAAAGTCTGAAAATCATTGATCTAATTTTCTTAAGACAGCATTTAATAGGGAGAAAATTAAGAGTTTTCAGATAAAATATACAGAATGGTAGGAGTGTTCTCTAAGCATGGAGAACGCAGAAGGAAAAATTTATTCATTTAACTTTTTTTATAGTTGTACTGGGGAAAGAAAAATGGAGGTAGGGAAACACAAAGGACTTCACACTAGAAAATCTAATAGCCATATTGAAAATACAGATTTATAAATGAATAGGTGAAAATAGTTTACATACGGAAAAAAATCAGCTCTCCTTAGGACGGGAAGAGGATGAAACATATGTCAAAGACAATTTCACAAGAAGGAAATATTTGAGTTCGGTCTTGAAATATGTATAAGAATTTACAATGAAATGACACCAAGTGAAGAAAATTCCAGGAAGAAAGGGTTTGCTAAAAGTCCCTGGTGCATCTACAGAACGGGGTAGCAGGAGCATACAAGGTGTGAGAAGAGGTAGGCAATGAGGCTAACATAGCAGTTGAGGCTAAAGCCCCAAAGGTAATGAGAAACAGTGTACTAACAGAAAATTTGAAGCAAGAAAAATAATAAGTTTTCATTCTTTGAAACACAAGCCTGGTTCCTGTAAGGAAAATGAAGAACCATTGGTAAATATAATTACAAGGTTGCTAGGGCTCGTAACTATGCAATGAAAGTAAACAAAAACATTAATACCTGAGATTTGGGAATAAGTAATGAAAGTCCTATGATTTCTCTTTCTGGTCATCAGAATAATTCATTTGGGTACAGCCAGACGCAGTTGTTAAAGACAATTATGGAGGCACAGAGTTTCTATGTGGTGTCAATCATAATCTCCAAAGACAATCCCGAACGCCATAGTCCTAAATGTTGAAATCTCAAAAGATGGAAATCCTTAAAGATCAAAATCTCTACAATCTAAAACTCCAAATGACTACAATCTCTAGAGTCTAAAATCCTCAAAATCATGATCCCAAAAGAATAAAATCCCAAATGCTGAAATTCTGAAAGCCCAATTCTGGGGAAAAGATCAGTGCAGTTTTTGGTTGTATGCAGGATAGTTGACTACCTCATGTTAGCTACATCATGTTACATCATCTTAGAACTATTACCTTTTTATTGTCTTTATTTGGAAATTAAATGGATGGGTATCAACCTGGCAAGGGGTAGACTTGTGGACTTAATTTTGGTATCAATTTAACTGGATTAAGGAACATCTAGAAATCCAACACACAGCATTACTTTGGATATGTCTGTGAGAGTGTTTTCGGAGATGATTAACGTGAGAGTCTGAGTGTACTAGGTGGAGATCTGCCCTCAATGTTGGCAGAAACCATCCAGTTGGTCTCCCAGGGTCCAGGGAGAACAAACACAGAAGAGAAATTGGTCTGTCTCTAAGAGTTGGGGCAGATTTCTCTTCTGCTGCCTTAAACATCAGAAATATGACTCCATGAAAGTACACTACCATAACATTGACTGTGTGTGTAAGCACCGTGCATGTACGTAAAACGTTTAAAGTTCCTCAGTAAATGAAGAGACGCTCCTTTTGTACATCTACATTTGCGAAAAATAAAATATCTCAAACTCTCAGCAATTTGAGCGATTGTCTGTGTGATGCCCTGTCGCAGTTTCTGACTGCTCTCATCAAAAGACTTAGGTTATCTATCACAGTAGCTTAGCAGACTGCTGTTATAAAGCTGGGTACACACAATCACCAACCACAGTGATACACATTAATAATTTCCACTTTGACTTACTTCTTTATGAATAAGTTCACCTACTCATAACTGCTATATCTACATGACTGTCATTAGCATACCAGAGATTTTATGCTTACAAAATGTTATTGTTGCTTATTTTATTGTGATGTGGACTGGGAAGTTTTCTGACATGTTTTTTATGTTTCTCAAATAAATTCTCTGTAAATCGATAGAATGGACAAGGAAAATGTGGCACATATACACCATGGAATACTATGCAGCCATATAAAATGATGTTTGTGTTCTTTGTAGGGACATGGATAAATCTGGAAACCTGACACTAGAACAGAAAATCACCCCATGTTCTCACTCATAGGCAGGTGTTGAACAATGAGAACACAAAGACACACGGAGGGGTGCATCACACACTGGGGTCTGTTGGAGAGGACTAGGGGAAGGACAGTGGTGGGTAGGCAGGTTGGGGAGGGATAACATAGGGAGAAATGACAGATATAGGTGACGGGGGGATGGAGGCAGCAAATCACATTGCCATGTATGTACCTATGCAAAGATCCTGCATGATCTGCACACATACCCTAGGACCTAAATTTTTAAAAAAGTGTATTTTACTTTTTCCAGAATTATATTTTCAAGGTTTTGATCTTTCAAATTATGATTCTCAGGATTTCAGACTTTAAGGATTTTAATCTTCTGGAATTTTTAGAGTTTGAGATTATGTGTTTCAAGATTATGGCCCAAATCCAGTTTAATCTACTAGCAATCCCAGCGAGGTAAACAAAAAGCAATAATTTCTGGCAACCCAGCCAGGTTGCCTTTGTATCATTGTATAAAGCCTGATGAATACAAGATAATAGACAGTGATATGTCATACATTAAATTCAATCATGGGCCAGGTGTGGTGGCTCACGCTTAGAATCCCAGCACTATGGGAGGCCAAGTGGCAGATCGCTTGAGCCAGGAGTTCGAGTTCTGTCTGAGCAACATGGCAAAAGTCCGTTTCTACAAAAAAATTACAAAATTAGCTGGGCATGGTAGTGCACACCTGTAATCCCAGCTACTCAGAAGGTGAAGGTGGGAAGATCACTTGAGCTTGGGAGGTCAAGCCTGCAATGAGCCATGATGGTACCGCTATACTCTAGCCTGGGCAACACAGCAAGACCCTGTCTCAAAAAAATTAATTAGATAAACTAGATGGATACAAGAGGTTGAGTTTCGCACAGTGCCTGAGACGTAGTAAGTGCTCAATAAGTAGCATTAGAGTTATTACCATTACTTTTATTACTAATTTTTGCTTATTGTTACTTGTTTTTTCCTACCTTCAGGAAAAAACTGAATATTCAGCTTTTTCCCTCCATTTCATGAACCCATTTTCTTATGCCTTTTTAAAAACTTTTATTAAGTATCATTTCCCTCCTTTTAGAGCCACATTTCTAGACATCTTATTATGCCTATTTATAAATAAGACACTTGATGGCAAAAAAAAAAAAAAAAAAAAAAGAATTAGAGTATTTACATTTCAAAGAACCAATGTCTCTTACGTTCTTTCACTGCCAAATGTTATGTTCAAATATCTACACACACACACACACACACACAAAAGCTTTTGACTCTTAGTCTCTTCACACACAGTGAATAAATTATTTGAAAATAAATATACAAGAATCTGGTTTTAATACTGTCCTAGCAGATGACACATTTAATTGGCAACAATATGCTATGAGATCACACTATAAGGCATTTTGGATATTCCAATAACTTATCACAATAATAAATTAAACATTGTAATGTGCTCTATTATTTGAGAATATTCAGTTCTTCTACAGAAAACAAGAATAAGAAGATGGATGAAACTTTTAAGAAGTGTTGTGAATAGACAGTAAATGAGTACCATGTAAGAATATAGGCAAACTAATGAGATATTAAGTGCAGACAGTAAGTTAATGACCTAGAAGATACGTGATAAAAAGCATGAAACAAGTAAGAATGTTACCTAGAGAAATAAACAGGAAGACAACTCATAAGATAAAGCCATAACACCTCTCAAAAAAAAAAAAACAAAAAAAAAAACAGGAGGATATCTTCATGACCTTGGATTTGCCAATGTGATTTTAAGATACAACAGCAAAAGCATTTTGGACTGTATCAATATTAAAAACTTTTGCTCTGCAAAGGACTCTGTTAAGAGAATGACAGACAACCCACAGACTGGGAGAAAATATTTGAAAATTATGTATCTGTTAAAGGGCTTCCATCCAGTGCATACAAAGAACCCTTAAAACTTTATTATTAGGAAACCAAAAGTAAAAAAAATAAAAAATTCTTACCAAGGTAAGAAAAATTGGACAAAAGATCTAAATAGGCATTTCACCAAAATGGATATGTGGATGGCAAATAATCATATGAAAATATGTTCAACATCATTAGTCGTTAAGGAAATGCAAACTAAAATCATAGTGAGATATCACTATACACTTATTAAAATGTCTGCAGTTAAAAAAAATACTAACAATATCAGATGCTGGCAAAGATGCAGAGCAACAGGAATGCTCAGTCCTTATTGGTAGGTACAACTGCTTTGGAAAACGGTTCCACTGAATTTTTAGTTATACAACCAGGCAATTCCATTCCTAGGTATTTGCTCAAGCAAAAAAAAAATATGAAATTTATGAAAACTGGAAACTTACATTGACATAATACCCTGTACATGAATAGCTACCGGAGATTTATTCATGATCATCAAAGCCTGGAAACAACCCCGATGTCCCTAAACAGGTGAATGGATAAATATACTTTGGTATAGCCACATAAAATGCTATTTAGCAATAAAAAGCAATGAACTATTGATTCATACAATAACATGAAGGAATCCCAAATGTATTTTGCTATGTGAAAGAAGCCAAACCCAAAAGACTACATGTTATATTCCATTTATATAGAATTTTGGAAAAGGCAAAACTACAAGGGTGGAAAACAGATCAGTGACTGCCAGGGATTGGGAAGAGAGGGATTGATTACAAAAAGGCTATATAAAGGAAATTATTAAGGTGCTACAAACGTTCTGTATGGTACTGTGGTGATGGATACTTAACCATTTATCAAAACCTAAAGATCTATCTGCTACGAAGAATAAACTTTATTGTATACAAATTTTTTTAAATAATGGATTAACCAAAATGCCAAGGGAACCCAGGATAAACTGTAGATTCTGACAAATGAATCTAGGTGAATTACAAATATAGGACATAACCTCACTGAAGGTGTAAATAAAAATAGCTGACCTTTGGAAAACAGGCCAAAAAACTGGTTATTGTAAAGCTAAAGACAAAAATAACTGTACACAATACTATACTATAGTTGGTAAACAGGTTTTTCATGTGGTATGGGTTAGTAATTCTAAATTACTTTTAATGTCTACTAGGGTTGAAAAAACAAGTAAATACTGTAGATAATGAAATACAGTTTTTTCAAATTTAAAGAAAGAAATTACAAATAAGCAAAGGTGAAAGATTAGAATAAATACTGTAGTAGTGGATGAAAATGAGAACTGTCAGTATGAACTCATGTCTCCTTTAATAGATAGACACACACAAATACAGAAACAATTATAGATATGTGGGGCATACATGGGCCAGTGTGCATACATGTTTCTCAGTTCTGTCCACTTACAGGACCCAGAAGCAGTGAAATCCCAGTAGCAACAAGGACACCTGGCCCCAGATCTTAGTGTCTAATATCTCCCTTAAAAGGAACCAGGGCTCCTTAGAGAAATGACTGACTCTAAGAAGGGAAGGGAAAATACAGATAAGCAGGGAGCATGTGCCAGAAAGAAAAGTACTTCAGAAAAAAAAGATGAGGCCATATCAAAATGACACTGAAGCTAACTTAAAAGAGCTCCCTATGGCCAATGCCAGGATAATCTGAGCAATGAATTAGCATTATAAAAGTTCTATTCCTCAGACAGTTATTAGGAGCCTGCTGAGGGCCTGGTGCTGGGTCTTTGGGAACAAAATATAAGGTCCTGGATCTTGGTCGCAAGGAGATTTCAGTGGAGTGCTTTCTTTTTTTTGTGGGGGGGATGGAGTTTCACTCTTGTTACCCAGGCTGGAGTGCAATGGCGCGATCTCGGCTCACCCGCAACCTCCGCCTCCTGGGTTCGGGCAATTCTCCTGCCTCAGCCTCCTGAGTAGCTGGGATTACAGGCATGCGCCACCATGCCCAGCTAATTTTTTGTATTTTTAGTAGAGACGAGGTTTCACCATGTTGACCAGGATGGTCTCGATCTCTTGACCTCGTGATCCACCCGCCTCAGCCTCCCAAAGTGCTGGGATTACAGGCTTGAGCCACCGCGCCTGGCTTCAGTGGAGTACTTTCTATATGTATTTATTTTTATGAAGACTGTACGGCTTCAGTATCACAATGGAACACATGTCTCAAAGTATAGGTATATATTTATATATAAGATATAAAGAAAGAAGTAAAATGGCAAGCCTCAGAAAAAACTAAGCAATGAAATATATTGACTTCAGCCTGGAAACATGACAAAGTGACATCAAACTGCCGAAGATTTAAACATGCATACACTGTAATGATGATAATGCATCCAGAGAAGCACATGACTCCACTACATTACAGTGATTAAACTTCACAATTCATTTTAAAGACTATTCATATCTAACCAACGATTTCGAGAATGAAAACTTGAATTAAGGGAGCACCAATCATTGCCTCTGGCAGAGCTTTTAAAGAATTAACTTGCAAACAAAGTTACAAAAAGAATGAAAAATGAGGCAGACAAGTAGTAAGACCACAGAGATACGACAGTGTATACAAGAGAAAATAAACTTTCATTTTTAACCCCATCCCACAAATAAAAACATAGCAAAGTATATTTTTAAATAAGGCAGCCTACTCTTCGACTACAACTCTGATTTCTTCCTTACTCTGGCAGTGAGCATGGAGGACCAGGAAAGGCAGTTGAGAGTCACTACAAATAAACTACCAATAAAGAAAACTTGTAAATATTAATAAAAGTACATCAACTACTTTACAGAGAATGCCAGCAATAAAGAATTATGCTTTAAAGAAGTGAATAATCCCTACCCGCCACTTGCTGTCATGAGAATTATATTTGGTTTTGCAAACACTAATTTCAGTTAGAGTTTCACAGCACATTTAAAAGATGTGTTTAATTCTTTCAATGTAAGTATACATATATACATATATATACACACATATATACATATATATATATACACACCTATATATATACACACACACACACAAACCCCACATGTGGGTGTATAAGATTTTTATATATTTACAAACAGTACAACTGTATTGTAACTATCTTAGTGTTATCAGCTTAAGACCTCCACAGCACATAATTTATCAGCAACACTGTAATATATTTGAGTATCAGTAACAAGTATTAAAATGTCACAGTTCTGATGAATAAAAAAAAAACCCAAAATATTTGATATTTATCCTTTTTATGTATATTTCACAGATTCTACATTTATATAAAAACTAACAGACTTATACAGTACAGAGGTACTACACCCTCAAAAACAGTTTTAATATTTCCCTCTGAAAATATCTCTTTTAAATGAATTCCCCAGCACTTGGAAACACTCTATTTTCCAGCTGTTTAAGGGGCTGCCTATGCTGGGCACTCTGAGTCCTCCACCATGTCTATAATAGTTCTTACCGCATTGCTACACTGTAAGCTCCATGAAGACAGGGACCATGACTACTTTGTACATCATTATATTCCCCAGTCTAGAGCTGTTTGGCACTTAATAAATAGCTATTGAACAAGCAAGGGAAAGAAAAAGGGAAAAAAAGATTGAAAACAAGTTGTGATATATACATTGATCAGGACATTTACGTCACATTGTTTTAATCCTTTATTATTCACCAAAAGCAATTCTATATGCAAACACGCAGTGTTTATCAATGAAATTTTAGCAAATGTCCCACACATACGATCTATTTTATAAATTCTTAGTATCTATCAAAAAGTCTATAATACAAATTATATAATCCATTTATTAAGAAAACTTTTATAAAGCAATAGAAAATACTAAATAGCAAAGAAAATGGGTAATTCAATTTTACATAAATAACATGGAAAAATACTACCAACTTAACTGCAGTATCACCCTCAATAACATAAGCATAAACAGACTATTACTTAGAAATGTAATTGGAGAAAAGGCAACAAATTTCACATTTAATTATTCTAGCCCAGGATATCTTATTATTAACATTCCAGGTTGGATAATTCTTTGTTGGCAGTGGCAAGGGGTGTCCTGTTTAGTAGCATCCCTGGCCTCTGTCCACTAGATGCCAGAAGCATACTCTGTGCTAGTGGTGGGAACCAAAATGTCTCCAGATCATCACCAAATATTGGGGTGGTAGGGTATGCAAAATCTCTCCAGGTTAAGAACCACTGCACCAAGTCAAATGAGTCTCAAAGCTACAGGTAAACTCGTCAAGCGAAGTGGCTTACATTATATCCAAAAGAATCATATCGAAGTCAACTCCCTCTGCCCCTACCCCATAGCCACTATTACTGGTGGAAATGCGCTGTCCTACCAAAGCAGATTGATGTGCTTTCTACAGTGATTATCTAGTCACCACAATTAAATTTTCTATTATAAAACTCAAGTAAAATCATTACGTCCTTTAAAAATAAAATGCTTTTAACCAAGGAAATATTGTCATCTTTGGTCCATTAATATTGCATCAATCGTCATGTAACAGATTACAGAAACATTTCCAAAATTACTGCACATTTCCCTGAGGCATAAATATAATAAAAGTGATGGTAGTGATGGAAAGTGGAAAAACAGAAAAGAACATTTACAGGTAAAGATGATAGGTCTGAAGTGCCTATAAACGCCCAAGTGAAGATGGAGATGACTGAATGAAATGGAATCTCATTCCTTTTCATATCCAGCAGCCAGAACTATGCCATGTTCCATGTATGTGCACAATACAGTTAGTTTAACTGACTTAATGTTAAGTTTTAGCTGACTTATTTTGTATAGATAGATGAAAGTGTATTCTGATAAAGAAGCAACCCCATCTTGTAGATTTGAGAATGGGAAAATCATTCTAATGAAGGGATCCAGTACTTCTGAGAATCATCATCAACCCAGTAAAGAATTGAAATCAGAACATCTTAATGAACTTGTGTTGAATCAGGATTAACTGCTTTTTCCCCTTTTCCTACATATCTTATTTTGATCTACTTTATGACATTTGTATTTTAAAAAACTGGATGGACCCAATTAATCACCATTCAGTCAATTCTAGAATGAATCTCTAAATTTTCTATTTATTTCTGGTAAACTACTAGAAGGTGGGTTTTTTTTTTTTTTTTTTTATGTTGTTGTTACTGTTGTTCTTTTTACAGCTCCAAAGTTAACCTCCTTGGCCTTCATCAGGTAAAGCAACAACTAAGGAGCCTACGGGGGGTCTCACATGGGCCCCTTCTATGTCCACAAGATTAGAAGAAAGTGCATCCTTAACTCAGTTCAACTTCATTTAAAAAGAGCTAACACTGGCCAGGCCAAGTGGCTCAAGCCTGTAATCCCAGCACTTTGGGAGGCTGAGGTGGCTAGATCACAAGGTCAGGAGTTCCCGACCAGCCTGACCAACATGGTGAAACCCTGTCTCTACTAAAAATACAAAAATTAGCTGGG